>NC_133776.1:2486484-2512004 GCF_003597395.2 Chelonoidis abingdonii | reverse complement strand
TTTAACTACCCGACGTTAGTAATTTTTCTAATGTCACTAAAATTCTCTTGCTGCCATTTGAGCATTGCTTCTGTTTTATCATTAAGGCGAAGGCGTATTTAAGAGTAGGTTAGATAAATGTCTATCAGGGATGGTCTAGACAGTATTTGGTCCTGCCATGAGGGCAGGGGACTGGACTCGATGACCTCTCGAGGTCCCTTCCAGTCCTAGAGTCTATGAATCTAAGAATCTATGTGGGCACCAAAACTAGAGACAATGTTCCAGCAGCAGTCACACCAGTGCTAAATGCAGATGTAAGAGAACCTCCCTACTCCTACTCACCTTTCCCCTGTTTGTATAGACACAAAGATCACAATAGCCCTTTTAGCAGCAGTATTGTACTGGAAGCTCATGTTCAGCTGATTATCCACAACTTCCATAATAACCACCATGTCTTTACAGTCACTGCTTCTCAGGAGAGAGTCCCCCATCCTGTAAGCGTGGCCTAAATTCTTTGTTTTTAGCTGTATGACTTTACATCTGGCCACATCAAAATACGTATTATTCTGGCTAGCTTACCAAGCGATCCAGTTCACTCAGCATCAGTTACGTGTCCTCTTCGTTATTTACCACTCCCTTGTATCCCAGTGTCATTGGCAAACTTTATCAGGGATGATTTTATGTTTTCTTCCAGGTCATTATAATGTTAAATAGTGTAGGGCCAAGAACTGTTCCCTTCGGGATGCCAGTAGAACCACACCTGCTCGATGACTATTCCCTATTTACAATTTCATTTAGAGACCTGTCAAGTTAGCTATAGAACTTATAATACAGGAACTCTTAAGCAATGAAGATCTTTTTTTTCAAGCAAAATCTTCTTAACAGGGAAGTTAACTAGTTTTAGACTGTAGACGTTACAGGGCAGGGGCTGTGCCTTCATGTGTATTTTGAATGAATCACCTTTTGGATGCTCCCTCAATTTAAATCCACAAATAAATGGTCATACAACGAAGAACTAGGAGACAGAAATACAGAAAACGTCGTATATACAGAATTGTCTTTAGCTGTATTAACAAACAAATTGCTTGCACCCAGCTTACTAAGCAACCCAGGTTGCATTCTATCAACAACCTGTCCTTTCCATTATTTACCACTCCCCCAAGTTTTGTGTCATGAACAAACTGTCAGCAACTTCATGTTTTCTTCCAGGTCATTGATAAAAATGTTATAGTGCAGAACGAAGAACCATTCCTTGTGGAACCTCACTGGAGACACACCTGGCCTGAGGTCTCCTGCAGGAGCAAGTTGGCCAGCCAGTAGCTTTTACCCCAGCTGAGTTGCTTGTTGGTCTTTTCTCACCACCTGTAAGACAACTCATGAGTCACAGCTGGGGCTACACCCAATTCCCGTAAGAGGTTGGCTCAATCCTCCTGAACTCCTTCCCCTCAAGCCTGTAACATGTAGCTAATAGCTTTCTGCTTTTGTGGGGCATTGGAAGGACATGCTGTCTGTCTTAGTGGGTGCCTCAAGGGAAGTAAATTGGAGATGAGGGCACTCTCCATCTCAGGAACAGGACCACTGTTTGCCATTGGAAATAAATGCTTGTAGGGTGCTTTGAAAATACAGGAAGAGGTAACCTGCTGTTAAGATACAGGAAGAAGAGTAGGGAGATCTGGGCTCTTTTTCCAGCTATGTTCTTGTGTGTGACCTTTCTTAGTCTCATTGTTCTCATCTGTCAAATTTAGATGACTGTGCTTTTTAGATCATACAAGTATGCTTGTAAATGGCTTTGAGATCCGTGGATGTACAGCCATAGTATAATGTTCTGCCATATATAATGGCCAGATCATCAGCTAGTGTAAATTGTAACTCCACTACAGACAATGGAACTAGGGCAACTTACACTAGCTGAGCATCCGAACTTAAGTGCTAATAGTAATATTTAGCTGTTTATTGTAAGCTGCAAAATTTTAAATTAAGATTTTAAGGAACCACATTGTTTGGCTTTCTTTTTCTCTTGATGCTGTAGCATCATCCAATGTAAGAACTTGGGCTATAGTGAAAGCTCTTTTTCTCAATTGCAACCTTCACTGATCACCACACCTGTTTGTGAGGTGGTGATGTTGGTTTTAAATAATACTGTTTCTTGTAAATGACCTCCAGGAACATTTCCTCTCTCATCATGGACATAGTTTTAGTCATCCTTCTATGTGAAAGTACCTTAGTCCTTAAAGTCAAAGGGAGTTTTATCAGAAGCTACAGAATTTTCAACAGACCCAGAATAAAGCATGAAATATTTGAGGAGTACACTAGCAAGACTTCAGGGAATTCTCAGTAAAAACTAAGGCAGCATTGGAGACCACAAGCCCTGCATCCATAGGCTTCCCACTGAAAGCAACAGGAGTTTCATCAAGGGAGGGTTTTCAGGGTCCCATGTCTGCAGCCTGTTTTGCCTACAGAGCTAAAAAATCAAAGAACTTTCTCCACCTCCCTTGCCCACAATTTACTCAGATACTCCTGTAGTGCTGCTGGCAACTTTTTTTATCTTGTGAAATCTGGTGGTTTTTATAAGCCCCGACTCCTGGAGTTAAGTGAATATCTGAGAATCTCAGTCAATAATTTTTGCTTTTTAAGAAAAAAAGTTTCTACTTCTCATGGCTGTGGAGAAAAAAACTTGAAAAATGTGGCCTGACTGTACGCTAATGTCTCAAAAACCGAACAGAAAAAGAATGCCCACACATTAAATAAATGTTATGATTGCTAAGCCACTCATGATTTCTGAGGCCTGACTCATGATTTTTCATTGTTTGAAGCTGGCACGACTGCTCATGGACTGATGTACTTTGTACCATCCAGGCAAGCCTCTTGTCTGATTTTGGCTTGTCAAAGGAAAGACTGTCTTCTCTCTTCTAATTCTCATGCTGTAACTAGGGGTCAAACTATGCTGTTACATGCTGGCACAGAGTACAGAGTTGGGAATAATTTGTATATTCAGTATTAAAAAACTACATTAATGCAGCATTAAGATTTCTTGATAGTATATTGCCCCTTTGAGCTTTGCTCAATTCAGTGTTCTGCAAATGTCTGAAAACCAGAAAATGCACAGTTAATGTTGCCCCTGCAACCAGCACCGGCGCTTTCATTTAGGTGACTTAGGCAGTCGCCTAGGGCGCCAGCATTAGGGGGGGGCATTTTGCCAGGGGGGCAGCAGGCAGCTCCGGTGGAGCTGCCGCAGTCGTGCCTGTGGAGGGTCTGCTGGTCTCGCGGCTCCGGTGGACCTGCCGCAGGCATTTCTGTGGATGGTCCGCTGGTCCTGAGGCTCGGGTGGACCTGCCGCAGGCATTTCTGTGGACGGTCCCCTGGTCCCGCGGCTTGGGTGGACCTGTGGCAGCTCCACCAGAGCTGCGGACCAGCGGACCCTCTGAGGGAATGCCTGCGGCAGCTCCACCGAAGCCGCGAGACCCGCGCGCAGAGCGGCAAAATGGCCGTGCGCCTAGGGCACCAGAAAGCCTGGCGCCGGTCCTGCCTGCAACCTTAACTCTTCCCCCATTAAGCAATGCCCAAATATGTCCTGTTGACACACCTATCTTCAGTCTGCCAACACAACAGTTTCTGAAATATACAAGCTTTTCACCTCCTGTTTCAACTCATTCACTCTCACCATTGATTTCAACATTTACTAGAGGAAAAAAAGGAAAATGTTGCCCATGCTACCTTCTTTCTGTTCCCCAGGAGCAGTAGCCAATGATAATTATTTGCACACACTCCAGGTGCAGTCAGGGTGTTGGGTGTAACTACACTTAATGGTACAGGCAGTTGAGCCTGCTTGATAAAGGGGTACGCCAGTATGAGAACGTGTGTGGATTACTTTCAGGTGTATGACAGAGCTGTGATGATATGAGATGTATGTTTTGCACCCTCTGATGTGCATGAGCAAAGAGAAGAGCTGCATGTGTACCTTCAGGATCCAGTATGAATCATTTCATTGGAGAATTGTGTGTGTTATGATTAGCAGGGCTCAGGGGTTCTATTACAAACGCATTGTCAGTGATGAGCTGCGATATGAAAGCAGTCTAAACACTTATTATCTGCATGCACACCAAGTAAAGGGAGTGTGGTCAGTGTCAGCTGTAGCTGTACTGAATGGTGGAGGTGGTAGTGCACACTGCTTGGTAGAGGTGTTTGAGATCTGTGGGTTACTTTGAGGAGTGTGACAGAGCTGTGATTTTGGTATGAGGAGATGTATGTTTTGCTCCTTTGATGGATCTGAGGAAAGGGAAGAGGTGCACATGTACCTTCAGGATGCAGTATGCATCATTTCTGTGCACAATTGTCTAGGTCAGGGGTTCTCAAACTTTTTCTTTCTGAGCTTCCTCCAACATGCTATACAAACTCCATGGGCCACCTGTGCCACCACAACTGGTTTTCTGCACAGAAAAGCCAGGGCTGGCATTAGAGGGTAGCAAGCAGGGCAATTGTCTGGGGCCCCAAACCACAGGGGGCCTCACAAAGCTAAGTTGCTCAGACTTTTGCTTCAGCTCCAAGTGGCAGGGTCCTGGGCTTCAGCCCTGCACAGCAGAGTTTTGGCTTTCTGCCCTGGGCCTCAGTGAGTCTAACACTGGCCATGCTTGGTGGACCCTCTGAAACCTGCTCACAGTCCCCTAGGGGATTGAGAACTGCTAGTAGGTTATAACAGCAAAGAGTCCTGTGGCACCTTATAGACTAACAGAAGTACTGGAGCATGAGATTTTGTGGGTGAATACCCACTTCGTCGGACGGTAATGTCACTAGCAGGGAACCTTTTTATTACAAAGGATACTGTCAGCAGTGAGGTGGAATAGGAGAGGATTCTAATGCTTCAGTGATGGATAAGTGGAAGTGTAGGTTGAGATGGCAGCTTGTGAGTAAGAGTATGGGAGTCGTAAGAGGCTATTAAGGGGGTCTCATGTTCTTTCTGGAGAGCCGGCTAAGTGTGTGAATGTACACCAGGACCTGGAACTTGGAATCTTGTACTACTAAGTGCGAGTATATGTTTGTGTATATTGAGGCATTGCCCAAAGAGGGCAGAGGGAAGGTGGCATGAGCAAACTCATTTTTTACTTTTAATCCTTTAACAGTGTTTAATGGAGTCCTGTGGCTGAGAGAGAATGGATTGTAAGAGGAGGTGAAGAGCTTGTACATTTCAGCAACTGTCAGGTTGGCCTAGTGAAGGTGTGAGAGAGATGGGGGTATACAAACCCCAGCCTGCACTAGAAGGGGTTAGAGGACAGTACTGGCCCCAGATAGCCCTGCAGGGCATGTGCCAACTGGAGGACAGGTTGAAAATAAGGAAGTAACCCAGCTCAGAAGAGGAGGAAGGCAGGCCTACCCTGCAGGCTCCTGCCAAAGGCACCAGAGCAGTCTCTCTGAGGGACCACAGCTATCTACTGACCCTGCAGAGGGCTGATGGTTTGGTTCCTTTTTCCTGTTACCTTTTGCCTGGGACCAGAAGCTGAGAGGGGAAAGTGGCAGTACGAAGTGACCCAGCGAGGGTAACTCAGAGTCCCCTGGAGGTTGAACGCTGTTGCCCCTATGAGGGCCCTGGGTTGGAGCCTGTGCGCCTGTGTTCTCTCCATCCCAGCCCCGTGCCGATAGCTGGTTCCACAGACCTCGATAGCACTACCCAGAAAGACCGCAGGCTTGGGTCAGTGGTGAAGGTGCTCGGTCAGGCTTATTGTCGATGAAGTATGGTCCTAACACCCTGGCTCCATGGTTACAGGAACGCTAGCACACATATGCCCACAACACTGGGCCAGCTCAGTCAGCGGCTGGAGTTTCTGCTGCTCCCTCGGCTGGACAGAGGTGCCCCTCCTATGACTTCTCCTTCCATACATTGTATCAAACAACTTTGGTATTATATTCCTGACATCATTAGTCACCAACCCTACACCTTATGTCTGCTGGTTCAAACAAAACATCCCTATTCATTATTCTTACAGGGTTGGTCTCTTCCTGCACCTTCTCTAGAAATGTATTTACATGAATGCCTAATAGGTCTTAGGTGTGCCTGTGTTTTAGCAACACTAGCCACACCTTTTCCAAGGTCATGTACCTGCCAGTGAACTTGTAAGCAAGTGTTTGCTTAATAACAGCCTGACTTTTGCTCATAGCATGGCCTGCCTTTTCTGGCTGTGGTTCAGGTCTCAGGTCCAGGGCTCCAGGTTCTCTCTACTACACCTCCTGGTGGGTGGAGGCTAACCACCAGGCTACTCAGCCCACCAGAGAACTTAGTACAGTGTTAATGGGGCATGCAGGGATAGTGATGAAAGATGGCATGGCAACCTTAACTGTGTATTTCCTGATTTTCAGAAGTTGGAGTTTTGCTCAACTCAGTGTTCTGCAAGGGGATGACATACCATCAAGCAACCTTAATTCTGCATTAACAGATTTTTGTCACTGAATTTCCTAGGTTTACAAAAAAAAAAAAGAAAAAGAAAAAGATGTGGTAGAAGCAAGTCATCATTTAGGCAGCAGTACATATCACTTACTGTATATGAATACTGAGCCAGTCAGCCATCCCACCCACCACGTGCACCAGGCTTTGGCACCCCTCTCCAGCCATGCTCCTGACTTAATCACTGCATTCTCCCACTCTAACCTGGCCCCTCCTGACTATCCTATTCAGTCCCTCCTGTCCTTTCTACTACAAGCAGGAATGCATGTTTGTGAAGTCTTCACTCCCTGATATACAAATGTTTCTATTGCTGTTACTTCTCCCCTTCCTATAACCCCATTCACACACAGTGCCTGGAGTGGACAACTGCTACAATGGAATGGTGCTCCTGCTCAGGTGTCAGAATGTTTGGAGGGTACAGTTCTATAGAAACACAGAGCCATAGGGTTAGAAGGGACTGCAAGGGTCATCTAGTCAAATCCCCTGCCAAGATGCAGGACTTGTTATGTCTAAACCATCCAAGACAGATGACTATTCAGTCTTCTTTTGAAAACCTCTAGTGAAGAAGCTTTCAAGACTTCCCTAGGCAGTTTGTTCTAGGGCTGGTGAGAGAAATCAGACAAAAAACTGACAGTTTTATGTTTGAGAGCAAAATCCTCTGGTCCCTGACCAATAGATGTAACAGTGAGATGGCAGAGCTTGTAATGTTTCTATGCCATTGTCATAAATGGATAGGTAAGGTAAGGGTTAAGTTTCTTTTACCTGAAAAGGGTAACCGAACACCTGACCAGAGGACCAATCAGAGAACTGGATTGTTTAAAGTCAGGGGCGGGAATTTGTATACTCGGGGTCTTTGTTGTTTTCTTAGCTATGAGGAAACAAGTCTTCTTCTAATTCTCTCCTAATACTTCTTCTAAACATCTGTAAGTACCCAGGAACCGCAAAGTAATTCAGCTATGATGGTCTTTGGGGTGTATTTACCTGTATGTTAATTTGTTGTGCTGGTTTAATTGGGCTATCTTTTAAATCAGACTGTTTCTTTATATTTTCTTATAAGCAAGAGCCTGTATTGAGTTTCTTAATGCAAGATGATTGTTTTATATTTTCTTTCTTTTTTTCTATAAAGTTTTCTTGTTAAACCTTGTGAAAGTTCTTTTCCTAGGGAGGCAAAGGGAAAAGCCAGGCTGTGGGCTATTTTCCTATTTGGGTCCAGGGAAAGAGCAGACTACGGGGAAAGAGACGAAGAATTCTCTCTGTTCTCTGGTGGTTACAGTTTTTCCTCGTTCCTGGAGCAAGGGGGGTGGCAGAGCCCAGCTGTGGGTATTTTGCATCTCCATTGTCCTGAGGGAAGCAGAAAAGCTGGTTTCTTGGGTCACACAGGTTAGCCGCGAGGCAAGCCTGATAAGGAGGGGGAAGGGGTTATTTTCCCTGCTTTTAGCATCCAAGGGATTGGGAATCTGGGTGTCCCACCAAGGGAGGGTTGGGGACACCAGAGGGAGGAAAGGGGGGATCAGGCCCCATAGATTAATTCCTGATCTGGTGGCAGCGAGAATATCCAAGCTGGTAGTGAGCTTGGGGGAGTTTCAGGTAAGCCCCCAAACTTTGGACGCAAAAGTCCAGGTTTGGGACAGGACCAGACTGGTGGACACTAAAGTCCAGGTCTGGGACTGGACGGCTAGATTACCACAGCCATACAGCACACATTTTCTAGTCAGCCATGAACACTCCAATTTCTAATTAATGTTCTTGCAACACTTACTAACTGTTATATTATCGCTGTAGCAATTATTCATATGCTCAGCTATAACCAGAGAAAACTATCAGAGCTCCTACACACAAACCTCTGATATTGTTCAAATCTGCTATTATGTCATATGAGCAGAAAACCAGGAATAAATGCTCAGGTCATTTCCACGCAAGTGAATCCCACAATGTCCTGTAGATTATAACCTCTTAAGTCACTGGTTAGACATTGCAGTGAGGGTGAAACATGATGCCAGTGTAAGTCATCTCTCCACTCAGCTCAGCCTGTAGTCAGCAATGGCCACGTCACAGTGCACTCCTTGCTCTCCCACAAACTTCTGCAACCTCATGGCCCAGGACTCTCCCACAACCCACACATTGGAACTGACAGAGTTGCCAAACCCTCGTGCTACGTCTCTTTGGAAACATTAATCTCCCCCCGCCCGCGCTAGTAAAATACAGATTTTCCTCATACAAGCAATCTAAGACTGGTCTAACACATCCTCATTTCCCACCTCACCTGCACGCTTGCACATACCATTTTACCACTGGATATAACAACTGTGATTAGAACAGCTGCTGACCATTCTGCTGTATTCGCAGTAGCCTTCCACATAAAATAAAGTACATTGTTATAACAAAGTGGATTGCTTGTTACAATCTGGTAATTAAATCTTTATTGCACAGGTGTACAGAGTCCACATGAGAGATGTCAGTGGCAGGGTGTTCACTAGGGCAGTGGTGTTGGCACATTCCCTTGAGCAACCCACACAATCATAAAGGGGCTGCAGAGAATCCCTCACGTACACTTCACACATGCACCGTAATCCTTCCGGACTGCATAGCTACGCACATGAAGTGAATGTTTTCTTAAACACTGTTCATAATTTGGATCCCTCAAAGACTTAGCAGGTGCCATATGCTACCCTGGGTAAAAACTGATTAACTGAAACCGTTTTTGACCCACATCACACCAACAGTTTGATCTCCAGCTCTGTGCAAAAGAAACCCACCTGGAAACTTTTTGAAATAAAAAAAGGCTATTTATATCTCCAGAAGCCCCAGCTTAAATTAACCCAAGTTTGGGTGAGTGACCCACATCTGCACTCCCATGAGGCACAGCAAACATCAAGAAAATTTCCTCAAACACATGGATTTTAGAGCTCTTTGAAGCATCGTTCATCAAACAGAAAGGCTAGTGGGATGATGGAGGGAAAGGGCTCCTCTACACACCCCTCTGCAGCATAGGAGGCTCAGAGAGGTCTAAAGGGGCCCATTCATCTCATTGAGATGGTCTCAGTTGAATGAGAGCCCCGCTGGAGATGATACAGCATGAAACAATAGCTCTGAGAGATGTGAACTGCTCCAGTCCTATCAGGGTGGGTTTCCCTTCCCCTCCTGAGTGCTTTACAGCCTGTGATATGCATGAAGCACTCTGTTCTCAGCACCTACCCAAAGTGGCAGGACTTCTCTAGATCCTGGCTCACATGGGGAGAGGGGTCTAAGGAGGGGCCTCAGATCCTCCCAAAAAGGAAAGACTCCTAGAACTCAGCTTACAGGAAATTGGAGGGTACAACCAGGTAGATGGGCACAAGCTCCCCGGATCCTGGCACATATGTGGGGAGCAGCAAGAGGGACTCTGACACCCCCGAAAGAGCCAGAGCCCTCCAGATCTGGACACACATGATGGGAGAATGTGGGGCTGATAGGTGCTTCTCCCCCTGTTCTCCTGACACTGATCCCCATGCCCCTCTTCCCACTGTGCCATTGCTGCCACACCACCATAATATGCTAATATAACTCCTTATCTGGACAAACGTAATTTCATTCCATTTTGGAAGCAAATAGCTATGCTAGTCAGTTTAGTTGTTTCACAAACCTTAAGCATGCAGACAGACAAACCAAAACAATAATTTTAAGGCTATGTCTGCACTGCACACTCCCTGTGGCAATGTGCAGAGTACATGTAGCTACATGTCACAATGAAAAGCAGGCTGCATCCACACTGCCACATGTAGTTATATGTGTTGGTGAAAGGCTTTGGCAGCTAGGAAAGGCTTGGCATTTGGGAGCTGCTTCCTATCTGAGAGATCCTTTCCACACTGCCAGAGCCTTTCACTGCGGTGGGAAAAGACTCCAGCAGCTTGATGAGATGGGGAAAAAAGGAAGCAGCAGGACACTACATTGCTAACAATAGCTAGGCACTGCTTGGGCAAGTAGAGAACTATGTAGGATAAATGCCTGGGTACATGCCCACAGAATTCAGGCATGTTTCTACTCTATTTGTCCAAGCACTGTCTCACTGTCTAAACTGCTACTTATACCCATGCTAGGGAAGTATGCACAGTATGCACTGTACATACTGCCAGAACTAGTGTGCTGTGTCGATGCACCCAAAGACGTTGGGATTGTACCCATTCATCTCAAAGAGGTATTAACGCAGCAGTCTAATGAGAGCATTTCATATGCACCCAATGAAGTGGGCTGTAGCTCATGAAAGCTTATGCTGAAATAAATTTGTTAGTCTCTAAGGTGCCACAAGTACTCCTGTTGTTTTTGCAGATACAGACTAACACGGCTGCTACTCTGAAACATGTCAGCATTGTTATCTTTGTTAGTTTCATAGATTCTAAGGCCAGAAGGGACCACAGAGATCATCTAGTCTGACCTCCTGCATAACACAGGCCAGAGAACTTCCCTCAAATAATTCCTACAGCAGATCTTCTACACAAACATCCTATCATTATTTAAAAATGATCAGTGATAAAGAATTCACCACAACCCTTGGTAAATTGTTCCAGTGATTAATTACTCTCCCTGTAAAACAATTTACCCCTTATTTCGAGTCTGAATTTGTCCAGATTCAACTTCCAGCCATAGGATTGTGTTATACCTTGCTTTGGTAGATCAAAGAGCCCATTATTACATATTTGTTCCCCACGTTGGTACCAATAGACTAATCAAAGCACCCCTTACCCTTCTCCTTGTTAAGCTAAATAGATTGAACTTCTGGAGCCTGTCAGTATAAGGCAGGTTTTCCAATCTTTTAATCATTCTCGTGGGTCTTTTCTGCATCCTTTCCAGTTTATCAACATCTTCCTTGAATTCTGACCACCAGAATTGAACACAGTATTCCAGCAGTGGTCGTGCCAGAGCCAGCTAGAGAGTTAAAATTACCTCTCTGGTTCTCCAAAATTCCTGTTTATGCATCCAAGGATTGCATTAGCTTTCTTGGCCACAGTGTCATGCTGGGAGCTCATATTCAGCTCATTACCCATCATAACCCCCTAGATGTATATAGTTACCCTCAGCTGTATTAAAAAGCATATTATTTGCTTGCACTCAGTTTACCAAAAGTAGCAAAGAATCCTGTGGCACCTTATAGACTAACAGATGTTTTGGAGCATGAGCTTTTGTGGGTGAATACCCACTTCGTCAGTTTACCAAGCAATCCAGATTGTTCTAAATCAGTGACCTGTCCTCTTCTTTATTTAACACTCCCCAAATTTTTGTGTCATCTGCAAATGCTGTCAGTGATGATTATGTTTTCTTCCAGGCCATTGATAAAAATGTTGAATAGCATAGGGTCAAGAACCAATCCCTGTGGGATCCCAAAGAAAATAGACGAGAATAATTAGTGATGATTCCTTGTTTATGGTTACATTGAGACCTATCAGTTAGCCAGTTATTAACCCATTTAATGTATGCCATGTTATTGTTCTATTTAAAAAAAAATGTCATATGGTACCAAGTCAAATACCTTACAGAAGTCAAAGGACTTGTCTATACTTAAAATACTATAGTAGTGCTGGCATAGCCACTGTAACAGTTTAGTGTAGACACTACCTATGCTAATGGAGAGCTTCTCCCATCAGCATAGGTGATCCATCTCCCTGAGAAGAGGTAGTTAGGTCAACAGAAGACATCTTCCATTGACCTAGCACTATCTACACAGGGTTGTAGGTCAGTTTAACTATGCCGCATAGGGGTGTGGATTTTTCACATCCCTGACTGATGTAGTTAAACCACCCTAATTTTCTAGTGTAGACCAGACCTTTGTACATTATGTCAACACTGTAGGTTTTATCAGCCAAACTTGTAATCTTATCCAATAAAAGATCTCAAGTTAGTTTGACAGGATTTGTTTTCCATAAATCCATGATCATTTTAGCAGACACATCAAGCTTCCTGGGATCATGAATGAAGTTTCAGCAGAGTAGCAACACACTTCTCTTTCTGAATCATGTGTATAATTATTCAGCTGTTCTTATCTGGATCACAGAAATCATAGATATCCTACGTGATAACCTAATAATAAACAAATAAACTACTGACATTGCTTTCATTAGCTTTGTCTAGACAATGCCATTGTTTCAAAAAACTGCTTGTTCCACAAGTGTCTGCCAGACTGTCTCTGCAAGATCTAAGAGGGCCTCGTTGATGGGAAGGGCAACCTTAGAGGTAGATGCAGGTTGCAGTATTTGTACCAGCTTGTCTTTGGCTCCTCTAGCAGGATGTCTTGGCTTTGCACAACTTTATTGAACTGCTCTTGAAACTGTTTAAAGTCATCCACCGTGATTGGTGGTGGGGGCATAATTGCCTCATCTGGAAAGGAAGATGAATTGTGTACAGGAGATGTGTCATGGTCTGTGCCTGTCTCTGTGTCCTCTCCCTTCATTTAGCTTCTCTGCAATGGCTATATCTTCCTTGAGTGCTCTTCTTCATGCAGCGCACAGTCAGCCTGTGGAACTCCTTACCTGAGGAGGTGGTGAAGGCCAGGACTATAACAGGGTTTCAAATAGAACTGGATAAATTCATGGAGGTTAAATCCATTAATGGCTATTAGCCAGGATGGATAAGGAATGGTGTCCCTAGCCTCTGTTTGTCAGAAGGTGGAGATGGATGGCAGGAGAGAGATCACTTGATCATTACCTGTCAGGTTCACTCCCTCTGGGGCACCTGGCATTGGCCACTGTCAGTAGACAGGATACTGGGCTAGATGGACCTTTGGTCTAACCCAGTACGGCTGTTCTTATGTTTATATACAGCATCACACTATCCTCTGTTCACTGGTGAAAATTTTGGCAAGCAGAAGATAGTAAGAAAGGGAAATTATCTGAGTGGTCAGCAGGGTGGGATACAGTGTTTTCAGAGTTGAAGAAGGCTTTTGGGACTGAGCCTATCCATGTTTCAAAACCACTTTTATATTGGAAACAGATGCTAGTGCCTACAGTTGGGTAACAGAATTTCAGCTGCCCCCTGAATCAGAGAAGTTGAAGCTGGGAAAGTTGTGACAGTCATGAGTCCTCCATCTGAACAGAATGGGCTGTGTCTGCCTCAGCCGGCAAATTCCACAGAAGTAATAGCATTTTACAGGGGCTAGCTGAAAGTTGCACGTCCCTGGTGGGAGAAAGAAAAGTCCAGAGAGATTTGGGTGGAAATAAAGTTCTTATGTTGGTTGTGTGAAACAATCCTGGCAGAAAGACACCATATATATCTAAATAGTTAAGCTAGTATCATTTGTAATTTGTTACATTTTATTTATTTTGTCTGCTTGGGATGGATTATGGGATATTACCATTTTAGGTCTCAGTAGGATAATGGAGAAAGCTGAGGTGGGCGGCGGCGGCGGGGGGGGGGAACGATATTGTTTGTGCTTATGGGTTGAATTCAAGCCAATGTGTGAACAGACCCTTAAGACAGTTGTAAGAAACATGTAAGCGGCCACAATACTCCTAATAAATCTGCATAGAAACTAGCACACGGAAACAGGGGTATTATACTCCACTGAGTATTGTGGCCATGTGTGTGGGTGGTGAGAGAGAACAGACGGGGGACAGACAAGAACAGAGAGACAGAGGCAAAAAGCAAGAAAGCTGAATGGTAGAAAAAACTAGGGAGTGAGTTTTGGGGTCTTTTGGCTACAGTGGCTTGGGGCTGTAAACTTGGGGTTGCTCCTTTTGCTCGTTTCCTCCTGTGTTTGGAAGAGCAGTACGTTGTACATTCCTTGTCAGTAAACAAGACTGCATCAAAGAAAATGTGAGACTCCATCACTACTGCCAACAGGAACGTCCCCAGAGCCCTAAAATTAGACTAACTGCTTGGGTCAGAGAGGGTTTGCATGAAGCTTCATTCATGCAGATCTCTGTGTAAATAAAAGTCTGCAAACATGGACATATCTCAGGGCCTCTGAATTCATGGAATTTTTCCTAAATGAGCTCATCACCGCTCACCTTGCTCAGCTCCTGAGACCAACGCCTTATTTTACTACATATGCTATCACTCACCCTATCTAAGGTAAACATAATGCAGTGCAATGAACCATCACGACACTGACCACTCCCTCTAAATTAGCAGATGAAACAAGTACACCCATTTCAGTTCATCTGACATTGACTAGCTGTGATACTTGTAAAGCAAAGGCCAAATATCAATAGGTTTTACAATGGTTTCCTACTTTCCTAACTTCCAAAATGAGTCTGGAGACTGAGCAAGAGGTTAATTCTCCCAACCTCTCAACTTCTGCAGATACACCATTCACTCTGGCTAAAAAGTACAGTACCTCCTCACTTAAAGTCGTCCTGGTTAACATTGTTACATTGCTGATCAATTAGAGAACATGCTTGTTTTAAGTCGCACAATGCTCCTTATAACTTTGTTTGGCAGCCACCAGCTTTGTCCACTGCTTGCAAAAAGAGCAGCCCGTTGGAGCTAGCTGTGTGTATGTGGGGGGGTTTGGAACCAGGGTGGACCAGCAGCCCCCCATCAGCTCCCCTAAGTTCCCTGTACAGCAGCCACCCAGCAGGCTATCAATTGCTGGCAGTTCAGCTGTCTCTCCCCCCACTGCCCTGTGCTGCTCCTGCCCCCTGCCTTGGAGCTGCTCCTGGGAGGCTCCTGCTTGCTGTGCAAAGGGGGCGGGGGAGAGGAAGAAGGGTGCTAATGTCAGGGTGGCCCCCTCCCCCTGCTTCTGCCCCCCATCTCTATAGAGCGGGGCAGGGGACATGACAGGACTAGGAGGGAAGGTGCTTGCTGGCAGCAGCTGCTGTCTAAACTTGCTGATCTACTTAAAAAGGCCATGTCAGAAACTTAGAGTGTGTGTGTGGGGAGGTCAGCGTTCTTAAAGGGGAAATGTACATCTGTCTCTCAGACACATGGTCAGGGCCATCCTTACCCATACGCAAAGTATGCAGCTGCGTAGGGCACCAGGAAATTTGAGGAAATTTCCTGGTGCCCTGTGCAGCTGCATGCTGCTCCAGCCCCTGCTCTGCCCCTTCCCCACTCCAGCCCTGCCCCCACTCCATCCCTTCCCCAAAGCCCCTGCTCCACCCCACCCCACCCCACCTCTTCCCACCACCTCCCCGTTCCTGCTCCATCCCCATTCTCCTGAGGACTGAAGCAGGGCCAGGCCTGCACTTGACAGTTGCAGGAAGTGCAGCTGCCTGGCCCCAGCCGTGCCTCTGGTGAGTGCTGGGGGGTGGTTCTGCCCATCCCCCAAGTCAGCCTCCCCCAGAGGCCTGGGGCCAGCCTCCCGACCACGGAGGCCTGGGGCCTCACAAACCCCCTGCGGGTGGGCTGCGTAGGGCCCCAGAATAGCTAGGGACAACCCTGCACATGGTGTGTGTCTCTGTCTCTCTCCGCCATGCTGTCTCCCCTCCCTCCATTCGTGCTGCCTTGTAGAGTGTGAAGCTACATTAACAATGTGTTAACCCTTGAGGGCTCAGCCGAATGCTAGTTCATCATTTAGCAATAAGGCATTCCCTGGGAAATATTCCACCCTCTTCCACCCTCTGACTCCACGACCTCAACCAAGCTTCACAATCATCATTGCTGGGTACAGTATTAAATTGTTTGTTTAAAACTTATACTGTGTATACGTACGTGTGTGTGTATGTGTGTGTGTATATATATATATATATATATATATGTCTGGTGAAAAAAATTTCCCTGGAACCTAACACCCCCAATTAACATTAATTCTTATGGGGAAATTGGATTCTCTTAACATCGTTTCACTTAAAGTAGCATTTTTCAGGAACATAACTACAACGTTAAGTGAGGAGTTACAGTAATTCTCTTTTGCTCAGCGCAGCAATATCTCAACTGAGTTCCCTCCCAGACCTGGAAGTGAGGTGTGCACAGCTGCTGCTGTTCTCCTTCAGGGTGAGATCTTAAGCAGAAATTGACAGTTTTTTTGATTAGAAAGAAACCAAGTGAAATGGGACCCACAATGCCCCAGGAAGCAGCTGCAGTCAGTGTATGGCTGTAAGAGCTGCAATAGCAGTGGAAGTTTGAGGGTAAGGGATTCCCCATTGCTGTAGAAATTAATATATCCTAGGGACCTGAGGGAGGAAAGCTTGTCCAAAAGATTGCAGATGGGAGAAGTGGCCCTCCCTGAGAAGACCCAGGAGGGGTAAGGAGGCTGCCTGGACTCCCACAGAGGATAAGGAATGTGGGAGAAGGCCAAACAGTCACCACAAGATGTGGGATGGGCAGAAGATGTCAGCTGGTCACAAAGGTTTGTGCAGTTCAGGGCTCGGGTAAGTGAGGGGTCTCTGGGCCTTGGAGGGTAGAGGGACTACAGAGACGAGGTACCAGGCAGGTTTAATCTGTTTCAGCAGAGCTCACCCAACTTCAGAGATTAACTTGAAATTCAAAGCAAAACTCAGGAGCCATGAAACAGCAAAGCAAAGCCAGACTTGCTGAAACTACTGCAGCTCCACGCAGAATGAACCCCTTGTCCCTCTCACTTACACCAGGGTAAATCAAGAGCAACTTGCCTAAATTCTATGGTATTACACTAACACATAAACAGTGTGAGATCAGAATCAGGCCCTGTGTGATAATCAATACACTGCTAGGGTGACCATATTTTCCCAAAGGAAAACAGGAAACACCACGGGGCCGATCTGAGGCCCTGCTTCCCCGCCGTGCACGGGACTGGCCTGAGCCCTCCCTGCCTCCCAGCCACACAGAGCCAGCCTGAACCCTTTCTGCCTTCTGTCCACATGAGGCTGTCCTGAGGTCCCTCTCCCCCCAGCACGTGGGGCCAGCCTGAGGCCTCTCTTTCCCTTGCAGACATGGGACTGGCTCACAACCCTCTGCTGCCCCACCTCACGGGGCTGGCCCCACCCGAGCCACTCTCCTGAGCCCTCTCGCCCACACAGGGCTGGTATTGCTGCTTCCGCCCCACCACACACTCCTCTGTGCCCCCTATGGGTCACATCCCACTTTTTTGGCAAAACTGTGCATTTGTCCAGTTCACTCTTGCCATCAGTTGACAAGAGCAAATGGGACAAATGTACAGTTTTGCCAAAAAAGTCAGGAAGGCTGGGACAGGGCTTAAAAAAGAGACTGTCCTGGCCAAAACAGGACGTATGGTCACCCTAACACTGCACCACACATTCTTTAGTACAAACTGACTTTACAAACTCTTTGAAGGAGAAAACCCCCCCACAGTCTTTGATTTTAAAGTGCAATTGTGATTAGAGAAGTGACTGTGCTCAACAGTTTTGCTACCTATGTATATTCTGTGTCCCATCTACTTATTTGAATGACCAAAAATAATTATTACTGCTTTTCTCTTCTGTCAGCTCTGCACAAGCCAAGGCAGCTACAAGAGAGAGAGCTAAGTTCTATTGTGGTTCACATAGCTTCATAGAATTGGTAAGTTCCCATCGGAAAAATCTTTATTGCTAGCTAATCAGAAAAAAAATCCAGCCTGACTTTCCAATCTCAGCTTGAGATTGGAGAGCTGAGAGTTAGGGAAAAATCTTGTGTACTCATAAATTGAGCAAGTTTGTTCTGCAAGTCCTTGAGAGACAGTGATCAGAAACTCCCGAGTTCCCTCATTCACGGAAACCCTTGTCAGAGCAGAGCCTCACTTTATCTTTGCTGAGCAACAACAAATATTTTATTCCATAGCAACAACATTTTACACCTCTTTATGTTTTCCTTTGCCTGCCAACATGTGTCTATTCCATAGGGCAAAGGCTGAGCTGGTGGCACCACTATCTTATCTAAATATGATGATAATGGATTCATGAGCACTGCGGATTTATGTAATATCTAGTGCATGATTGTTCAAGCCCTCACTAAGGGTCACGTCCAGTAGGATCTCAGGGAGCCGAGATCTTCAAAGGATCAGGCCCTAGATACGGTGATGCCCTTTTCATACATGACAGCAATCAAGGCAAAGAGGAGAGAAAATGTTTAGGACAATTAACAGAAGACCCCTAAATAGAATTTACAGATATGGCATGCTGGATCCCAGTAAATTGTTCTCATTGCTGAGAAAGGGGAAGAGTGAGAACATAAGAACAGCCATACTAGGTCAGACTAAAGGTCCATCAAGCCCAGTATCCTGTCCTCTGACAGTGGCCAGTGGCAGGTGCCCCAAAGGGAATGAACAGACAGGTTATCCTCAAGTGATCCATGCCCTGTCACCCAATCCCAGCTTCTGGCAAACAGGCTAGGGACACCATCCCTGCCTCCCTGCTAATAGCCATTGATGGCCTATCCTCCGTGAATCTATCTAGCTCCCTTCTGAACCCCTTTATAGTATTGGCCTTCACAACATCCTCTGGGAAGGAGTTCCAGACGTTGACAATGTGTTGCGTGAAAAAATACTTTCTTGTGTTTGTTTTAAACCTGCTACCTATTAATTTCATTTGGTGGCCCCCTTGTTCTTGTATTATGAGAAGAAGTAAATAACACTTCCGTATTAACTTGCTCTATACCACTCATGATTTTATAGACCTCTATCATATCCCCCTTTAGTCGCCTCTTTTCCAAGCTGAAAGGTCCCAGTCTTATTAATCGCTCCTCACACAGAAGCCATTCTATACCTCTAATCTTTTTTGTTGCTCTTTTCTGAACCTTTTCCAGTTCCAATATATCTTTTTTGAGATGGGGTGACCACATCTGCTCACAGTATTCAAAGTGTGGGCGTACCATGGATTTATATAGAAGCAATATGGTATTTTCTGTCTTATTATCTATCCCTTTCTTGATGATTTCCAACATTCTGTTAGTTTTTTGACTGCCGGTGCACATTGAGTGGATGATTTCAGACAACTATCCACAATGACTCCAAGATCTCTTTCTTTAGTGGTAACAGCTAATGTAGACTCCCTCATTGTATGTGCATAGTTAGGATTATGTTTTCCAAGGTGCATTACTTTGCATTTATCAACATTAAATTTCATCTGCCATTTTGTTGCCCAGTCACCCAGTTTTGTGAGATCCTTTTGTAGCTCTTTGCAGTGTGCCTGGGACTTAACTATCTTGGGTAGTTTTGTATCATCTGCAAATTTTGCCATCTCACTGTTTACTCCTTTTTCCAGATCATTTATGAATATGTTAAATAGGACTGGGCCCAGTACAGACCCCTGGGGACACCACTATTTACCTCTCTCCAGTCTGAAAACTGACCATTTATTCCTACCCTTTGTTTCCTGTCTTTTAACCAGTTCCCAATCCATGAGAGAACCTTTCCCCTTATCCCATGACAGCTCACTTTGCTTAAGAGCCTTTGGTGAGGGACCTTGTCAAAGGCTTTCTGAAAATCTAAATACACTGTATCTACTGGATCTCCTTTGTCCGCATGCTTGTTGACCCCCCTCAAAGAATTCTAGTAGATTGATGAGGCATTATTTCCCTTTACAAAAACCATGTTAACTATTTCCCAGCAAATTATGTTCATCTATGTGCCTGACAACTTTGTGCTTTACGATAGTTTCAACCAATTTGCCCGATACTGAAGTTAGGCTTACTGGCCTGAAGCCCTTTATAAAAATTGGCATCACATTAACTATCCTCCAGTCATTTGATACAGAAGCTGATTTAAATGATAGGCTACAGACTACAGTTAGTAGTCCTGCAATTTCACATTTGAGTTCCTTCAGAACTCCTGGGTGAATACCATCAAGTCCTGAAGACTTACTACTGTTTAGTTTATCAATTTGTTCCAAAACCTCCTCTAATGACACCTCAGTTTGGGACAGTTCCTCAGATCTGTCACCCAAAGAGAATGGCTCAGGTTTGGGAATCTCCCTCACATCCTCAGCAGTGAAGACTGATGTAAAGTATTCATTTAGTTTCTCCGCAATGGCCTTATCGTCTTTGAGTGCTCCTTTAGCATCTCGATTGTCCAGTGGCCCCACTGGTTGCTTAGCAGGCTTTCTGCTTCTGATGTATTTGAAAAAAAATTCGCTATTACTTTTGGAGTCTTTGGCTAGCTGTTCTTCAAATTCTTTTTTGGTCTTTCTAATTATATTTTTACACTTCATTTGCCAGACTTTATGCTCTTTTCCATTTTCCTCAATAGGATTTATCTTCCACTTTTTAAAGGATGCTTTTTTCCCTCTCACTGCTTCTTTAATTTAGTTGTTTTAACTACAGTGGCTCTCTTTTGGTTCTCTTACTATGTTTTTTAAACTGAGGTCTACATGTAAGTTGAGCCTTTATTATGGTGTCTTTAAAAAATTTCCACACAGCTTGCAGGGATTTTATTTTTGGTACTGTACCTTTTAATTTCTGTTTCACTAACCTCATTTTTGTGTAGTTCCCCTTTCTGAAATTAAATGCTACAGTGTTGGGCTGCTGGGGTGTTTTCCCCACCACAAGGATGTTAAATGTAATTATATTATGGTCACTATTATCAAGCAGTCCAGCTATATTCACCTCTTGGACCAGATCCTGTGCTCAACATAAGACTAAATCAAGAATTGCCTCTCCTCTTGTGGGTTCCAGGACTAGCTGCTCCAAGAAACAGTCATTTAAGGTGCCAAGGAACTTTATCGCTGCATCCCGTCCTGAGGTGATATGTACCCAGTCAATATGAGGATAGTTGAAATCCCCCATTATTACTACTGAGTTTTTTATTTTAATAGCCTCTCTAATCTTCCTGAGCGTTTCAGAGTCACTAACACAGTCCTGGTCAGGTGGTCTGTAATATAGCCCTACTGCTATATTCTTATTTTTCAAAGCATAGAATTACTATCCACAGAGATTCTATAGTACAATTTAGTTCATTTAAGATTTTTATTTCATTTGATTCCATGTTTTCTTTCACATATAGTGCCATTCCCCCACCAGCACTACCTGTTCTGTCCTTCCGATATATTTTGTACCCTGATATTACTATGTCCCATTGATTATCCTCATTCCACCAGGTTTCTGTGATGTCTGTTATATCAGTATCCTCATTTAATAGTAGACACTGTACTTCACCCATCTTCTTATTTAGATTTCTAGCATTGGTATATAAGAATATTAAAAACTTGTCATTTTTTGGCTGTCCCTTATTGCATGACGTAATTGAATGGGACTTTTTTTCATTTGACTGTTTCTCATCAGATCCTGCCTGTATTTTATCATTTTCCATCATCTCCTCCTTATTAGGACATAGGGCAGGGGTGGGCAAACTTTTTGGCCTGAGGGCCACATTGGGGTGTGACACAGTATGGAGGGCCGGGTAGGGAAGGATGTGCCCCCCAAACAGCCTGGCACCTACTCCCATCCAACCCTTCCCACTTTCCACCCTCTGATTGCCCCCCTCAGAGCCCCCCACCCATCCAACCCCCCTTGATCTAGTCCCCTGACTGCTCCCTCCCGGGACCCCCTCTCCTTTCCGGCCCCAGGAGCACACCCAAGCCCCTCCAAACAGCCTGCCCCCACCCCCTGACTGGCCCCCTCAGAGCCCCCAACCCATCCAACCCCCCTTGCTCCTTGTCCCCTGACCTTCCCCTCCAGGGAACCCCGCCCCAACCGCCCTCTGGAACCTCAGCCCCTATCCAATCCCCCCTTCTCCCTGTCCCCTGCCTGCCCCGACCGCTATCGACACACCCACCCCTGACAGGCCCCCCATGACCCCACCCCCTATCCAATCCTCCCATTCCTCATCCCCTGCCCCCCTCAAACTTCTGCCTCATCCAACCACCCTGTGCTCCTTGTCCCCTGACTGCCCCCCAGGACCTCCAACCCCCCGGCCTCAGCCCCCGTACCATGCTGCTCAGAGCAGCATGTCTGCAGCCACACTGCCCAGCCAGAGTGCGCAGCCCCGCCACCCTGAGTGCTGACCACGCAGCTGTGGGAGAGGGGGAACAGCAGAGGAGGGGTCGGGGGCTAGCCTTCCCGGCTGCGAGCTCAGGGGCTGGGCAGGATGGTCCTGCGGGCTGGATGTGGCCCACGGGCCTTAGTTTGCCCACCTCTGACATAGGGAATCTCCATTTATAGATCCTCCCCTAGGGGATGTCCGAACCACATGCTCCTTCGCACCTGTTGGCTTTCCCCCAGCCCTTAGTTTAAAAACTGTTCTACGACCTTTTTAATTTTAAGCACCAGCAATCTGGTTCCATTTGGGTTTAGGTGGAGCCCATCCTTCCTGTATAGACCCCCCCTTTCCCAAAAACTTCCCACAATACGTAATTGTTATCTAAATGAAAACAGATAAGATGACAGTGAATTTTGCCTGTATCCTCAAATTGCATTAGTTTAATAAAATTAGTTTTAAAAGCAATTTAGCTAAAAAAGTGCAAACCCTTGTCTGGACGTACTTATATGGATTTAAAACTGGATATATGAACTTAGTTTGCACCTGTAGATTTACAGAGGAATCAGCCTTAAACTGATAAGAACATCCACACAGGGTTTTGCAATTTCTCTAAATCAGTTTAAAAATACACCTTTAGTTAAGCTTGCTCAACTTTGCGTTTAGACCAAGCATTGGATCGGACAGTGTCCTGGTATATGTATATGCTGTGAGTGTAAAACTACCCCATCAGAATGGTAGCATTTTACATAACCTTTGTATCCTCCCTGCAGTGTGCCAGCCAGCACAGAACCAGGTTCCACTGGTGTCACTACCAGTTTGACCCAGATTTCAACTTGTTGCCGAGAAAGAAGAAACTTCATAAACCATTGCTAATCCCCTGAGTCATCCAGTGTCCCCACTATACCACTGGTTTTAGAGATATCACGTTTGGATACCAATATCACAGTTCAATGCATTTACCATTCATCAGTCAGAACTTGCACTGAAGAAAATTAAAGACACAGAATTAGGTATTGGATCCAATTATCAATTTTCACAGCCATTTAAAGTGTATGATAAAGTGTTAATGCATTAAAAGCGTTTACTAGGATGAATAGATTAGATCTCATGTTTACTGCCTTTATTATTTGATTTTTTATTACCAGGGCCAGTTGTTTTATGCCAGCTTTTTAATTGCTCTATTTCTTTACAAGGCTTGTTTGATGGGAAAAAAATCCTATGAGTTTTTCACATTAAGCAACAAACAATGATGTTGTGTAAGCAGATGTATTCAAGAGCCATTTGTATGTATAAATAATCCTCAGTTTACTTAACTCTCCATAGGCCTAACTTTAACTAAAGGGTTAAACTAAAATAGCACTAGAGTGTCAAAATTTCAGCATATTGAGATGGACAGCCACAAGCAGATTAGACAGAACCATCTCATATGGCACTGGTGGAATGGAAAGATATACTGTATGTAGACTTGGTCAAAAAGTGCCATAAATTCTCCACAAAAGTTTTCCAATACACCTCTACCTTGATATAAGGCTGTCCTTGGGAGCCAAAAAATCTTACCACGTTATAGGTGAAACCATGTTATATTGAACTTGCTTTGATCCAGTGGAGTGCGCAGCTCCACCCCCGCAGAGCACTGCTTTACCACGTTATATCCAAATTCAGGTGGTGTTATATCGAGGTAGTGGTGTACAGTGAAAATGGGCTCACGTGGCACAAGTGCTGCCTAGGCATCAGGTTGACCCTCTGTACAATGTAAATTTCACCCAGAAAAAATATGGAACCCCTCAAGTTACAGAGTCACTCTTCTGACTCCAACCAGAGGTGAGATTTATATATTTCTATGTAGCCACTATCCCTTTATTCATTGTAAGGCCCTGGAATGGCTGCAACAGATGCAGAATAAAACAAAGTTATAAAATCTGCTGCAAGCAGAGGAGCTCACATCTCCTTTGGTGCAGCTGATTGGGGAAATCTGTTTGAATTCAATACAGGCAACTGGCCTCTTTTTGCACCCCCATTGTTATATAAGTGGTGTGTGCTCTGTCACCATTTTGGAGGAAAGGGGAATTTGTAATATAGGCTGCAGATGGTCTGAACTCTGTTATCTGGTTTAAAAAACCCAACCCCAGCATGAGTTGTACTAGGTAATCATTTCAGGGTAAAATTCACCCTGTGCAGAGGGCCAAGCACACAAGGTCCAGATACCACTTAAGTCCCTAGTTTGAGGTATAAGTGAGAAGTAAGTAGTTGCTAGGACTTTGTGCTGGCCCTCTGCAGTGGGGTGAATTTCAATTTCAGTTAGAGTGACCAGATGTCCCAATTTTATAGGGAAAGTCCCGATATTTGGGGCTTTTTCCTATATAGGCCCATTGTACACTGGTACACAGATTCATGCCTAACTGAAATGTAGTCACCACTACATTCCAGGGCAGAATCTGCTTACGCTTGCTGTGTTCTCTCCATTTCTTTGGAGCCGTCTTCCTCATTACTTATTATATAAAATATCTTCTACTGAGAAGGGGAAGAGGAAATAATTTCCTGTTTAGTAAAAGTACAAAGTCTGAATCACTTTAGCCACTGGGAAATAACTACACAGGGAAAATGATCAAAAATGAAAGGTCAGGATTTCTCACCCACCCACCGAGTAACCTTTCTACACCGTATATGTCTTAGGTTTTCCATCCAGTACAGAAAACACTTTACAAGTTCTGGCAGACAGACACTTATCAAACTCAAAGCTACAGAGAGATTACCCTGCAGACTCCACTTCAGCAAATGCTGCCAAGAGATAATACGGGGAGAGACCAGGAGTCAGGGGACATGGCCTGCATGATTCATCATGCATCACCCATGTGAAGATTATTCACACAGCTCCATGTAAACGTTATTCATGCTATTGGCCCCAGTTTAGGCTGTCACAGTCTCAGGGCAATTGCACCTGTTTTCTCCCTCCGTGGTCCCTTGAAGTCATCATAGAATCATAGAATCAAAGAATACAAGGGTTGGAAGGGACCTCAGGAGGTCATCTAGTCCACCCCCCTGCTCAAAGCAGGACCAACCCTGACTAAATCATCCCAGCCAGGGCTTTCTCAAGCCAGTCCTTAAAAACCTCTAAGGAAGGAGATTCCACCATCTTCCTAGGTAACCCATTCCAGTGCTTCACCACCCTCCTAGTGAAAATGTTTTTCCTAATATCCAACCGAAACCTTCCCCACTGTAACTTGAGAACATTACTCCTTGTTCTGTCATCTGCTGCCACTGAGAACAGTCTAGATCCATCCTCTTTGGAACCCCCTTCAGGTAGTTGAAAGC
>NC_133776.1:2359262-2485650 GCF_003597395.2 Chelonoidis abingdonii | reverse complement strand
GCATGACTTGCCCTTGGTGAATCCATGCTGACTGTTCCTGATCACTTTCCTCTCCTCTAAGTGCTTCAGAATTGATTCCTTGAGGACCTGATCCATGATTTTTCCAGGGACTAAGGTGAGGCTGACTGGCCTGTAGTTCCCCGGATACTCTGAAAGGTTTCCAGCTCCCAGCCCTCACTCCTGACTGGTCTGTAGTTCCCCAAATCCTCTGAAAGGTTTCCAGCTCCCAGCCATCACCTTCTTGGGCATAAACCCACATCTCACTCATTTCTGATCAGGGATTTTAAGGCTACACAGCTCTTTCCTTGCACTGGGATATTCTCAGCAAGCCAGACTGCTAAAAGGCCAGTGCCTGCGCTTTGCTTTCTTTCTGAGGGCTATGCCCAGTGTATTGCCTGTAGTTAAATGTTGCCCCACAGCTCTTTCTAAGCAAGCACATTTATTCTTAAGGTAAAAGCACGATAGAGAAAATATTAAAACAACAGAAGTCCCTACACACATACTAAAAAGCTTACCAAAGATCACCCCCAGATCCAACCTAGGGCTCAAAACCTACAACTGAGTTTTCCCCATGGTTACAAGTTCATCCGTCTTGGATCCAAAATGTGAACAATAGCTGGGCAGATCACCCATTTCTTTATACAGTTCAGGCCTTTGATCTTGACTTTCTGTAACAAGTGATCAGCAGACAAAAAGCTTCTCCTCAGGGTATAGGTGGGTTCTTGCACTACTGGAGTTGGATAATTTGCATTTACCTCTTCCTGTGGATTCCCCAGGAAATCCACTTAACACTTATTGTTCCAAAATCCATACTTGTCGGGCACATTTTCAATATAGTCAGACTCCCAGGTCTCACATCTATGACATCTCCCCTCTAGTAGAGAGGTTGCATATAATCCTGACCAACAATAATAGATAAACTTAATACAGTGTCAACGTTACACTCCTATAATCCTATCCTACTTAAACCTAAAGTCTATGAGGGCAATTTCCTGTAATATCCTTATCTGTCACATAGGCACAGTGGTTTTGCAGCATATGAATGCCATTCCAGGAAGCTGCTGATTTTGATCCAGAAATTTCAGTGTCCATTAGTAAACTGAAAGCTTACGTTCTGGTCTGTAGAATCCAAATTAATGATTGAGAGAAAACCTGATAATTAACAGAAGCCTCATCTGTATACACTAAACATAGAAATTGGAGAGAACTTTCCTCCCATAAACGGAGAGGAAATGTAGAGGATTATCTCACCATAAAAGGAACAAGTCACCCTTTCTAAAAATATGAACCTGTTTTATCTAGAGCTCGGAACGTAATCAGGATCAGATTGCTTTCTTCGCCAACCCACAGACCTAGAGGGCATGAAAGCAAGTGTTATAAAACAAAAAAATCTCTGCTGATGTTGTAATTTGCGTTATGCTTGCTGACACCTGAAGAGATTTTTATGATTGACTCCACCCATTGGTCAATATATTCTTCTGTTTTTTGCCCTTCATCCCCTTTTGCTTCCTGATAGTAAAGTTGGTGGATTAATATGTGGAGAATATCGCACAGAACATTTAACTCTCTCTTCTAGAATGTGGAAACTCTGGCACTTACAATGCATTTTAATTTTATTCTGTCTCTCAGTGCCGGATACCAAAGGGTAAGTAGCACAATACTGAGTGTACCTTCATATACCTATTTTGGATAATTTTAAAGGCAAATATTCATTCTGTCCTTTCAAATGAATCTTGTTATTTTAAAAATAATGCAATAATTTCCTTCTATTGAAACTTGTTTTGTGTTGGCTATTGGCCATGACAAAAGTCTGGAACACATCTGGATTGCTCCATGGCACATCTGGAGGGGAGGGACATTGAACAAACTGTCCATAAAATTAACAGTCTCTTTTTGACTGCTGTGAACATTAATCACCTGTCTTTCTAGCCCAATATTTCTAAAATGCCTATCACCATGGAATCTAATTGCTACGCAACAAGTAAAAACAGCACTGAGTGTGCTTGAAATGGCAATATTCTTCCAGCCGGTCTTGGTCCTGGAGTCCATCGTTGAGTGTCTTTGTTTGCTTTGGTTTGTCCATCTTCAGTCTTCATCTTTCTGGCTTAGCTGTAAGGCAGCCTGCTTCAGGAAGCATCTTCCAGTTACTTTGTGTTTCTTTATTTTCATGCGTCTCTGCTGAAATAGACTAAAATGAATGCCATTATTTGTTCCTATTTCTATGCATGTCATTGCTTAGATATTGATGGCAGGCAATTTACTGCACATCTGTGATGTATTTACTTGAGGAGAAATTCTCCACCCCACTTGAGGCCTGAATGAAGGGGCTTGAAGAAGGGATACCATTGAGATTGGATGGAGGGAGCAGAATCCTGTCTCCCACTGCCTGTAGAGCACCAGAAGAGTCAGTTCCGAGCTGTTGTTGCAGCCTTAAGGTGTCTGCAGTCCATTTCTGCTTGTTCCACATTCCCACACCTATGCATGGGGTGCACAGTCAATGGAGTTATTAACTGGAGATACAGCTTCCCTGCTGCTGCCCTGCTCCATGCTGGTGCTTGGACCCCAGTTTTGGTTTTGGCCCATCTCTATCATGCACTGCGCTTTATTATTTCAGTAATGCTGCCAGGTGTGCACGGTGATTTATAGACAAATTGAAGGACAGGTCCCTACCTGGAGGAGCTTTCAATGTAGTTTAGGGAAAGGGTTGCAAGAGCTGATAAGCAAAAGTGGTAGGATGTGTGGGAAAGGTGCAGGAAATGCAAGCATTCTAGCAATGGCCATGAGATATATTCTGGCTACGTGCACATCAAAATGGTAGTATTTTACACCAGTTTGCTTAAGTGTAAATGATGACACAATGTGCGAGGTAGTGGTGATTCAGCCTGTTTATCTGAACTAAGCCTTATCCAGTTATCCCTCATCCAGACCCCAATCCTTAACCGTGAGTGGGGCACCTGTTCCCTCCCTAGTCAGTGGGGACATAGAGCTGAGTATCTCCCACATAATGAAAATAACTCACCCCATCTCTGACACAGCCTTACAGCCTCATGACAATGAAAAAGTGAAGACAAGAGAACCTTGTGGCACATATATGAGGGGGTCCTTTGTCTGGCAAACAAACTAAAGCAGTGTATGTGCCAGGAAAGGGCATCTGTTCTCCTAGTGCCATCTCCCAGGAGCACCAAGGGCTCTACCTTTCCCTTTCAATGTGTGTGGTTAAAACAGTTGTTTTTTTGAATGTTTTTTTAAAGTCCACAAGGATTTCATTGAGCATTTTCCTTGGCAGGGTCAAGCAAACAGATCTAACCAGTGGCTTTGGAACCTGGGATCCTGGAACAGGTACTTACCTCTCTCTCTCTCTCTCTCTCTTTTTCTTGTATTGTTAATGTCCCATAGAATCATAGGGTTAGAAGGGACTGCAAGGGTCATCTAGTCTCACCCCTGCCAAGATGCAGGATTTGTTGTGGTTAAACCATCCAAGACCGATGGCGATCCAGACTCCTTTTGAAAACCTCCAGTGAAGAAGCTTCCCCAACCTCTGTGTGCAGTTTGTTCCGTTGTCCTGAGGTTTAATGTATCAGTGTTGCCTAGAAAATATTATCTTTTAATCCCACTGTGTTTCAGCTTACATCACCAGATGTGATTTTAACAACAACTCGAGACCGTTTTGTGACTGGACCCAGCCCTGTAAAGTGAACCAAGGAGCCTGGATAAGAACCAAACATGCCACTCCAACTAGTGGAACAGGTCCAGATGGAGACTACCCCGATGGAAGTAAGAGCTCAGTTATAACCCGTTGATTTCCCTCTGAATGTGACATCTGCTGGGCTTTTCTTCCTTTCTTAAAAAAACGAGGTTCATTCAGCTTTTAAAAATGTTCCTTCTGCCACTAATTTGCTTTCCTATTGAGACCTGATTTTGCTAAGTGTAAGATTCTCTCACCCTGTCAGTCACAGACAAATTAACCTGCCTTGCCCCATAGTGAGATGGAAGTCTCTGTCAATCCAGCAAAGCAGCAAAATGCTAGATACATAATGCTGTAGACACCAAGGAGAGTGCAGACTTCACCATGTGTACAAAACATTATCCAAGGGAGGTTTGGTAGCCAGATTATATTCACATCAATTAATGGCAATAAAAGTAATGACTCTGTAGCCATCATGGACACTACACATTATTCAGGCTGGCACAGAGTATTACAAAGATTACAAAGACTGAATTGCTAAAAATATACAGTATTTGAAAAGCTGGTCATAGTTTATGTGTGATCAGAAAAGTGAGTTCGCATGTAGTCATATCATCAAGAGACATGGCTGCTGGGGATCTATCGCTGTCCATTTATTGTATGCAGTGTTGTTGTAGCCGTGTTGGTCCATTTATATCATCAGTATGCTATCCGATCACTTAAAAGGGATTCAGTCTCCCAGTTCGTAACTGCAGCCATGTTACCTAGTTCTATTCCCTTCTCAGAATCACAGGCTGAACAGCATCAAACCTAGTTAGTACTTGGACTAGAATAGACCCAGTCTGAAAATTATCTCTTGGAATGATTTTCTCATGAAAAATGCATGTTTTGTAAATTTTATTTTGATTTTGCTGAAAATTTTCAATTTTCTATCAGAAAAATTAAAATGAAATATTTTATTTTGGGTCAATTCAACCTGAATCAGATGATTTTGTTTTTTTGAACTGACCTAAAATGTTTAATTTTAAATCAATTAAAAAAAAACAACCTTAACTACATTTCACTATGGTGAACTGTCTTATGAGAGGTGAGGTTCCATCCCCTATTCTCTTCTGTGCGCCAGGCTCCCTGGAGGACTACATCTCTCAAAAAGCATGTGCTGATTTCCATCTCTCCAAGCTGCATAGTCCATCATTGGAATCACATGACTCGATGCATTATGGGAGTTGTAGTCTGGCCAGGGTACCTGGCCAGTAAGTGTGATGGGGGCCAAAAATACAAGACATATAAAGCAATGTACCATACGGAAGCAGTTTCGTGTTCAAAAGAAGTGTTTTAATTTTGTAATTATTTAAATGTTTCAATTCAATCAAAAATGTCAAAATGAAATGTTCCTACATTTTCAAATAGAATTTTTTTGGACTATTTTGTTTCATGTAAATTTCAAAACTGCAAATTTTCATCCTGTGTCAGAATGAAAACAAATGTTGCGATTTCCTGCAGGTTGCAAAATCATAATCAGAGACCTTAATGGAGAAACTAAGTTCTGAAGGAAGGAGTGTTTGGTGGTTGGCACTCTTCCCTCTTAGTCAGAACTAAACCAAGCATGGCATAAGGGGGCACTATGCCATCTTTTAGAAGTGAAATAAAAGGTTTTGACTAAGTGTGGTCATGAAAAATTCCATAGCAGTTTTGTAAGAGATGGGGTGTTTTAGCTCTGGTCTCCAGCTTGTATTCAGGTCTGGGTAATTGCATTCTGCCTATTAACTGCTAGAAACAGTATTCTCTTTCATTTCTTGTCCCTATTTGTAATGCAGTGTTGCTCTGTGCTGTTAAATAGCGTCCAAAACCCACTCTAGAAATGGTTAATAATTCCATTTTAAATAATACTTGAGAAAACACAAGGATTTAGCAATTGATTTATCCTTTTCACCCTGCAGATGGCTATTTTATTTACCAAGAGGCCAGTAACCTCGTCCCATTCGACACCGACAGGATTGCGAGTCCTGAAATTGTGGTTTCTGGACAGATATGCATAGACTTCTGGTATCACATGTTTGGGTCAGAGGAGCTGAATGAGCTGAAAGTGATTATTCAGAATGAAGGAGTGGAAGATCTGGTGTGGAGTCAGAAAGGAAACCAGGGTTCTTCTTGGATCTATGGTTTCACCACTGTTACTTTTCTGCCTGAGAGAAGGATAAAGGTAATTATACTGAGAACACACCACTTTGTACAGTAGGAAAAGACTGCCAAGTTTTGCCTTGCCCTTGCAAGCTTTAAGGGATTGTGCCAAAAATCAAGGAAATGTTGGTTACACCTTGCGATACAATGATCTTAAACAAAATGTAGTTATATTTGCAATTACAGTGTAATTACAGTGCTTTTGGCCCCTCTGACTACCACTACTTCATACCATGTTAACTGTATGGCTGAGAATAACTGAGAACAGCTTGGGCACTATACATACAAAATGATGGGGTCTAAATTAGCTGTTACCACTCAAGAAAGATTTTAGTCACTGTGAATGGTTCTCTAGAAACATCCACTCAATGCGCAGAAGCAGTCAAAAGAGCTAACAGAATGTTAGGAACCATTAGGAAAAGAATAGAAAAGAAAAGAATAGAAAACAAGACAGAAAATATCATAATGGCTCTATATAAATCCACGGTGCAGCCACAACTTGAATATTGTAAGCAGATCTGATTGCCCCATCTCAGAAAAGATGCATTAGAATTGGGAAAGATACAGAGAAGGATAACTAAAATGATTAGAGGTATGGAACAGCTTCTGGGTGAGAAGAGATTAAAAAAGACAGGGACTTTTCAGCTTGGAAAAGAGACAGCTAAGGGGGAGATATGACTGAGGTTTATAAAATCTTGACTGGTGTGGACGTAGGGGTGACCCAATGAAATTGATAGGCAATAGGTTGAAAATAAACAAAAGGAAGTATTTCTTCACACAACATATAGTCAAGCTGTGAAACTCTTTGCCAGGAGATGTTGGGAAGGCCAAAACTATAATAGGGTTCAAAAAAGAAAAGTAATTTCATGGAGGACAGGTCCATCAATAGCTATTAGCCAGGATGGGATGGGATGCAACACCATGTTCTGAATATCCTTAGCCTCTGTTTGCCAGCAGCTGGGAATGGACAACAAGGGATGGATCACTTGATAATTGTCTGTGAGTCAAGTTTCAAATGCTGGTTGCTATCTAAGTCTGCCCCTTAGACTTAAGTAGCATCTTAGAAAAGATTAATAATCAATAATCAGTATCACTTATCACCAGGAAAAATTGAATTGTAGTGTCTCTTCCAGTCCCTGCTTTAATACACAATGTTTTTCCAAGGAAAGTCAGGGAAGCCCCAACTCTCATATGAGCCATATAAAATAGAGTAGAAAAAACTCTTAGAAAATACAGTGAAGAGAATGATCCTGCATTGGCTGTGAGGCTGTCCCTTTTCATCTCCCAAATATGTCTATGATTCACTTTGAATCCTGCCTAGGTCATTTTTGAGGCTGTTCGAGGATTAACAGAATATGGGGACACAGCTGTGGACAATGTGGGTGTCAGGAACGGGCCCTGTGGTAAGTCTATTCCTATGTCTCAATGATTCCCATCCCTTTTTTCCACTTGTTTACTATACCACAGTAGAGAATAAGGACTCTCGAAGATTCAAACCTCATAAAAAGGAAGCCAACAAATTCACAATGAAGCTTATCTAAATGTATTGGGTTTTTCCCTAGTTTTCACCCAAATCGTTCCTCAGCATCTCAATTTTGTTCCAGACGAGCTGCAAGGTTGTCTGAAAATCAGTCCATTTTCATGAAATTCTGCAAATGTAGTTTTGTAATAAAACTCCAAAGCAGATGAATGTCACCTGTCTTGGGGTTTCATTGAGCTCTCTATTCAACATGTAATAGTAAAATAAGAAAGAGTCAGAACTCTTCCCATAGGAGCTCTGCAAAACACACTGCACTGTCATATTACACAGAGAAATAACAATGAATCAGTAGAAATGAAGCACAGCCCAAACCCTGAGATCATAGTATTATGGGCTTTGGGGAAGTTTGATTCTGGATTGGAATTTGAGGCTGATCCATATCTTTATAATCTACCAAAACAAAATCCCTGTCTGAACACACCTGAACTATGGAATAGTCCTGTTCTCCAAAGTGCTTGTAACCCCTCCCAGCTTGGAGTCATCTGCAAATTTTATAAGCCTACTCTTCACTCCATTATCTAAGTCACTAATGAAAATATTGAATAGTACTGGGGCTAGACTGACCCCTGCAGGACTGCTCTAGATACACCCTCCCAGTATGACAGTGAACCATTGATAATTACTCTTTGGGTACAGATTTTCCAACCAGTTGTGCACCCATTTTATAATAATCTTATCTAAAATTTTATGTCTGTATGGAGCACTTTGAAAATATATAACACTGTATATCTCACTAATGAACATTATTATTACTATAGAAAATATGTACAGATATTTCCAGGTCTTAACAGGGCCTGCTTCTCTCCTGTCTGTAAGATACTTTTTCTGTAATGACAATAAAATGACTCAGATTTACAGTGGCATAAAACTGCAGGGCAGTTGAAGGACTAAATTCTGGGCACGGAAATCCTCAGAATGAATAGTTTTCTTTAAGATCCAATGAGTAGTGTTTTAATACTCTTGAGGCTTATTGTTCTTGGACAGAAAGAGTCACTTTCTGGTTTCCCCAGGCTGTGCAGCACACCATTCAGCCACTGGATGGAGCACAAATGTAATCTCAAGAGTTAGAACAAAAGTGCTGCTCTCAGTGTTCAGTTTTATGGATACTAATGAAGACAAAGGTCATGCTAATAAATAACACCAGTGAAAAAAAATTCTCCAAACATTTTTGATAGAAAACACCTATTGGACTAAATGGAAATTTTTGTGGGAAAACATCATTTTCATTGAATATTTTTTATGCAAAAAAAATTAATTTCCTACTCAGCTGTACTAACTAGCCAGGGAGTTTTATTCTTAATTTTCATTTTTTTAATGATTTTTTTTCACTTTACATCTTTAGGGACAACATTTTTAGACCCAGAGTCTCCTCTTCTTTCTGCACCAGCAAAACAAAATAACCTTAAAGCTAGAATAGAGGGATCTGCTGGTGGTGCAAAGTCTGTGTAACAGTTCCTAACTGACCCTTCCCTTTCTGCGGCTGGTGTAGGAGGCATTTTTAGAGGAATAAGGTGTGGCCAGGCTCATCTGCCCTTTCTGGCTGCCCTTTGGGTTTGTTGGCAGCAAGCACAAATCAGAGCAGCCTAAAGCTGATCTACAGTATGCTGGGTGATCATACTGGTGCACTATGGAAATGTAAAGGAGAATTAAAGACACCTTTGCACATTCCCTCCTGCATTGCAGGGCTCCATTGCGTGTTCCTCAGCCACCAGAAAGGGACTTAATCCTAGACTCAAACTTGCCTCTAGTTTTGTTCATACAATTTTTGCATGTCTACCTGTTTACACAGTTTGCGTACAAGCAAATACAAAGGGTGTGTATGCTGAATTTGAGCCCATGCTTGGAAATAAAGCTTACTTTTTCAAAAAAGCCTCCACATGACCTATAACAAGGGTAGGCAACCTATGGCACATGTGCCGAACGTAGCACACCAGCTGATTTTCAGTGGCACTCACACTGCCCGGATCCTGCCACTGGTCTGGGGGCTCTGCATTTTAATTTAATTTTAAATGAAGCTTTTTAAACATTTTAAAAACCTTATTTACTTTACATACAACAATAGTTTAGTTATATATTATAGATTTATAGAAAGAGACCTTCTAAAAACATTAAAATGTATTACTGGCACGCAAAAGCTTAAATTAGAGTGAATAAATGAAGACTCGGCACACCATTTCTGAAAGGTTGCCGACCCAGGACCTATAAAATTGCTCATGTAATTTTTCCTGAGTCAGAGCTTGTGCAGAGAAATTAATCAGCTATTTACATGTGCAAACTATATTTGCATGTGCAAATTCACGCTTGATGTGCAAAATCAGAGATTTCATAGAAGCAGCATGTTGGATGTGAAGAACTGAAAGTGCAAAAAGCCAGGACACAAAGATATGCCAAGAACATTTGGAGTCAACTCTTTAAAATATGTATTCACATTTAAGGTTTAAGCTCTTTACATATCTGGAATAATTTCAGTTAATACATACTATTCATTTCATAGTATTTGTTAGACCTCAAACTGGTCATTTTGTCCTCCCAGTAATTTTTTTTTTTTTATAAACTATACTGCATAAAAAAGAACAAATTCAATTGAGTTTATAGTTCAATGCCTAGTTTATAGGCATTAATTATCATTATTGTATACAATTATTCCATCATTTTTCAAAGATTTCCATCCTGGCCATATGCAGTTTCTATTTTTGTACCACAATTTAGTGACTACAAGTAATGCTGTTTGTAGATTAAGTCAGAAAGTCTAACTCACTGATTTGTGGACTCATTCAGGTATTTATGCATCTAAATGACCTATAGTGTATCCATAAATAATTGGGTTAGAGTATATTCAGTAAATTAATCGGTCAGATGTAACTCACTCAAGGTAGGTCTCCTGGTTGCATCGTGTGTTATTGCATACTCAATTCACCATGGAATGATTTAAGGGGACTGCAACAAATGATGCATGACCTACAAAATAAAAAGGAGTCGTATAAAAAATGGAAATTACGACAGATTACAAGGGATGAATATAGGCAAACAACAGAGGAATGCAGGGGCAAGATTAGAAAGGCAAAGGCACAAAATGAGCTCAAACTAGCTATGGGAATAAAGGGAAACAAGAAGACTTTTTATCAATACATTAGAAGCAAGAGGAAGACCAAGGACAGGGTAGGCCCACTGCTCAGTGAGGAGGGAGAAACAGTAACAGGAAACTTGGAAATGGCAGAGATGCTTAATGACTTCTTTGTTTCGGTCTTCACTGAGAAGTCTGAAGGAATGTCTAACATAGTGAATGCGTATGGGAAGGGGGTAGGTTTAGAAGATAAAATAAAAAAAGAGCAAGTTAAAAATCACTTAGAAAAGTTAGATGCCTGCAAGTCACCAGGGCCTGATGAAATGCATCCTAGAATACTCAAGGAGTTAATAGAGGAGGTATCTGAGCCTCTAGCTATTATCTTTGGAAAGTCATGGGAGACGGGAGAGATTCCAGAAGACTGGAAAAGGGCAAATATAGTGCCCATCTATAAAAAGGGAAATAAAAACAACCCAGGAAACTACAGACCAGTTAGTTTAACTTCTGTGCCAGGGAAGATAATGGAGCAAGTAATTAAAGAAATCATCTGCAAACACTTGGAAGGTGGTAAGGTGATAGGGAATAGCCAGCATGGATTTGTAAAGAACAAATCGTGTCAAACCAATCTGATAGCTTTCTTTGATAGGATAACGAGTCTTGTGGATAAGGGAGAAGCGGTGGATGTGGTATACCTAGACTTTAGTAAGGCATTTGATACGGTCTCGCATGATATCCTTATCGATAAACTAGGCAAATACAATTTAGATGGGGCTACTACAAGGTGGGTGCATAACTGGCTGGATAACCGTACTCAGAGAGTAGTTATTAATGGCTCCCAATCCTGCTGGAAAGGTATAACAAGTGGGGTTCCGCAGGGGTCTGTTTTGGGACCGGCTCTGTTCAATATCTTCATCAACGACTTAGATGTTGGCATAGAAAGTACGCTTATTAAGTTTGCGGACGATACCAAACTGGGAGGGATTGCAACTGCTTTGGAGGACAGGGTCAAAATTCAAAATGATCTGGACAAATTGGAGAAATGGTCTGAGGTAAACCGGATGAAGTTCAATAAAGACAAATGCAAAGTGCTCCACTTAGGAAGGAACAATCAGTTTCACACATACAGAATGGGAAGAGACTGTCTAGGAAGGAGTATGGCAGAAAGAGATCTAGGGGTCATAGTGGACCACAAGCTAAATATGAGTCAACAGTGTGATACTGTTGCAAAAAAAGCAAACGTGATTCTGGGATGCATTAACAGGTGTGTTGTAAACAAGACACGAGAAGTCATTCTTCCGCTCTACTCTGCGCTGGTTAGGCCTCAACTGGAGTATTGTGTCCAGTTCTGGGCACCGCATTTCAAGAAAGATGTGGAGAAATTGGAGAGGGTCCAGAGAAGAGCAACAAGAATGATTAAAGGTCTTGAGAACATGACCTATGAAGGAAGGCTGAAAGAATTGGGTTTATTTAGTTTGGAAAAGAGAAGACTGAGAGGGGACATGATAGCAGTTTTCAGGTATCTAAAAGGGTGTCATCAGGAGGAGGGAGAAAACTTGTTCACCTTAGCCTCTAATGATAGAACAAGAAGCAATGGGCTTAAACTGCAGCAAGGGAGATTTAGGTTGGACATTAGGAAAAAGTTCCTAACTGTCAGGGTAGTTAAACACTGGAATAAATTGCCTAGGGAGGTTGTGGAATCTCCATCTCTGGAGATATTTAAGAGTAGGTTAGATAAATGTCTATCCGGGATGGTCTAGACAGTATTTGGTCCTGCCATGAAGGCAGAGGATTGGACTCAATGACCTCTCGAGGTCCCTTCCAGTCCTAGAGTTTATGAATCTATGAATCTATGCTAGCTGACTTTCCTTCAGCAAGGAAAAAGAAAAAGTGCTTGTGTGCTAAGAAGGATTTAGGTGTTTCTCTGTGTTGCTACATTACCTTTGCAATTCCAGAGGTTTAAATACAAATGTTACTAGGTCACCAATGGAATGAGTTTAATGTTGGCCACAATGGTCACATTGGCTGTAGTGGCTCCTATCACACAAGGACAACATTCTATAACATCCATTTTAGGAGAAGTCCAGCTGCTAGAAGCTGGAATGTGTAGGAGGCACGAAGACATAAGCATCAGCAGAGCTTGTTAAGACACCTTGCATGGTGCCTTCACTTGTTCTGTCTGTCACTAGGCAGCTCTTTCAGCTCTAATTTTCACACAAAGTAAATATCATTTTGGGGAAATAAAGAAACCCACTGACTAGAAAATTGTAACTGTTGCTACTACTATGTGGCATCTGCTGCCAGACCTGTGATTCCCAGCACTGCCAACACCTACAGATGATATGACCTTCACTGCTCTAACAGATATACCAGAAGAAGCCACACATCCAACTGCAAATAAAGGAGATACAGGTTGTGGTAGGCTCAGTGGCTATTACCCAGCCAACAATCAGACAAGCTTCTCTAAAAACTCTTGTACTTACACCAGTTTTACACTGGGACAGTTCCACTGACTCCAGCAGAAATATTCCTGATTTACAGTGGTGTAAGGGAGAGGATAATGAAGCCTGGTGTTTTTTGGTGAACGAGTACAGTGATGATTCTGTAGTTATAATTCATTGTCTTGGGTGATTTTTTTTAGTGATGGTGCCATCTACCACTCCCCCAGCATCATCAACTGCAACACCAGAATCTACTTTGCCAGTTATAACAGGTAATTGTTATTCATATACACATACTAGCCAATAAACAGCAAGAGGAATTCTGGTTTTATTCCTAGCTCTGCAACCGATTTGGTTTACTTAATCTCTCCTTGCTTCAGCATCCCCATCTGTAAAGTGGAAGAAAACTATTTCCCTACCACACAGGGGTCCTTTGTTAATGTTGTTGAGCACTTTGAGACCTTTAAATGAAAGGTGCTGTAGAAGTGCAAAGCATGGTTCTTGCATGGATGAGGAACACTCCAGAGTCAAAGGTGTTCAGATGTGTCAGCTGAACACACCTGTGTATTAATGCAGCGATATTGCATTCTTCATCAGCAGAGGCAACCTGCAGTGTGCATAGTGACCCCCACTATTACACTTTTGACAAGCAGTCTCACACGTTCATGGGAAATTGCACCTACACCCTGTCTAAGCTGTGTGATGGGAACAGCACGCTGCCCTACTTCAATGTGGAAGCAGCAAACGAACACAGAGGAGGCAACACGCGCGTGTCCTACGTCCAATATGTGGATGTTGATGTTTATGACTACAGGATAACTCTGGGTAAAAACAAGGTTGTTAAGGTAAGAACTGGGGTCTAAAATGGAAGTCAGGATCTCTCCACTTTACCTACTGACTATATTTTTAGCCTCTTATCATGAATGTAGAATTGTGTTTATGGTACAAATCACAGGGAAACGTACAATTTAAAAAAAAAGCAATACTAACCTTTCCTCGAAGTGCCCCGCCTAAGAGATACCATTTAATGTATTTACTCCGAGTTTGTAGGGTAGTCAGATATCTCCAGTTTAATGATGGCATAAATGCCTAGAGAGAGAGAATAATAATTACAAATTCAAAAACTACTTAAAGACACTCAGGCTCTAAGAGGTCTCAGCATAGAATTCATGGCCCAGAGGAAGTGTGAGCTACAGTAGATTTAAACCACGTTTGCACCCCACAGTCTCAGTCTGTTCCATGGGCTAGAGACATGCTTAAAGGGCCGTGCAAAAAGTGTGAGAGGAAATGGGAGTTCTATCATAATTCTAGCCAGAATTTTTTTCAGACCCTTGGTAAGACAGTGCTTAAAGTTTTCCCCCCAATGACCTTACTCAAATAATGTATTTATTTGCCCAGTTCTGTGACCCAGCCCACTTTAAGTACTGGTTAGAGAGGCCCCCAGCATAAATTAGCCTGGGAAAGGGGGTGGAGGAGCTGACTTAATTACAACAGCCTCCCTGGGCTGCTCCATGGACAGCAGAACTGCACGCTGTATCTCACACACAATTAGCCCCTGCTACCCCCACCCTTGGCACCCTCCCTAAGCTAGGGCATCCAAGAGGATACTTGAAGGAGAACAGCCTTACAGCTGTCTACCCCAGTGCCTGTGCTTGCATCTCCTCAAGCCAAGACATGGCTGCAAGGGTTCTTCTGCTTCAGTACCCTCTCTGCCATCCTGGTTCAGCAGCTTCCATGGCCTAGCCCTCCCCCCAGGTCACCTTTCCAGTTCATCCACTTCCAGGGTCACTACAATCCAACTAGAAGTTCAGTCACACATCTAAACAAACTCTTCATCTGCCCCTTTTGGGCTACTTTTCAGCCCCCCTTCTGGGCTCAGTTCTCAGACCATTCTGGGTTAACTTTTTCACAGATCCCTACTCCCAGGCCCTGCAGTGTTCTCCTTTGCTCTCTTAGATGATTTCTGCCTCCCAGGCCTTTCTCCCCAGAGGCCCTTTATCCTCGCAGGTTACCCCTGCCTTTCCTCCGGGGGTCTCTGGCAGCTTCTCTAGGACCCTCTCTGCTCCTTATAGACTTCACACAGGGCCCCCCCGTGGGAGCCCAAGGTTGCCACCTCTGAGGTCCAAAGAAACCAGAACATGGAGATGGGCAGCCTGGGCCAGCAAGGGATGAGTAGGGCTTGGTGCCACTGGCTCCCTCTTTGCTCTGTTGAAAATGCTGTTGCACTACAGAGTAAGAGCAGAGAGTGCTGAGCCAGCAATGGGCCCCACTTTTCCTTCACAGAGTCACTGAAGGACCCCTCCCCCCACCATCCCTAGGCCCAGCCCCGCTTTCCCCACTGAGCCACTGATAGACCTCACGTCTCTGGGCCCAGCCCCGCTTTCCCCACCGAGCCACTGACAGACCTCATGTCTCCAGGCCTGACCCCATTTTCCCCACTGAGCCACTGATAGACCTGACGTCTCCGGGCCCAGCCCTGCTTTCCCCGCCGAGCCACCGTCAGACCTGATATCTCCGGGCCCGTCCCCACTTTCCTCAACAAGCCACTGACATAGCCCACGTCTGTGGGCTCAGCCCCACTTTTCCCACCGAGCCACTGATAGACCTGACGTCTCCTGGCACAGCCCCGCTTTCCCCACTGAGCCACTGATAGACCTCACGTCTCTGAGCCCAGCCCTGATTCCCCCACCAAGCCACTAACAGACCTGACATCTCCGGGCCCAGCCCTGCTTTCCCCACCGAGCCACTGACAGACCTCATGTCTCCAGGCCTGACCCCATTTTCCCCACCAAGCAACTGACAGACCTGACGTCTCCGGGCCCAGCCCTGCTTTCCCCACTGAGCCACAGACAGACCTGATATCTCCGGGCCCATCCCCACTTTCCCCAACAAGCCACTGACAAAGCCCATGTCTGTGGGCCCAGCCCCGCTTTCCCCACCAAAGCACTGATAGACCTGACGTCTCCAGGCCCAGCCCTGCTTTCCTCACTGAGCCACAGACAGACCTCACATCCCTGGGCCTGTCCCCGCTTTCCCCACTGAGGTACTGGCAGACCTGATGTTTCTGGGCCCAACCCTGCTTTCCCCACTGAACCACTGATAGACCTGACTTCTCGGGCCTGACCCCACTTTCCCCACCGAGCTACTGGCAGACCTGATGTCTCCGGGCCCGGCCTTGCTTTCCCCACTGAGCTACTGACAGACCTCACGTCTGTGGGCCTGGCTCGGCTTTCCCCACTGAGCCACTGACAGACCTGACGTCTCCGGATCCTGCCCTGCTTTCCCCACCGAGCCATTGACAGACCTCATGTCTCTGGGCCCAGCCCCACTTCCTTCACTGAGCCTGCTATGGACCCCATGTCCCTGAGCCGGGCCCCGCTTTCCCCTACCCAACGGCTAACACTAGGCCCCTCATTTCTGCTCCTTTGCCCCAGGCCCACGGAAAATGCCTGGGTCTCCTTATCCCTGGCCTCCCGCACAGGCAACACCCTTCATCCTGCTCCAAGGCAGGCCGTCTCTCTTCTGCCCCAATGCACAGACTCAGCCAGGGTCCAAACCAAGGGCAACCCCCACATGGAGGCGAACCTGGAGGGGAAGGTGAGCGAAGGGCTGGACAACAGGAGGTGACAAAACTCAGGACATTTAATGTCTAGCGAAGACTTCAGAATTCCCAAGACGGCTACCTCTAAAAAGGGACAATCCTGGGAAAACCTGGGTAGTTTTCAGACCTACAGTATCCTCACTTGCCTCTGATAGTTCCCCTTTCACTGAGTGCCCTCACCCTTTTTATGTGGCCCAGGTGTTCATCTGGCTATCACCTCACCCCATTAGTCCTGGCCCCGCAGGCCAGGAGGCAGCTAGTTCTGGCACAGGTGGGGTGCCCATTTCCCTTTAAAGGGTACGTTTACACTGCATTAAAATACCTTCAGCACTGAATCTGAGCCCAGATCAGCTGACTTGGGCTCAGCCTGCGGGGCTAAAAATAGAAGTGTAGACATTTGGGATTAGGTTCAGGACGCTGTCTCAGAGCCCAGGCTCCAGCCCAAGCCTGAACATCTATGCTGTCATTTTTTAGCCCTGCAGCATGAGTCCCCAAGTCTGACTTAGGTGACTCGGACAGACCAGCTGCATCTGTGCTGTAAGGTCTTTAATATTGTACCATTGAAATACCCAAAAGGCCAGTCATCCTGTGACAGGGCCCTTTATACCATTTCAGAATCTTAACCAAGTGTAAGGGGCTGGTGTAGGGATGAAGATCTCACTAATTGTAAATTTGACTCAAAACTTGCAACAAAGAATAGGTCACATTACTTCATTAAATAGCTTCTTCTGAAAAAGTAATACAGTAATATATGTGACAAGCAAACAAAGGTTTAAATGTACAGTGAGACCTTTCTAGTCTCATATAAGGAAACACAAATGAATATTGTTACACTTACTTTCCCAGCTGTTTCTCTTCTTGTGCCTTCCTCCTTCCTTTCTTTACTGATTTCATATATAACGATGATGTTTGGATAAAGTATAATTAATTGAAGACCCCTTTTTATGCTTATATGTAGATTTCTTTAATTAACAGCTAAAACAAACTGATAGGTTTAAAATATATATTTTAATTTAATGACTTTTGCACCTTTTACTTGGTTTCTCTTGTTCTTTGCTGATTGCACTTCCTGACATTTCATATGTATTTAAATATTTAAAGAAAATTAAAGATTTTTTTTAAATCATCATATTCTGAAACTTCATCCTAGGCCTCAGATTTTAAAGAACCTTATACCATAAACTTGCTCATTCAGAATTTGAACATGAACCTATAATTAGTTAATATTTGCACAGCACTTTGTGGTATGTCTACACTGCAGTTGAACACTCGCAGCTGGTCCATGTCAGTGGACTTGGGCTTGTGAGGTTCAGGTTGCGGGGCTATAGAAGATGTTGGGCTCTTGGACCTTTCCCTCTCTCAGGGTCCCAGGGCCTGGAGTCTAGCCTGAGCCTGAACATCTACACTGCAATTTTACAGGCCAGTAGCACAAGCCCCACAAGCCTGAGTCAGCTGACGTGGCCAATTGCAGGTCTTTAAGTGCAGGGTAGATATACCTGCATGTGCAAAATGCTGAGTAAACAGGCATTCAAGGAGCACAGCATAAATATCTACTGTAGTCAGATATTATAGCTAATTATTATATGCCCACAAATGGCTGTTTTCTCACATAAGCAGATTCTGTGCCTGCGAGTGGGTATGTGAGCTAAATTAGGAGATACAGCTTTGGAGTCTGTATAAAAGACTTGTCCCTTTAAAGACAAATAATGAAGCCTTTTTGTTTCTTGTGCATGCAGGTAAATGGAGCCATTCAGGTACTTCCTGTGGTACTGGGATCCGGTGTAAATATTTCGTTCAGTGGACAGTATGTCATGGTTACTACTGCCTTCGGGCTGAGAGTTAAGTTCAATGGAGATCATAGGGCTGAAGTGATTCTTCCCAGTATATACATGTCTAAAGTCTGTGGGATGTGTGGAAATTACAACGGGCACAAAGCAGACGACTTTCTTAACCCAGATGGAGAGATGGAAGCAAATTCGGTCAGCTTGGGCAACAGCTGGCAGATTTATAATGACTCCAGGTAGGACTCCAAGCATTACGCTAGTCCTTAGCGGATTGATATGTAATGAGTAAGTACTTTAAGTGCTTATTAACTGTGATACAAAAATGCCAGATTTTCTGGATGAAAAATAATCATATCAATGCTCATATTGTTCATGTAATTGTGAAGTTTCACAGCTGTTTTGATTGGGACACAGAAAGAGTGGATTTGAACAAAAATATTACAAAGGCCTAAATTGGGTCTGTAAGTATTTTTTATTATTATTAATTAGAAACATGAAACTTGAAAACTTTTTTGCCTTTTATGTGCCCTATCTGTGTGTCTTTCATGTGCAAAATCTGTTTGTAAACCCTTATCAAATCAAAATAGATTCTAATTAAGACATTGAAAGGCACTAGGGCTATGTCTATGCTGAATTCCAAATGTATTTTTTCCCCATTCGTTTCATACCCAAAATCAGCAGAAACATTTTTTCTTACAAATATTTCATGCTTGGACAGGAGTAAGCCCTGGAATGTTAGTAAATACATTACGCAAAACATCTTGGGCTTCAGTGCATGCAGACTTCATTAGTGAATTTCTCTGCATCTTTTTTCCTCCTAGCTGTGTCCCAGATCTTGGCCATACCCCAAACTGTTCAGATGATGAAACACAAATGATCCAAAGCAACAAGTACTGTGGGCTGATCACAGATCCAAGTGGCCCGTTCCGGCAGTGCCACTCAGTAGCTGATCCATTGGTTTATTTTGAAGACTGCCTGTATGATCTGTGTGAACTTCATTTGAATAATGTAGCCCTCTGCAATAACCTACAGTCATATGCTGATGTGTGCCAAGCTGCAGGCATTCCTGTGGGAACATGGAGAAATGAAACATTCTGTCGTATGTATCAAAGCTGACTTTAGATTATTATAGGTGGGGTTGGTAGCACTCTCTATTATTAAAGTTGCCTGATATTTCCCATTATAAATCCTTGTTTTCAGTTGCTTATAACTTTGTCAAACTTTAACCACGTGGGCTGAAATTTTCCATGCTGGGTGTCTGCCTCAGGCTGAATTTTCCTGGGAAAAACTTCAGCCAAAATGGTTCTTCCAGTTCTGAGAAGGAGGCTAGGAAAAAAGTATGTTGTTTTGCCTGTATTAAGAGATTTTAAAGACTTCTTCTTTGAAATGTTCTAGTATTCCCATGCTTTGAAGTGGGAACTTGAAATGTGAAATGTGGCAGGGCATGGCCTTTGGTCTGCAATGTACCTTTTGCTGTCCCTGTGAAAATCTGCCCAAATAAGGCCAAGTCAGGAAGCCTTTGAAAAATCACATTTTGCACATGCTCAGTAGAGACTTGTTAGAAGTTACAGCTAAACTCTCTGATGCTATTATCGTCACTAAGCCTGCTCCAGTCCCTCACAGTTCCCTGTACTGGCCAAACGGCACATGCATCCTCTCCATAGAGAAAGCGAGCATGCTTCATCTCTTCACAGCTCCTGTAAGAGCAGCTAAGCAGGCTTCTGCCCAGAACTGCAGAGGTGAAGCTGGACTTTGTCTGTAATGGCTGCTCTGAGCCAGGGTGGAGCTAGGTCACAGAACTGAGAGCAAGGAGTCAGTCTCTCCTTGTGCTGTCTGTACCCCACCCCATTTGGCCCAGGCAGCATGGAGGAGGATGCTGCTTGATTGAAATGCAAAGTAAGAGCTGGACCATGGGAGGGAAAGGTGTAGATTGGGACCAGGACAAGGTGTTGAGAGGGGGGAACTGGAACGGGCTGGGCAAGGAGTCTGGGACTAGGAATGAGGACAGACTGAGAGATGGGGATAGGGAAGAGAGAACTGGGACAAGGATGGGCTGGAGGGGACATGACAGCAGGAGCCAGGCTTCAGGGTAGAGGGCAGAAGAGTCCCACTAGAGCACACTCCCTACCCAAGCCTGGAATGGAACCCAAGATCCTAAGTCTCACCATTCCTCTGCTGTCAGCAAAGGAAACCCACTGGCAAAGTGTGTGTTTCATGCCCTGCTAGTGCTGGTCCTGCCTGTGCACTGAATGAGGCAGAGGTCCTGCAGAAAAAAGTAGTATATCATCATGTAACTAAGGACGCTATCATAATGCATACATACAAGGGGGCCAAATTAAATTTACATGAGCACAGGGCCGGCTCCAGGGGTTTTGCCACCCCAAGCAGCCAAAAGAAAAAAAAAAAGCCGCGATCACAATCTGAGGCAATTCAGCAGGAGGTCCTTTGCTCCGTCCGGGAGTGAGGGACCCTCCGCCAAATTGCCACCGAATAGCTGGACCTCTCGCCCCTCTCCGGAGTGGCTGCCCCAAGCACCTGCTTGCTAAGCTGGTGCCTGGAGCCATCCCTGCCTGGGCAACCTTAATTCTGGCATTTATTAACCTTTAATTGCTTTACTTTACAATTTTAATAAAGTTCTTTCAACATAATTAGGTGTGGGGAAGTGAGTGGTGGTGGTGGTGAGAGTTTAATATATGTGTATAACCAGATATAATCTATAGCAGAACCACTACTCTCTTTTGATTTTTTATTTTTAGTGACATTATTCAGGAGTTTGGGAAGGAAGAAAAATATAAACTAAGTGATTAACAATAATAATAATAAATAGAAAAACCACATTAATATTCTCCTGCCACCTAAACGTTCTACCTATTGACCAGCCAAGAAAAACAATTTGTTTTTTCCCTTAACTTAGTTATAGTCAATGGAAGTTCCCTGTAATATTCTGCAGGAAAGACAGACTTTTCTTGCAGTCAAAAGACTAAACTAAAAGTGAACTGGGAGTTTTGATGGAAGATAAAAAGTGACTAATGTTTTCGGTATCTGGCCCAAAATACTTTTAAAAGGAACAAAATATATTACTGCAAATCAGTAGTTTAAAGAATTAATGTGGATGCTTTTTCAATTTGCAGCACTGATTTGTCCAGCCAACAGTCACTATGAAGCATGCACGGCAGCCTGCCCTGCTACCTGTGTCAGCCCAATGGCTCCTGCCAGCTGCAGCCTGCCGTGTGTGGAAGGATGCGTGTGCGACAGTGGTTATCTTCTTTACAATGATGGCTGTGTCCCCAGCAGTCAGTGTGGATGTTGGCACAATGGCAAACACTACCCAGTTGGCGCTGAATTCTGGACCGATGACACCTGCTCCTCTAAATGCACATGTCCCTCTCGGGGGAGCAAAGTAACCTGCTCTACCGCAGCCTGCCCAGCCGATCATTACTGTGGGGTTCAGAACGGGGAACCTGGCTGCTACCGTGAGACTTACGGGATCTGCCGAGTCCACAACGACCCTCATTACAACACATTTGACAGAGAGACTCACCACTTCATGGGGAAGTGCACCTATACGCTGGCCAAAGTGTGCACCAACTCCAGCTCTCTGCCTTATTTCAACGTAGAAGCCAAGAACGAGCATCGAGGGTACTCTGCAGTGTCCTATGTGCAGAAAGTCCTGGTGGAGGTTTATGGTCAACACATAGAAATAGTTAAGGCAATACCAAATCGTGTACTGGTGAGTGTTTTGGATCCACTACATTTTTTGGATTCAGAGGTGAAGTGCAGCCTTGGCAGAATTAGGCAAAAATGGAATGTTCTACTTTCACGTTAAGTGTAATGCTAAGGATATTAAGAGTATCTGGCTTTGCCACAATAACAAAGAAATGGATCGAAGAAATCTAGGCACACATAGGAGCTATTAATATCCACTAGGCGGAGCTAATGCTCTGGTAGCTAACATGAAAGACTTGTAACCGGAGTTGTATTCACAGGAGCATGTAGGTGAAAACAGTCACTTATTAGAGACAGGAGTTTGGAATCAGACAGGAGCACTACAGTATGCGTTGCCAGTAGCGTGACCAGGTGTAAGAAAATCACCTTTCTGCAGGACCCTCTCGGTCACAATTCTGGGAGGAGGGAATGAAGTGTATGCCTGCAAAAACAAATGCACATGTTGCTTCCAAACAAGGGCCTGAATTTGTTCCTGAAATGTGCATAATTAGAAATATTGTGCCAGTTCCTCATCTGGTGTAAACCAGCCTGACTCCATTGGCTCCAGTGAATTGCACTAGCTAAGTAACTGGCCCCACTAACTACATGTCTGGTCACACAATTATTTAATTTGCAAATGCAAATGCAGGATATTTTTGTAGTATTCTCTTCTACAAAACTGACCTTTGTTTCACCAGAATGAAATCCATTAAAGATCACATTTCTAACACCTAACTTCCTGGATTCATTTGTCTTAGATCAATAAAATATGGTCAACTCTCCCTGTAACCACAGCTGGTGGGTCAATCACAGTGAGCAGGAGTGGACGATACGTTATCCTAGAGACAGATTTCAGACTGAGGGTTTCCTATGACACCGATCACTCGGTGGAAGTGAAGGTGCCCACCACCTATTTCAACAGGACCTGTGGCATGTGCGGTAACTTTAACAATCGGAGAGAGGATGACTATATGATGCCAGATGGGCAGCAAGCCAAGAACTCTAACGAGCTGGGAAACAGCTGGCGTGTCAAGGATGACGATCCTTCTTGTGATGTCATTGTCCCCCCCAAACCCTGCCCTGCAGACCAGGAGAACCTCTACAGAACAGACAGATTCTGTGGCATGATAACCAAGAGGCCTGGCCCCTTTGGGGTCTGCCACTCCGTGATCAATCCTGAGAGCATCTTTGAGAGCTGTGTCTATGACCTCTGTGCGCTGAATGGGAATGAGCAGCTCTTGTGTAACGCTCTGGCGACTTACGCTGATGCATGTTAGGAAGCTGGAGTGACTCTCCCCCAGTGGAGAAATGCCACCTTTTGCCGTGAGTATCTCCAGGGAACTGAATGTCTGAACAACCTACTCTAGTGTTGTAAAAGAGTGTTTACTCCCCATGTACTGCATGATTTAGAGTTCTGAAAGTTTCCATTATTCACTCCTGATATTTTGAGATTACAAAACTTCTGAATGTCATGTGCATGAAAGATGCCTGACGGACAACAGGAAGAATGAAATCTTCTCTCTGAGAACAGGTACAGAAAGGGCAGCAGCAGTGTGAACTGACTCTAGACTGTCTTGCCAGTGTTTATCTACCAAATTCCTCCCTTGCAGGTGTAAGGATAGTTTAGTCAAGTGTTCATGGCTAACTGTTCTGAACCTTTCTATAGCCAGTATGTCAATTAATGCCAGTCCTCCCGTCATATGGAGATTTATCCACTAGTAATTAGATATGGTTTAGAGATGTAAAATTCTGATTTGGGTCTGAACTTCCCCAGAGTTCAGGGTATTTGTATTTGGTTGTTAAGGTCCTTCTCAGCTACAAACTACATTTTTCTTTTATCTTCTAGTCCTGAAATAGGGACTTTTGGGTTTCAAGAACTTTTCTTAACGTAAGTTGTTACTGAAAAGCTAAATAGCCTGGGTTTTGGATGCAGATTTTCAGCTGTGAGTTATAGAGTTTTTATTTGTTTTTCAGCGCTTCCTTGCCTTTCCAATAGTCATTACAATCCATGCACTAGTGCTTGTCCTGCAACCTGCTCCAACACAGTAGCAGCAAGCAACTGCAGTAAACCTTGCGTAGAGGGATGTGAGTGCAACAGTGGGTTTGTTCTCAGTGGTGGACAGTGTGTTTCCATGGACAATTGTGGCTGTCTCTATAAAGACAAATATTATGAGGTTTGTTCTAATGTATGCTAGATGTTGGGGGCAGTATTTCACAGCTTGCAGTCAAGCTCAGCTTTTATACCTGTATGTATTTGCTTGTCTCTAACAGAGAGGGGAAACTTTCTGGGAAACAAACTGTGAAGGCCAATGTAACTGTGCAGGAAACAACACCACAGTCTGCAGTCCAAAGACATGTGAAGTGAACAAAATTTGCAAGGTGCAGAATGGAATCTTGGGATGTTATCCATTGGACATCAACATCTGCCACATCTTTGGGGATCCACACTACATAACTTTTGATGGAAGACTGTACCATTTCCAGGGTGGATGCAATTATACAATAGTTGAGACATGCACAAATTCTTCTGAGCAGTTCTCAGTGACAACCAGGAATGAACACAGAGGAAGCCAGGCCTGGACTGCTTTGAACTCAGTAGCTGTCACATTGAAAAACATTCACATTGCTTTGAGAAAAAACAAAGAGGTCCATGTAAGTATTATACCTTACACATACTCACACCCACACCCACCAGTGAGTTGCTGCCCCAGGGTGCTCTCTCTGCTAGTGGCATCTCCTCCTGGCCGCTCTTGAAATTAGCTCTGGCCAGGCATTGTGCTTTCTTCCAGCAGTGTCTCTCCCGTTGTCCTCTCATCCTTAGGATCCCTCTTACTCCAGGAACTGCAGCCTCCTCTCCTCCCTCTTCACAGGGAGGGGCTGTAGCCCCACCTTTTCCTGCCCAGTTGAGCCTGCTTTCAGTCACTTCCCTGATCCCTGGCTCCCCTTCCAGGTGCAACCTCTGGAGTTAATTGTCACACCTGGCCATCTTAACCCCTTCCAGTCTTGTGTTGGGGTGGACACGTCATCACAGTTGCCTTTGTTCTGTCTATATCAGTGGTTCCCAACGCGGTGCCCATGGGTGCCATGGCGCCCGCCGGGGCATTTATGTGCACTTGCCTAGTGCCCAGCAGGGGAGAGAAGCTGCAGCCCGACACCTGGCAAGGACAGAGAACTCAGGCTGCAAGCACGGTGTTCTCTGTTCCCAGCAGGTGCGGGGCCCGCCTAGTGCCCAGCAGGAGAGACAAGCCGCGGCCCTGCGCCTGCCAGGGACAGAGAACTCCAGGGCTGCAGGCTGCAGGCACTAGTGTTCTCAGTCCCTGACAGGTGCGGGGCCGTGGCGTAAGCCAGAGAGAAGCCACGGCCCTGCGCCTGCCGGGAACAGAGAACTCCGGTGCTGCAGGCTGCAGGCGCTGGTGTTCTCTGTCCTAACAGCTTCTCTCCGGCTTCTCTCTTTTCTCTGGATTCATATATTATGTTATATTAAATATGATGATTTTTGTATTATTTAATGTACAAATACAAAATAAGCCTTGAAAAATTGTTGGTGCACGCCACAATCTTCTGAAAACATGAATGTGCTACTGGCCACAAAAAGGTTGGGGACCACTGGTCTACATCAATATTGAATCACAGTCCTCTGAATTATTTACCTCCAGGATTGCAAACAATAAAGGACACACATACATGTTCATAAGTAAAGCAGAACCCAGGATAACTTTTTAGAGGCCAGGATAATTTTTCCACTTCTCTCTCCATGTTGTTCAGCACTGCTACGTAGAGGATCTGTTTAGAGTAAATTCCTCACCTTGCTTTCTTACAAAACCAGTAGTGTCTTTCTCACTCTAATGTAACTAACAGATTACATGTGCTAACTAGAGAGGTAACAGTATAATATCAGAAAATGAACTATAGATGGATCCAAATCAGGATCCCACTATCACAGTTGGTTCTGATCAGAATTTTGCAGCTCTGGTCCTCTGCAAAAGAAACTCTCGAGTTTTTACATACTCAGAAAACACCACTGACTTTGTCACCAATTGCTTTGTTGACTCAGCTATTTGTGTGTGCTATTTCCCTTTTTTTTAGGTGAATGGAATTCAAGTTGATCTTCCTGTGACTCTGCATCCTGGAATTACAGTAGCTGTAAGAGGACCCTATGTGGTCATTGATACCTCTATTGGCATTCAGGTGAAGTTTGATGGTGACCAACAGCTTTTTGTTCATGCTGATGAAAGCTTTAAGGGGCAGCTGTGTGGCCTGTGTGGCACATACACTGACAACCAGCTGGATGATTTCCTAAGACCAGACAGAGTCCTGGAACAGGATTCAAATAATTTTGGCAACAGCTGGCGAGTGAAGGATGACAATTGGATGTAAGTACTTGGAGACACCTATAAATGCAGACAAATCACTTGACCCTTAAAAGGAATAAGGTCAAGATACAAGATATGTGTATAGATATGTGTTCCATGGAAACCCTTGTCATTACTAGAGCCAGTGGTTTTGTGTCATGGAGGTCAATTTTGGATCATGTAGATTTGCACATACTGTATTTCCTTTCATTTTCACTTTTGAACAAGCCCAAAAACTCAGCTGAAAACTCTTGGGGCATTTTAAAACCCACGACAGCAAATCTTAGAGTCCAGGTCTACATCCTCAGGCTTCAGGGCCGCCCGGGGGGCGGGGGGGCAAGTGAGGCAATTTGCTTCAGGCCCCAGGCCCTGTGGGGGCCCCCACGAGAATATGGTATTCTATAGTATTGCAACTTTTTTTTATGGAAGGGACCCCCAAAATTGTTTTGCCCCAGGCCCCCTGAATCCCCTGGGCGGCCCTGTCAGGCTTGCACTATGCCACTGAAAACATCAGTATAGACATTGCAACTGAGGCTGGAGGTCAGGCTCTGAAGCCCACCCTGCTCCCTGGGCTTCAGAGCCAAAGGTCCAGCCTAAGCTTTAACATCGACACTGCTGCTTTTAGCGACGGAGCATGATCCCCACAAGCCCCAGGCTGTAGACCCCAGCTCTGAGACTCGCTCCCATGGGTTTTAAAAGGCGGTATAGACATAACCAGTGTGTTTGGATGATTTCAGTGAAATCTCCCATCCTTACTGAAAACTGGGCCCATGTTACCTGTATATTAACTTACTAATTTCCATAGTCCACACCATGAACTTGATTTTTTTTTTCATCCTTTGTCTTTGGTCTTTGAGAACGTTTCAGTATGAGCAGTGCTTAATTTGTGCTGGTGCTTGCCAAGGCTGATCTCCAGCACCTCTAGGCTTGGCAATTCATAGCTCTGGCATCTCTGGGCTTGCTGCATCAGTTATAAAAGTAGAAAATTGCTTGAGCCCCAGGACCTAATTGCTTGAGTCCTGGCACATCTTTCATTACAAATTCAGCCCGGGGTCTGAGAGAGAATCTAGGTCTGTGGAAATTCTACATTGATCCAGATAGCTAGACAGTCTTTCTCCATCTCTTGATGTCTTCAGATCAAGACTGGATGCCATTCTAGACGATATACTTTAGCCAGACACAAGTTATTGGGATCAATGCAGGAGTAACTGGGTGAAATTCTATGGCCTGTAATGTGCAGGAAGTCAGACTAGATTATCTAATGGTCCATTCTGGCCTCTGACCCATCTGCTCTGATCCTGCAAGATTATGAGCATCATCAGCTTCCACTGAAGTCAACATCTAGTTGAGAGCGCTTAGCATCTCACAGAATTGGACACACAGGATTCAGCGGGAGTTGAGGGAACCCCTTGCGGAATCAAGCCCTTGCTGAATACTGAAACAGAAATGCTCAACACATACCAGATCTGACATTTCTCTCTTGTCAACATAGCTGTGATCCAGTTCCCGTTATACCACCAGCCTGCAACCCTGTGCATGAGTATGAATATGAAGAATTCTGCAAAGTGATTTTGGCAAGTGGAGGGCCTTTCGAAGCTTGCCATTGGTATATCCCCCCTCAGCTGTACTTTGAGAGCTGTGTCTACGACCAGTGTGCCACAGGAGGAAATACCGAACAGTTTTGCTCATCCTTAGATGCGTATGCTGCAGCATGTGAAGGTAGAGGTGTAAGTCTGCGAGATTGGAGAAGAGAGACATTCTGTGGTAAGTAAAGAGGTGCTGTTAGAATGTATCTCATTGAAATGAACCACACCACATTTTAGGGGCATATATTATTTTCTTCATATTTCCATTCATAAAGACACTTATTGGAGACGTTTACAAAACATAATATTCTAGGATGATTTAAAACTATACAGCTGAATCTTACTTGTGTGGTGAACAACTGGGCAGCAGACATGTCAGAACTCCTCTTTTTATGGACAGGGATAGTTGGTAATAATCATCAGCATTAACACTGTCTAGATCAAGAACATGTGAATTGCAGCAAATCACCGACATTGTTCCATTCTAGTAGATGAAACTTTTAAATTGTTTTTGTGTCTTACTTTTAAGGCATGGTGGGATACAGAAATATTTCATATTAATCGCAATAATGTACTATCCTCCCCCAATACGCCCACGTGGGTACAATATGACATTACACACATACTGACATTGACTGATTGTTTAATATCTTAACATGATTTTCTCTATTCCCATAGCAGCCACCACTTCCACTGTGGAGCCTTTGACATCATTCACTACCACGGACGTGACAGGTGTGTGGCAAGTTTCTGCTCCGGGAGCTAGTGTTGGGAGACAGGGAGAAGCCTCCTTTGGGATCATCACAGGAAATATCACCTCTCTTCTGTTCCTTTTCCAGTTCCCCCAGCTCATTGTAACATGTCCTGTTCATTTGACACTGACTTGTGTGACTGGACACAGTCAGTCTCTGATAGCTTGGATTGGAAACGACACCGGGGGCCAACCTCCTCGCCAAACACAGGACCCTCGTACGACCACACTACAGGAGGTAGGGACTGCAGCCTACACCTAGCTCTGTTGTATAACGACGGGGCCGGCAGGAAAGCAATTCAGGAGCAGGCTGGAAGGGCCTTTGGGTCAAATACAGAGTCCATGCCTCTAGGGGCAGATCCAGAGCCCAGTGGGGTCAATATGATATCACAAAAAATTAGCAACTTTCTTCATTGGAAGAGAGCGGATAATTTCTTTAGCAGAAACCGGCTCTTACAAGAAAAAAAAATCTCCCTGTAGGCTGCAGAGCAAGGAACCTAGATGACTGGATAAACAAATAGAAAGGAAATAGCTGAGAGCACTGACTGGAGTCTCTCATGGAGTTGTGTTTGCTTTCCTCAGACCCATTGGAAACAGAATCCGGATCGCTTGTGTTACCTTAAGGATCTAAATGTGCCTGTGGTGTTTATGCTGTTAGGAATGTTGTCATTGTTTGCCATGGCCTAAGGCATGTACGTTCCTTTGTAACACACGGTTTGTTTCAGATGGTTACTTCATCTACCTGCAAGGAAGCGAGGCCAGCTTTGGAGCTGTGGCTCACTTGGAGAGTCCTGTGTGCAGTGCCAGTGGAGTCCATTGTTTCCGCTTCTGGTATCACATGTACGGAGTGGCTCATGCAATGGCACTGAGAGTTTATGTCACTGAGGATGCAGCACCACGTCTGGTCTGGTCAGAGACAGGAAATAAGGGCAATAGGTGGAACTTTGCAGCAGTCACTGTGTATAACAGAGGAGATATGCAGGTAGGTGAAAGCATTTGCCTTGGCTCTTATAAATGAGAGGGCTTTGAATGAAGAACTAATGAATGTGAAACAAACTAACTCTGGCAACTTCCCCTTCCTCTAGATCCTCCTGGAGGGGATGCGGGGTGAAGATTTCCGCAGTGACTTAGCAGTGGATGATGTATCTCTCGTAGATGGATATTGCCCAGGTACAGTGCATCAAGTCAGAGTTCCTGTTTTTATGGACAGGGCTACTTGGTAGTAATGGTCAGCGTTACCTTTGTCTGGACTAAGGAGATGTGAGTTACAGCAAATTTCTATAACATTGTCTCATTGTAGACGATGGGCCGACAACAACAGTGAGCCCCACATCAGTCCCCACTCCCTCTTCTGCAGGAACCACCACGTCACCTCCGTTGCCAAGTTCAGGTGAATTTCTCTGACATAAATGACAATTAATTAGCATGTCACACGATCGTCAGATTCCGCACAGCTCTTCTGCTCCTATTCTATATAAATGTGAGGGCAAAACGTGTCCCAAAGGTGTAGAAATCATCTAGGTGAATAACCGTGTGGTTGTAGCCGTCTCGATCCCGGGATATTGGAGAGACAAAGGAGGTGAGGTCATAGCTTTATTGGACTAACGTTCGTTCGTGAGGGAGACAAGTGTTGGACATTTCGGCTTCTATTCTACAGTGAGACTCTGAGTTAGTCTGGCAGAGCTGAAGAGAGCATTGTGTATACTCAAGATCTTGTCTCTCTCACTGACAGAAGTTGGTCCAATAGAAGATATTACCTCACCCCTCTTAACATAAGAACGGCCATGCTGGGTCAGACCAAAGGTCCATCTAGCCCAGTATCCTGTCTTCTGACAGTGGCCAATGCCAGGTGCCCCAGAGGGAATGGAACAGAAAAGGTAATCCTCAAGTGATCCATCCCCTGGTCGCCCATTCCCAGCTGCTGGCAAACAGAGGCTAGGGACACCATCCCTGCCCATCCTGGCTAATAGGCATTGATGGACTCATTCTCCATGAACTTATCTAGTTCTTTTTTGAACCCTGTTATAGTCTTGGCCTTCAATTCTTGTCTCTCTAGAGGAATAGCATAATTCCCATCAGGAAATCCAGGCAATAGGAAGTATTCTAATCATGATGCCTGGTGGCCGGTGAAAAGCTCAGGCCTGGAACGAATCTTTCCAAACCAAGTTGTCCGACGCTAACAGGACGAGAAGCCATTGTGGAAGTGATTGAACTAAAGCTGTGATTTATTGTGCTTTGCCCCCTAGAAGAGTCCTGTGTGGTGTCCGGGGACCCTCACTACTACACCTTTGATAAACAAACTCATCACTTCATGGGGACCTGCGCCTACACCCTATCCAAGCTGTGTGATGGGAACAGCACCCTGCCCTACTTCAATGTGGAAGCAGCGAATGAGCACAGAGGAGGCAACACTCGCGTGTCCTATGTCCAATATGTGGATGTTGATGTTTATGTCCTGAGGATAACACTAGAGAAAGGGGGAGTCGTGAAGGTAGGTTCAGGGAGGGGGGCCGAGTAGCTTGCTGAGAATGAGCTTGGAAGATCATTTATTTACAAGCAGGGCTTACCTTCTTCATGTCTAGGTAAATGGAAAGGGAGAGATCATCATCCCCTTTGCCCCATCGTCGGGTGTGCAAATCTCCTCCAGCGGGCTTTATGTTGTGGTCAGCACAGACTTTGGGTTGACCGTGAAGTTTGATGGCAACCATCGAGTGGAAGTGACTCTTTTGAGCTCCTTCAAAGAGAAGGTTTGTGGGATGTGCGGGAACTACAACGGGAACGCAGCAGACGACTTTCTGAATCCAGATGGGGTGCTGGAGCCAGACTCTACCAGCCTTGGCAACAGCTGGCAGGTCTCCAATCACACCAGGTTTGTAGCTCTCATGGTGGAATTCTCTGATAAGTATCAAATGTCAAGGGAAAGCCACCCAACAAACCAAGGACTTCTCTCTTTTCTCTCAGTTGTCTTCCAGGAACGGGCCATGATCCAGTCTGCGACGAGAGCGATAAGCAAATCATTGCCAGCAGTGCTTTCTGTGGTCTCCTGACAGATGTGAATGGCCCATTTAAAAAGTGCCACCGGGTGCTAGATCCTACCATTTACTTCAGCAGCTGCTTTTATGACCAGTGTGAACTGCAAATGGATCCTGACTCCCTCTGCAAGAGTCTGCAGTCTTACGCGGATGCCTGTCGGTCCAGGGGAGCTGAGATAGATGCTTGGAGGAATGCTACCTTCTGTCGTAAGTACAAGCAAACGTGAGATTTTCCACTGCGAGTTTCATGGGTGTGTTTGGAATGGCTTTCCTAGCTCAAGAAAAGAAACTGTGTGGAACCAGGGCAGTTGGAAAGCATTGCACATGCTGACTCATTGTTTTAGGTGTCACTGGGCATCATGCTCTTCCACAGTCGCAGTAGAACCTTGGGAGCTTTTATTTCCGAGAAACCAACATGGCGTCAATTGGTGCAGCTGATACTGTAACTAAGGAGAACTGAAGCTGGCATATCGTCGCACTGCGTATGAAATAATTGGCATGTGATCAGAGGGCAAAGAGCATTGATTAGTATAATAAATACTTCCTCGTCTAATTACAAAGCGTTTGTTTTCTGCAGCAATTGACTGTCCACCCAACAGTCACTATGAAGCATGCACAGCAGCCTGCCCTGCCACCTGTGTCAACCCGATGGCTCCTGCCAGCTGCAGCCTGCCGTGTGTGGAAGGATGCGTGTGCGACAGTGGTTATCTTCTCTACAACGATGGCTGTGTCCCCAGCAGTCAGTGCGGGTGCTGGCACAACGGCAAACACTACCCAGTTGGCGCTGAATTCTGGACCGATGACACCTGCTCCTCTAAATGCACATGTCCCTCTCGGGGGAGCAAAATAACCTGCTCTAACGCAGCCTGCCCAGCCAATTATTACTGTGGGGTTCAGAACGGAGAACCTGGCTGCTACCGTGAGACTTATGGGATCTGCCGAGTCCACAACGACCCTCATTACAACACGTTTGACAGAGAGACTCACCACTTCATGGGGGTCTGCACCTACACACTGGCCAAAGTGTGCACCAACTCCAGCTCTCTGCCTTATTTCAACGTAGAAGCCAAGAACGAGCATCGAGGGAACCCCACTGTGTCCTATGTGCAGAAAGTCCTGGTGGAGGTTTATGGACAACACATAGAAATTCTCAGAAACTCTCCGAGCCAAGTGCTGGTAAGGAGCCTTTCCTCAGTAGGGGGATTCCAGATCGGGATTGAGCTTGGTTCTGTGTCCTTCTGTACAGGTGACCGTTTTCACTCTCCTCTGTTGAATAGGAATCCGTGACTCCTGGTCTTTCAAACTTTAGATGAATATTTGCAATGAATGAGTCAATTTGATTGCTAATTTCTCCCTTACAAGTGTCGTAGAGCCTCAGTCTGGGGAAGTCACATGGCATGTTTCCTTCCTTTTCCCATTAGGTCAATGAAGTGTTAACAACCCTTCCTGTCCGCGCAGCTGGTGGGTCAATCACAGTGAGCAGGAGTGGACGATACGTTATCCTAGAGACAGATTTCAGACTGAGGGTTTCCTATGACACCGATCACTCGGTGGAAGTGAAGGTGCCCACCACCTATTTCAACAGGACCTGTGGCATGTGCGGTAACTTTAACAATCGGAGAGAGGATGACTATATGATGCCAGATGGGCAGCAAGCCAAGAACTCTAACGAGCTGGGAAACAGCTGGCGTGTCAAGGATGACGATCCTTCTTGTGATGTCATTGTCCCCCCCGAACTCTGCCCTGCAGACCAGGAGAACCTCTACAGAACAGACAGATTCTGTGGCATGATAACCAAGAGGCCTGGCCCCTTTGGGGTCTGCCACTCCGTGATCAATCCTGAGAGCATCTTTGAGAGCTGTGTCTATGACCTCTGTGCTCTGAATGGGAGCGAGGCGCTCCTGTGTAGCGCTCTGGCGACCTACGCTGATGCGTGTCGGGAAGCTGGGGTGATGCTCCCCGCCTGGAGAAATGCCACCTTCTGCCGTGAGTAGCAAATCTGGCACATCCAGTAGTTGTTCAGCAACCAAATTTGTTCTTTAATGACCTGAAGTGATTGTGAAGCACCCTTGTCACCGTGACTGTCTCCCTGTGGGGTGTGTTTCCAATGGGGCTTTGTTGGTTCTAATTCTCTTCCCCTTGCTACACTTGCAGCTCCCACGTGCTCTGCTCCCAACAGCCACTACGAGCCTTGTATGACTGCCTGCCCTGCCACATGTCTGGACCGCCTCGCCCCCGAGAACTGCAGCAAGCCCTGTGTCGAGGGCTGTGCGTGTAATTCTGGATTTGTTCTCAGTGGAGGCGCCTGTGTGCCGGAGGCCAAGTGCGGCTGTATGTTGCAGGACAGATACTACAGCGTGAGTGAAACCACTGACCTGAGTGCACTGGGTGGGAAACTGATCTGCCAGCATCGCCCTCTTTAATGGCATTCGTTTATGTATTTCTTGCGTGTGTCCCCCTGCAGGAAGGAGAGAGCGTCGTGACGGAGAACTGCACGAGCCGTTGTGAGTGTCTGGGAAATGGCAACATGACGTGCAGTGAGCTGTCTTGTGGTCCAGATGAGATCTGCAAGATTCAAACTGGCCTGCGGGGATGTTATCCAGCCGGCACCGCTACCTGCCACATCTACGGCGACCCACATTACACCACCTTTGATGGGAAACTTCACCACTTCCAGGGTGCCTGCAACTACACCGTGGTGGAGACCTGTGATAACGCCTCTGGCGGCTTTAGGGTTACCACTCGAAATGAACACCGGGGCAGCCCCAGCTGGACAGCCATTAACTCCGTCGCCCTCACTCTGGATGGCATCCACATTGCACTCGGGAAGAAAGGAATTGTCTACGTAAGCACCTTTCTCATCCTAATCTGAATGTATTCCATTTCATGTCATGTGCATCTGCTTTAACCAGCCTATAGTCTCTCTTAAACTCTCAGTGCCTTACAAGAAATAGACCCCTTGCTATCTTAGAATCCATGTCAGCAAATACTGTCTAGAGATTTGAATTAAGAACTTGGAGTCAGGAGTCCTGATTACTGTCTGAGCTTGGGTGACCCGCTTACCCTCTCTGTTTCTCAGTGCACCTATCTGTACAGCCAGCATAAAAATTCATTCTCGCCTCCCAGTGATTAGTGAAGTTACGTGATTGGAGATTCATATTGCCTGAGAATAGTGAATTTCTTTCCAGGCCATTCATAACTAAAGAAGGCGTAAAAGAGCATGTACTGGGGACAAAGGTTTTTAAATCAGGAGGCCCCGATCACTTGCAGCCAAGAGTTCTCAAATGGCTGGGAGAGATCTCTGGCCCACTGAGATTCATTTTTAATAAATCTTGAGACCACCAAGGAAATCCCAGAAGACTGGAAAGAGAAAAAGTTGGGCCAAGAGATAAATGTGACAAATGGTGTGACCCTGGTAACGATGTGGGGAATCATCATCATTTGGGGTTACATCTGTTGGGGTTCTGCAGGGATCAGTTCTAGACCGGGCACTAATCAGAATTTCTATCAATGATCTGAAAGCAAATATAAATGTAGAGCTGCTTCGAATAGCGGATGACACGAAGATTGGGGACGTAGTAAAATAATGACCAGGACAGGGCAGTCATACAGAGCCATCTGCATCCTGGTAAGCGGGGCCCACTCGGACAAAATGTAGTTTTGGGGACATACACACAGATGGAGATAGTGAGTTGAAGCAGGGAGGTGATTTTACCCGTGAGTGCGGCATTCCCGTGACTGATAGCAGAGGCCTGCGGTCACCAGTTCTGGTGCTCGCATTTCTAAAAGAACTTACGAAAAGGGGAGAGGGCGCAGAGAAGAGCCCCAAAAACGCTAGGGGGCTTGAGTGGTTTTGATGTGGTAAATATTTCCATAAATTCCAGTGTTTTTTAAAAGCCAAGAAATGTTCTATAAATGGTTTTTGTTTATATTTTTCATATGCCATGTCTAAAAGAGTCTGTGCCCCAGAATATTTTTCTTCATTCTGCACTATGTGCAAGATCCAAAAAACCAAGGGTCTTTGGGAACGTAACAGTGCAGAACATACATTTTTCACTCTGGTGCTTCTTCCCAGTTTCATTGCGTCTTTCTTTCCCATTCAGATTAATGGTGCCCTGGCCTCTCTCCCTGAAACTCCTCTTCCTGGAGTGACCGTTTCACTCATCGGACGCTACGTACAAGTTACGACCAACCTGGGCGTCCAGCTGCAGTTCAGTGGGGACCACGAGCTCTTTGTAAGAGTGACGGAGAAGTACAAAGGGAGACTGTGCGGATTGTGTGGGACATACACGGGGACCCAGCAGGACGACTTCAGGAGACCTGATGGGGTCGTGGTGGCAGACTTCAATGAATTTGGAGCCAGCTGGAGAGTGCCTGACGACGAGTGGCCGTGAGTAGAGGGATATATAGTACGGCCATATATTTAATTAGGAAATTAAGGGAACCTGCTGTCCTTGGAATCACTGAGACTTGGGTACGTATATTGGAATCACCCATACACAGTGATACCAACCTGAACATAAATCCAGCTGGTAAACTTCACAAGGTGCAGGGGAGTTTGGATCCAGGGTTTTATTTTGGTCTCATCTCTAGTTTTATTCCATGAACGCAGGTGTTTATGTTTTTGTTTTGTGTTAAGCTGGTAATTGGGTTGCTTTGCAGTAGCTGTGGCTGCCTGGAGTCCAATTCAGCCTTATCGCTATCACTGCGCTCTTCTGAGTATTTAACCCTTCTGCTTTTTGTATTTTAGTTGCAATTCAACTATCGTCCCACCTGTAACGTGCGCTCCTTCCGAGCAGCAGGCAGCCGAGGAACGGTGCAGAATCCTAACGGACCGCGAGGGCCCATTCTCACCGTGCCGTTCTGCGGTGCCACCCGCCCTGTACTTTGAGAGCTGTGTCTATGACCAGTGTGCCACAGGAGGAAGCCCTGAGCAGCTCTGCAATGCTCTGGAATCTTACGCGGCAGCCTGTGCAGCGGCAGGAGTCGCTCTGGGAGAATGGGCGGCAAACACTATCTGCGGTAAATTTCAGCTGGTATCAGTTAGGGTGACCAGACAGCAAATATGAAAAATCGGGACGGGGGTGGAGGGGTAGTAGGAGCCTATATAAGAAAAAGACCCGAAATCGGGACTGTCCCTATAAAATCAGGACATCGGGTCACCCTAGTATCACAAGATGTGTATGTGCCAAATTCAACGCCCACAGCATTTGTGGGGATGAGCATTTAGAAGGAAGAAGGTGCCAATTTTCTTGCCGATAAGAACATCTCGAATACAATTCCACTGGCTGTACCCACAGGGGAGCAAGAAAAGCCCTTTACCAATGTTTTTCCTACGTTTCCTCTCTGGCTGCAGGTTTCTTCTGAGTGCAACTTTTCCTGGCATTTTTGTACTGCCATATTAGCTATAGCTACTTCCACTTGGCAAATGCTATACTTTAAAATGTCTGTAGTCTGAGGGAGAAAGTCCTTTGGTTTTAGTTGTTTCCTCGCAATACTGGCAGTTTATTGATTCGGTTTGAGAAGCTCTGTTTCTGATTTCCTGAGAGAAGCTCTGTATGATCCCTTTTCCTTCACAACAGATCTCTTACTTGTTAACAGTTTTTGTGACTTACTTGAAAGGCACAGCCATGGTGGGATATAGAACTATTTCATATTAATTGCAGTAATATAATAATCTCCTCCCTCCCCCGATACTGCCACATGGGTACGATACGACATTACACACACATACGACATTGACGGACTGTTTGATCTCTGTTCCCATAGCAGCCACCACTTCCACTGTGGAGCCTTCGACATCATTCACTACCACGGACGTGACAGGTGTGTGGCAAGTTTCTGCTCCGGGAGCTAGTGCTGGGAGACAGAGAGAAGCCTCCTTTGGGATCATCACAGGAAATAACCCCTCTCTTCTGTTCCTTTTCCAGTTCCCCCAGCTCATTGTAACATGTCCTGTTCATTTGACACTGACTTGTGTGACTGGACACAGTCAGTCTCTGACAGCTTGGATTGGAAACGACACCGGGGGCCAACCTCCTCGCCAAACACAGGACCCTCGTACGACCACACTACAGGAGGTAGGGACTGCAGCCTACACCTAGCTCTGTTGTATAACGACGGGGCCGGCAGGAAAGCAATTCAGGAGCAGGCTGGAAGGGCCTTTGGGTCAAATACAGAGTCCATGCCTCTAGGGGCAGATCCAGAGCCCAGTGGGGTCAATATGATATCACAAAAAATTAGCAACTTTCTTCATTGGAAGAGAGCGGATAATTTCTTTAGCAGAAACCGGCTCTTACAAGAAAAAAAAATCTCCCTGTAGGCTGCAGAGCAAGGAACCTAGATGACTGGATAAACAAATAGAAAGGAAATAGCTGAGAGCACTGACTGGAGTCTCTCATGGAGTTGTGTTTGCTTTCCTCAGACCCATTGGAAACAGAATCCGGATCGCTTGTGTTACCTTAAGGATCTAAATGTGCCTGTGGTGTTTATGCTGTTAGGAATGTTGTCATTGTTTGCCATGGCCTAAGGCATGTACGTTCCTTTGTAACACACGGTTTGTTTCAGATGGTTACTTCATCTACCTGCAAGGAAGCGAGGCCAGCTTTGGAGCTGTGGCTCACTTGGAGAGTCCTGTGTGCAGTGCCAGTGGAGTCCATTGTTTCCGCTTCTGGTATCACATGTACGGAGTGGCTCATGCAATGGCACTGAGAGTTTATGTCACTGAGGATGCAGCACCACGTCTGGTCTGGTCAGAGACAGGAAATAAGGGCAATAGGTGGAACTTTGCAGCAGTCACTGTGTATAACAGAGGAGATATGCAGGTAGGTGAAAGCATTTGCCTTGGCTCTTATAAATGAGAGGGCTTTGAATGAAGAACTAATGAATGTGAAACAAACTAACTCTGGCAACTTCCCCTTCCTCTAGATCCTCCTGGAGGGGATGCGGGGTGAAGATTTCCGCAGTGACTTAGCAGTGGATGATGTATCTCTCGTAGATGGATATTGCCCAGGTACAGTGCATCAAGTCAGAGTTCCTGTTTTTATGGACAGGGCTACTTGGTAGTAATGGTCAGCGTTACCTTTGTCTGGACTAAGGAGATGTGAGTTACAGCAAATTTCTATAACATTGTCTCATTGTAGACGATGGGCCGACAACAACAGTGAGCCCCACATCAGTCCCCACTCCCTCTTCTGCAGGAACCACCACGTCACCTCCGTTGCCAAGTTCAGGTGAATTTCTCTGACATAAATGACAATTAATTAGCATGTCACACGATCGTCAGATTCCGCACAGCTCTTCTGCTCCTATTCTATATAAATGTGAGGGCAAAACGTGTCCCAAAGGTGTAGAAATCATCTAGGTGAATAACCGTGTGGTTGTAGCCGTCTCGATCCCGGGATATTGGAGAGACAAAGGAGGTGAGGTCATAGCTTTATTGGACTAACGTTCGTTCGTGAGGGAGACAAGTGTTGGACATTTCGGCTTCTATTCTACAGTGAGACTCTGAGTTAGTCTGGCAGAGCTGAAGAGAGCATTGTGTATACTCAAGATCTTGTCTCTCTCACTGACAGAAGTTGGTCCAATAGAAGATATTACCTCACCCCTCTTAACATAAGAACGGCCATGCTGGGTCAGACCAAAGGTCCATCTAGCCCAGTATCCTGTCTTCTGACAGTGGCCAATGCCAGGTGCCCCAGAGGGAATGGAACAGAAAAGGTAATCCTCAAGTGATCCATCCCCTGGTCGCCCATTCCCAGCTGCTGGCAAACAGAGGCTAGGGACACCATCCCTGCCCATCCTGGCTAATAGGCATTGATGGACTCATTCTCCATGAACTTATCTAGTTCTTTTTTGAACCCTGTTATAGTCTTGGCCTTCAATTCTTGTCTCTCTAGAGGAATAGCATAATTCCCATCAGGAAATCCAGGCAATAGGAAGTATTCTAATCATGATGCCTGGTGGCCGGTGAAAAGCTCAGGCCTGGAACGAATCTTTCCAAACCAAGTTGTCCGACGCTAACAGGACGAGAAGCCATTGTGGAAGTGATTGAACTAAAGCTGTGATTTATTGTGCTAGTATCACAAGATGTGTATGTGCCGAATTCAACGCCCACGGCATTTGTGGGAATGAGCATTTAGAAGGTAGAAGTTCAGGTGAATTTCTCTGATATAAATGACTCCTTAAAGATCTGCAATTAATTTGCATGTCATGCCAATTGTCAGATTCTGCTCAGCTGTTCTGCTCCTACTCTGTATGAATGGGAAGGCAGAATATGTCCGAAAGGCTTAGAAAGGATGCAGGCAAATAGCAGTGTTGTTGTAGCCATCTCAATCCTAGGAAATTAGAAAGGCAAGGTGAATCAAGTAATATCTTTTACTGGACATTACATGTCAGTGATAGATAGTACTGCCCACTGCTCTAAAGTTTATCAAAGAGGCACCCCACCACAACCACCTTCTCCATCTATTTTACCAGAGCAGTCCACATTTCCTGTGATCTTGTCAAAATGCCACAAAAGCTGAACCATTTTTTTATGTTGCCAAAATGTTTTGCTTTGTTTTGACTCAATTTTTTTCTACTTTTGGATTTGCTGAATTTTTTTTAATGTCATTTTCAGTTCAGCCAGAAACAAAATATTGTTTTATTTGTATTTTTATTTTGGAATTTCCAGGGAATAAAAAAATTCTTTTTTTGTCCAGCTCCAGGGATAATGCTCACTCCAAAGGTGTCTGAAGCAAGGTGGCAGAGACACTCTAAATTTTGGCATTTTTCTAACTTTACAGTGCTTGACTTTGGGAACCTAATGTTCTAATGTAATTTATTATGTCTAACACTTATTTATATTGCAGTATTATATTTACAGTCCCTGATTTTGTTCTGTATGCATATGTGCTCACAGACAATCCCTATCAGAAAAAACATTATGATTAAAAGTAGAAAACAAAAAAACAACTTTTAGTGGCAATTTGCACCAGGACACAGCTGTGCACTAAAAACCTGAAGAGAATGGAAGGAGATATATTAAGGGGAAAAAATTCCTTTCTACCTTCACATTGTCTAAAACATTTTCAAAAAAACTCCAACACTAACTTTAACATCCATCTCCAACAGATATTAAAAAGCAATATACATATGGCTTCATCAAATTTACACTCAGCATGAAACTTAAACACTTCTCTCATGCTTCTATCTCAGTTATATGAGTGAATATGCATACCTCACTGTAACAAGCTTCAGACATTTAGGAATCAGAGGAGTAGCCATGTTAGTCTGTATCAGCAAAAACAACGAGGAGTCCTTGAGGCACCTTAGAGACTAACAAATTTATTTGGGCATAAGCTTTCGTGGGCTATAATCCACTTCATGAGATGCATGGAGTGAAATTCACCCCTTCTCAACAGTTGGGAATTGGCCACTTCCACCCAAATTGAATTGGCCTTGTTAGCACTGACCCCCAACTTGATAAGGCAACTCCCATCTTTTCATGTGCTGTATATTTTTACCGGCCTACTGAATTTTTCACTCCATGCATCTGATAATTTACAGTCTAATAAAAAGCTATCCAAGGCTTATCCTATGACACTTTTCACAGAACAGAATGATCAACCTTTTAATGTTTTTTCCTTTGTATGTTTTGACAGAAGTTCTGACTACTTTAAGTCCAACTACAGTAGGCATCAGTCCATCAGGTAACATGGATCTCTCAGTGCTTTCTCAATCTCTTTGATATTTCCGGGTGGGCTGTGAACTTGGTGGCTGCTTTCAGATGAGGGTTCAAATAACATAACAGGTGGTAGGCAGAATGGTTCATTTTGAAGAAGGATCTCCAGTTCTCCCCATGTATGTTACTGAACCTCATGATGGATTCCTGATTTACATAATAATAAGAGATATGCCTATGTCCTAGAACTGGAAGGAACCTTCAAAGGTCATTGAGTCCAACCCCCTGCCTTCATTAACAGGACCAAGTACTGATTTTTGCCCCAGGCCCCAAAGTGGCCCCCTCAAGGATTGAGCTCACAACCATGGGTTTAGCAAGCCAATGCTCAAACCACTGAGCTATCCCTCCCTGTTGGAGTCTCACTAACCAATGCTGTGATCATCTCTTGTTAGATTCTACAACAGTGCAAGAAACAACCCCTCTTGGCGGAGCCACTCACCACAAACGTAGGCACCACAGCAGAAGAAAGTACCACAGGTAAATCTGCTAGGAGACTGTTGCTGAGAATAAACCCTTCTCTTTGCTCACAGACTAGTACTTCGGGGTGTAGGGGAGTAGAGACACATTCAGTCTGTTTATTGTGAGGAGTTATTAGAGCTGTTACTGTTTGATAGATGCCATGTACTCTGTGTATCTAGAATCACATTTTCACACGTGATAAATTCCAGTCTAATTCCAGTCCTGCGTCTGACAAAGTGGGTATTTACCCACGAAAGCTCACGCTCCAAAAAGTCTGTTAATCTATAAGGTGCCTCAGATTCTCTGCTGAGTCTAATAGAAAACTGTTCAAAGCCATCCTATTCTATTCTTCACAGAACACAATGACCAGTCTTAATGTTATTTCCTTTGTATATTTTGCCAGGAAAATCCACGACCACTGCAACTCCAACTACAGTAGAGCCCTGTCAGACAGTAATGTGGTTCCTCTGTCTTGGACAAATCTATCTCCCATTCACATGTGGGGGGAGAAATTGGTGCCAGAATGCAGGTTAGGTGTAGACTATAACCATTTGAAAATCCACATTCCCGTTTTAGGAAGCCAGCTCCAACTGTAATGCAGACCAGTCCTCAGGTAGTGTTATTTCCATCGGTGCTACCAAATCCTTTTCCCTACACATGGTAAAGCAACTGGTAGCTCTAGCCAGGTGTGGAAGTAGTCCAGGTTGTTTGAGCTTGTGAGTCTTGCTGGAGGACAACCTGGGGCCAGCCCTAGTGTTGTGGTCAGACCGGACAGAGCAAAGTCTTGCAAACTCTTCTCAGAGGCATTTAACCACATCTTATACGCTTCCATTAACTACGTCCCTTCCGAGTTGACTCCAGCTTAGAACCAAAGCCGTAGGTTGGAGCTGGGACTAGGGGATTCAACCTGTGCAAGAGTGACCTTTTTAAAATGATTGCTTGGTTCTGGGTTCTACATTTCTAGGTAATACAGTTTGAAAATCCATAACGTATTTCCAGAGGGTTTCCATAATGCTATTGTCAGTTTCCATGTGTTCAGAGATCACACTGCTGGGTGTGGCATAAGAACATGCACAGCTTCAGGCTTAGAATCATCATGGTATTGGTTGTAAAGGAAGTGGTATTTCTGGCAAAAGCAGGAGACAGGAGTCAAGTTATCTTGTTATTTTACCTTGGAGGCCAATGACTTGCATAGGAGCCTTTGTGCTCGTCGCTTAGCTACTCAAGTGGTGAAATGGGTTGCTTTACATGGGAGCTTCCTCGGAGTCTGGACAATAATGCTATTGTCAGTTTCCTGTGTTCAGAGATCACACTGCGGGTGTGGCATAGGAACATGAACAGCGTATGGATAAGATCATCACTGTCTTGGTTGTAAAGGAAGTGGTTTCTTTGGCAAAAGCAGGATAGGGACTCGTCATCCTGTTACTGTACTGTGGGATGCCACTGACTTGAGTAGAGCCTTTGGTTCGTCACTTAGCTACTCAAGTGGCGAAATGGGTTGCTTTACATGGGAGCTTCCTCTCTGGAGTTGGCATTTACACAAAGAACATGACCCACCAGTGACCACTCCCGGCTTCTTCCCAAGCCCCATCCTGCTTGTGAATGCAGGGTTCAGTTCTTGTTCCTGATCACTAGGGAAAATGAGTTTGGAAGGTCTCAGCCTAGTTTCCTCGTCATCAAATCAAGACCCAAATCAGAGAAGATGACTTCCTTAAGTTTCCAGGGAGCCTTGCAGATGACTTCCAGTTACAGCACAAGGGCATTTAGGGGTGGGGCACCTAGCCTGGCTCCTCCCCACTCTTGTTCCCGGTTGATGCTGTTCCTGTTAGCTCTCAAGTGAAGTGAGCAGGAAGTGCGCACTAATGTGAAGTGCTTGTGGAGCGCAAGTGACAGCGCTGCAGTAAGGGGAGGGATTTGCATGGGATTCATCCACATTTCTTCCTTTAAGGCCGTGCCATCTGCAGTGCCTCAGGGGACCCGCATTACTACACGTTTGACGGCAGAGTTCACCACTTCATGGGAAACTGCACTTACACCCTCTCCAAAGTCTGCAACGACTCCAGGGGGTTCCACCCTTTGACGTGTCCACCACCAATGAGCACCGGGGCTCCAATACCAAAGTTTCCTATGTAAAGGCAGTGCACGTGGATGTCTATGGAAGTCAGATTTCCTTGCTGAAGGACAGGAAAGTGAATGTAAGTGACATGTGATTTACAAGGAGTGTTTATATCGTCTGACGTCCTTAAACTAAGACCTGCAAAAACTGAGACATTTGATGGACGTATAGATCTCCTGTGGGTTTCTGTTTTCTCATTGGTTGGGTGGCTTCTTAGAAGTAGGCTTCCACTGAGAATATCAGGATTGGCAGTTGAAACTTGCTTTCTGTGAACATTCTGTCATATTTCCTCCAAATTCCCAGTGTGAGTGAGAACAGTCCTGCCAGTGAACTCCTTGGCTAGACTATTCGTGGGCGATTCACTGGGAAATGGGGTACTTGGTCATGACCAGATGTTTCCAACCTGCCGTACAGGTGAATGGCACCAGAAGGAACCTGCCTGTGGTGATTGAAAACAAGATCAAGGTCCAGATCAGCGGGGCCTACGTGCTCTTGGAAACTGATTTTGGACTCTGGGTCAGATTTGATGGAAATCACTATGTGGAGGTCTCAGTGTCCAGTTGTTACAAGGGGCAGCTCTGTGGTCTGTGTGGTGAGTATCCCTGTTCTTGAGAACCGTCAGTCATATGATCTGGAACTTTTCAATTAATCATGAAGTTGGAGATTGGTTGGTGTTTTTGTACGGTGTTATGTTTATCCCAGAGTAATCTAGTCTGTCTTGTATGGGCTGCGATTTCAGGCATTGGAGAAAAGGAACCATCATTGTTTGGGTACCTGGCAATCTAACTTACAAGAACTCTGGTTATACAGGAGTTAACTCGAGTGTCACAAATGACAATTGCAGATGTCACTTTTAACAGGAGAGGAATCTCACATTCAAAACTACAATCTAAATATTATCCCAGTCCTACCCTGGATGTCTCTGGTCAAGGTCCCCTCATATCTTTATTCTCTCACTTGCATCGCAGAGTGTCTCTCTCTCTTCTTGATTGGCCATCTATGCTTTTCATTCTTTAAACTTGGAAACGATAATAAAACTTTAAGGCCTTCTTGTGGCTAAGGACAGATTTCCAAGTCACTGTTTACCAGCCATCCTGAGCTTTTGTGCTCTGCTGTCTTGTTCCTTGGACTCGCAGATCCATACTGTCTCCGCAATGTCGTAGTTACAGACGGAGCATAGGCAATGGCTCCTCTGATCACTGAGCCTTCTTTTCAGAGCTGCTTTTTGTTGTCCAGCTGCAGTAGAGGTGGTGCTGCTGCAAGACAAAGCATTAGAAAATATCCCCTAGGGAACAATGCTGAAGTAGCCGAGGAGATGGACTAGATAACCCAGCGTACGTCTTTTTCATGTTGAATCTCCACAATTATTTGACATTCTTTGTCGAGCACAACCAAATGTCAGGTGCTGTGCAGCAGGCAAACCACAGCGAGCCCTTGAGAGTCCAGCAAGCAGAATAGAGCAGATGCCAGATACAGGCAGAGGCATATATTTGATGCATGTAAGAGACCCAGTTCTGATCCAGTGACACAGCAAAGGAGACGCCAGGTTATCGCAGGTGGGTGACGGGTGAGAAACTCCGCTCTGGAGCGGACAGAGACCAAATAGGTTGTCAGCAGACAAGCCTGGCAATACTTGAAGCTCAGCAGGGTCACAGGGGTGGATCAGGGCAGTGCCCCTGAGCGCCCCTTGTAGCTGTGCACACTCCCCCTGGGTTGGTTTCATAACAAGAAACAGTGCAAAGCTCTGGCTCTTCTACCACACCCGGGGCTCTCCTTCTGTGCCCGTCTGCTCTGGTGAAGCTGCCGCTTCCCAGCTGGAGCTCAGCCTTCCGGCTTTGGCTTCCTTCTCCTGTCAGCCTCTCCCTGTTCTGAGGGAGAAGACACCGTATGTACTGCCCTCCTGGGAGAGCTCCCCCAGTTGGCTGGGGAGAGAGAGGAGTTCTGCCCCGCTCTGCACTACAGGGCTACTGGGCCCAGGAACTTACAGGGCGGTGTCTTGGGTTTCCCATCCAGCTACTCATTCCCTACGACCGCTTTCTCTCTTCTGGGTTAGACCATTTCCTCTGTCTTTGTTCCTTCCAGTATTCCTGGAACAGGGTTTTTATAGGGCAGTGTACCCCGTTACATGGAATAACCATCAGCGGCCCAGATGCTTATCGGACGTCCATCCCCATTTCTCTGGGATGAAAATGGGGCTATGAAACTTGGAGTGCTAGAGTTTCAGCCAGAAGGGACGAACTACATCAGTCTACCTCACTCTTGTAGATCAGGGCCCACCAACACCACCCAGCACTGCCATTACCAACACCTGCAATTAGATTGCAAGAGTAGGTTGTGTTGGGAGGTGACTGGTTCTCCCTGCATCTGGATGGACTGGAAATTCCCTGTGGGATGACATTTCCTTGAGTGTTACCCACATGGCTTCTAAGCCTCAGAAATGATAGAGCTTGCATGTAAGGATGCAGGTTAGTTCCATTTCCCCAAAACCACAGACCCCTACCATTTAATCTAAAGTGGAATCTTCATCAGCTGCTAACAGCGCGGCACCTGAGAAGCGTAGGGAGTAATTCTTACTCCTTCCTGCAGAGGGTACTGGTGCACATACACTCTAGGCAGTTCCTTAAAATCTCTTTGACAAGCGCATGCCCATGTGCATTCTGTGGTTGTCAATTTCACGTATTCTACACATTTTTCATTTTTATAGGTAATTACAATGATGATGCAAAGGATGACAACATAAAGCCGAATGGCAGTACTGCAGGAGATTCCAGTGAGCTTGGAGAGAGCTGGCTAGTGGCAGAGAATAACGCCATGTATGTACAGAGAGGAGCTAATCAGTTGGTCTTTCCTAGATCTTTTGTAGCAAAGCGGGCTGCATACTCAGCCACGGGGCGCCTATCCATGAGTCCACCACCTAGTCTCCTGCTATGGCTGAGCACAACTCCCATCCTGTCCAGTACACCCAGGAACCCCCTCTCCACTTGACCATAAGCAGGGAGTGAGTGGCTGGCCTGCTACCATCTGCCTTCAGGCTCTGCTGTCTCCCAATCCAGGAAGACCTGCTGGTGGGTGGGAGGTCACCTGCTGTCCCAGTCAGGAGCCAGATAGATCCAGTGGTTCCTGCAGCAGCTTGTTGCACCCCTAATTCAACTCTGTCTCAGCTGTGGAGCACCCCACAGTGCCCAGTGCAGGAGTAGGAGCCCCCTCCTGTGTTGTGGGAGTGGGAGTCAGAACTCAGCCTGCCAGGGAGTCTGGATTCTGCTCTGTGGCTGTAACAAAATGGTGCCTGCTGTGCAGACATAGCATTGTCCTTTGCAGATCTGGCCTGAGGAAATAGAAAATCTTTTGATGTATGTTTCTTTATCTCTTGCCAGATGCTCCCCTGATGAGGTACTAGTCTGTGACCCCCTGCTGGAGAGTGAAGCGAGGAAGAACACAGCCTGTGGCATGATCACCGACCCCACAGGTACTATGGCAGTGGCTTAGTCCTGAGCAAATGGATTGAAGTCACTCCAAATTACAGCATACACTTGCCTACACTAAGACCTGGCTCCCTGGGGCCCACAGCGCTGAGTCCCCTTTGAAATGTGTACAGCCCCCAACGCTAAAAGCTGCACTAGAAGCTCCAGGAGTTGTGTTGAGTTACCTGCTCAGACTGGATCTTGCATCGAGATGGCACCAGGATGGGAAGATTATTTGGGAATTGCTCTTTGAGCTCAGCTCAGCTTCGTCCATCTTCTTTTTCTGTGATTCTGTTTCTTTCTTGACTTACGTAGGTATCTTCAAGGACTGCCACGCCATAGTAGCTCCAGAGAATTTCTTGGAAAACTGTGTTTACGACATGTGTCAGACTGGGGAACAGAGAGTGTCCTTATGCAATGGGCTGCAGGCATATGCAGAGTCGTGCACAAATGCTGGGATCTGCAGAGAATGGAGACATAATACTTTGTGCCGTGAGTGTTGTATTTGTATCTTTTAATTTCTGCAATTCAACTTTTTTAATGCAAGAATTTCTTTAAAAATAGAGCAGCAACTCTTTGCTGCTTTTACAGATCCAGACTAACACGCCTACCCCTCTGATACTTTAAAAATAGAGCTTCCTGTATTTCCTGATGGCGTGGACTTTCCTCTTCCGTAATGCTCTGAAGGTGGTCTCTCCTTTCTCTTGTCCTGAGTCTGGCCCAGTTCTACACTGGGTCCTAGAATCATGGAATATCAGGGTTGGAAGGACCTCAGGAGGTCATCTAGTTCAACCCCCTGCTCAAAGCAGGACCAATCCCAACTAAATCATCCCAGCCATGGCTTTGTCAAGCATGACCTTAAAAATCTCTAAGGAAGGAGATTCCACCACCTCTCTAGGTAACCCATTCCAGTGCTTCGCCACTCTCCTAGTGAAAAAGTTTTTCCCAATATCCAACCTAAACCTCCCTGTAAACTGGTTGGGACTCACCAGTTGGCGCCTCCTGCGGGTAACTCTGGGAATTAGCTCGATTCCAGTGGAGCGCCCCCTCCTGGTGGTGTCCCGTCCATTGTTCTGCCCTCTGTTGGCGTCTCTGGACCCGCGTTGCTCCCTGCTCGGCGGCATCCTCTTCGAGGATGTGTCCCTTAGTCCACCCGGCAGTGTCCCTTAGTCCATCTGGACCCCCTTCCAGGGGATCGGTGATCAGCAGTCCTCCACTCCAGCCACCATTTGCAATCACACACCCCAAAGTCTAATCCCTCTTGTCATGGATCGAGTGTAGTCTATAATGGCCGCTCCCTATGGCCAATAGCTGGGTGTACTGCAAGGAGAAAGGGGGGGACCCAGGCCCGCCCTCTACTCTGGGTCCCGGCCCAGGGACCCTCTGGTGTCAGCCTCGCTATCCTCCTTCTTTCCCCTGCTCTGTCTGTTCCCCTGGGCTGCTTCCCCTACAGCCCCTTGCACCCGCTAGGCCCTTCCCTTCAGGGCCTGCAGCCTGGTGGCTATGGGCTAGAGCCTTCTAGCCTCCCTGAGCCTGCCCAGCACTGCGCTGTCCACGGTACTAGTCTCCTCCTTGGAGACTGACCTTCCCCTGTCGAAGGCCTGGGACAGACTGACCGCTTTTGCTCTGGGCAGCCTTTATATATGGGTAAGCCTGGCCCTGACTGGCTCCCCAGAAGCCCTTTTCTGATTGGCTCCCAGGCTGCGCAGGCTCCCTGGCCTGCCACAGCCCATCCTCCCAGGGAGTGGGCCCCACTACACTCCCCCAGTGCAACTTGAGACCATTACTCCTTGTTCTGTCGTCTGCCACCACTGAGAACAGCCGAGCTTCATCCTCATTGGAACTCCCTTTCAGGTAGTTGAAAGCAGCTATCAAATCCCCCTTCACTCTTCTCTCTGCAGACTAAACAATCCCAGTTCCCTCAGCCTCTCCTCATAAGTCATGTGCTCCAGCCCTCCAATCATTTTTGTTGCCCTCCAGTTGCTCTGGACTCTTTCCAGTTTTTCCACATTTTTCTGCCAGGTTTGGTATAATGTTCAGACTGAATCTGATCTAGCCTCACAAAGCATCTGAGCATTAATTTGTCTGAGTTTAATGCTGGTAAAATCAGAGTGCCTGAGAGGCTGAAATCCTCTCTTTATATAGAGAGCATCTACAGTATGGGGAGCTGCCGTGCAAGCTGTAGTACCAGTGACTCGAGTGAAACTCACCACAGTCCCTTCTGTTTGTAATTGTTAAGAAGGAATATTAAGTCCTTGTGAAAGGTACTAGCCTGGCAGTTTAGAAGAGGAGGGTCTGTGTCTCCACTCACTTCCATGAGTGGGAATCAGCAGTAGCCCCAGAAGTCCGTGGAGGTACTCCAGGGTAAAGCTGGAGTAAACCAGAGAAGAATCAGGGCCACGGTTGCTCCAGTCGCCCATAGAACAGGTGCTGCACAGGAAGCAGCAGGGCGACCTTCCTCCACCTTGTGTGCACGGGGTGCATCAGCTTTGTTCTAGAGAGATCCTATTGAGGCACTAAGCGGACCCCATTGGAGGGGCCTTATTGGAACCGAGCCATGTGCCAGCAAACTCAGGATCCTGTTTCTGACAGTGCCCATCGCCAGCTGCCTCAGAGGAAGGTGCAAAAAACTCTGCAATAGGAAGATTTGAGGCAATCTGCCCCCACTAAAGTCTCCTCCTTACCCCTAAATTGTTTGTATGATTTGTTATGTATATTAGAGCAGCACCTACGGACCCAAGCTGAGATAGGGGCCCATTGCTCTGGGTACTGTATAGGCAGCAGAGGACAGCCCCTGCTCCAAAGCCCCATTCCACTCTGTCTAGGCAAGATAGGCGCAGGGTGGGGGAGGGAGTAAGACACCAGCAGAGCGAGCAGGGGTCTGGATTGTAACCGGCATGGGCCTGTTGTTTGGGGTCTGGATTGTAACCGGCATGAGTATGGGTTGTTTGGTTGGGTTTGTCAGGAGGGGATTAGCTGAAATAGAGGAGGAAGGGAGGGGAAGACCAGGAGTGCGGAGGGCAGGGAAAGTGAGGACACTGGGAGGGAGTCCCAGCAGAAGGACAGGAATCTCCAGAGTCAGAGCGTTCAAAGCCACTGGACACTGATGATTCACCTACGCTACTTATAAACGGGCCACCAGCCAGCTGCGCACTGTGAGAGACAAGCCACCGGAGCCACGTTTCAGCTGATGTCCACGTCAGTAGGTGAAAGGCTGGACCTGTATCCTGTTGCCTATTTCCGATCCCTGGATACAACCGGTCCCCTACCAAACATCATTTGTCTATCTGCCTGCCTGCCTGTCTGTCTGTCATTCCCTGCGCAAAGGGTTTCCACTCTGTCCCTGGAGAAAAACCTCAGCACAGAGCAGTCACCCTATGGAGAGCTTTCTAACAACCCTTTGCTGTCCTGGAAGAAACAGGAACAAACAGGGGAAGTTTCAAGAGAATTGCTCTGGGATCTTTTCCTTTCAGTGATCTGGGTTTTTCTTATCACTTGCAGCAATCTCCTGTCCAGAAGGAAGCCGGTACGAGAGCTGTGGGAGCAGGTGTCCTGCCACCTGCGTGACTCCCTCTGCATTTAGCCCTTGCAGCTCCTTACCAGTGGAAGGCTGTTTCTGTAAGGAAGGCTACATTCTGAGTGGAGACACCTGTGTGCCGGAGAGCAGCTGTGGTTGTGTGGATGGAAACAGCCACTATCATCAGGCAAGTTACTCCAAGCATCTTGAAACTGATTGAAAGAGTCTGGGGTTTGTTCTATGTCCCTGTAACTGATAACAATTAATGAATACAGATTCACGTCAGCTGGGCTCAGGTCAGTGGGTTCTGTAGATATGTTTGTTTATGTAAATAACAACAATTCCTGGCTTTCACTGTATAAAGCACTGTTCAAGATCAGGTCTCAAAGCACTTTTCAAAGGAGGTCAGTTTCATTTAACAGATGGGGAAACTGAGGCACAGAATGGTCAAGTGATTTGTTTAAGATCAACTAGCAACAGAGCCAAGACTAGAACCAATGTCTCAGGAGTCCCAGGCCTGGATACCATCTCCTGGGTCACACTGTCTTTCTGTGGGGGCACTTAATGTCATGGAGAGTGTCACAGGCATTTAACTAGTCCAAACTCCTTTGATTTTCCACTAGGGTGACATTAATTGATACTTTATACTATTATATATTCAAGTACTTCTCCTTTCTCCAACAGCTGGGTGAAAGCTGGTTCACCCACGATACCTGCACCGAGCGCTGCACCTGCAACAGCAAAAACAACATCACGTGCACAGGCTGGGAATGTGGAGCGCTGGAGAAATGCAGTGTTCAGGATGGGGTACTGGGTTGTTACTCCTCTGGTGAGTTCTCCCTGCGAAAAGTTCCAGATGTGAGTTCAGTAATTAGACCTTTCTAGTCCAGAAGGGCTTTCTCCAGATACCTTGTCCCTTATGCGATGTCACAGGAAGGAGCTGATGGCTGATTCTTGCCAGTGCTGAGAGACATTCAAAGACAAATTCCCTCTCTTGCAATCACTGAGCTCCCTGCCCTGCACTGGGAGTGGAGCTGGCGTAGATCCTTGCAGGGTCACTGGAGTTTGGCCTGAGTAGGGAATGCAGAATCAAGGCCCAAATCACCCAGTGCCACAAATGAAAAAACTGAACTCCAAGAAGTTGATTTAGGAAAGTATCAAGAGGGAAGGAGAGATTAAAAAATAGCAAGAGTCTAAACCGATCTTGTGAAGTACTTGCACTCAGGGGTACGCACAGGTAATCTGCACTGTGCAGAGAACCCACAACAGCTGTAACAGTTGGTCCTTTCACTGCCCAGCTACCAGTTTGTACATTTTTGTGCAGATCAGCTGAGGCATCTCATTCAAAAAATTTGCCCCGGAATGTGATCGGCCTTAATCTGGAATGTCTTCAGTGGAAATTTGCTTTATTAAGAAGGGTCAAGATCAGGCCTTTGGAGCCCACTTCAGGCCCTTTCATAGTGATGACACCTGACACTAACAGACGTCGTTAATTAGCTGAGGTCACTATAAAATCCTCCAAAGTCACTGGACATTTATTTGACCTTCAGGGAGAGCATCCTGTCAGGTGGCAGGAGATCCCCACTACTTCACCTTTGACAAGGTGATGCACACCTTCCTGGGCACCTGCACCTACACCCTGCTCCAAGTCTGCAACAGCAACAGTGTCATTCCTGTGACCATCAGTGGCAAAAACGAAGATCGAGGACAGAGAGGGGCCACGTATCTCAAAGAGGTTTACATTGACATCTATGGCAACCGAATCACCCTTCAGAAGAATAAGGCGATCCTGGTACGTAGTGGGACCATTGTATTTTGAGAACAGATATCTTAAAAGCAGCACATAAAAACAGCCTTAGAAAAAGGGATCTTCACATTTTACTAAGGGACAGGCATGCCTTTCCTTGCTAGCCAGGTGTCTGTGCAGTGCAGTTGTCCAATGAAAGGTGTTGCCTAACCCACCACATGTATCCCCGTATGGTGACACTGAGATATGAAGTAATTTCTTGCAGCACCACCTGCAAGAGGCACCTATTTTGAGTATGCTGCTATACCAATGTCCCTGCATGAGTCATTGTCTACAGGACTTGATCCTAGAATCTCTGGATCTAATATAAGTTTCCACTGCCTGAACTAGCTAAAGAACTAGGGTTCACAGTCAAAAGCTATAGCTAACTCAAACATCTCTATATGGCTTAGACACTTGCAGTTATAGAGAGCCGCACCAGGTGAGACTGGATTACATTATTTTGGATTAGCTAACCAGGAACTGGGGCTTATATGGAGATATATACTCAGCCCTGCAGGTGGGGGGGACCTCTGCCCCAACAGTGACCCTTCCAATGGCCTGGCTAAGGCAGGACACAGGAATTCTGTCCAGTCCTTGGCCAGAAGGGGAGTCACTGCAACCCATGAGACCGCAAGGGTTGGAAGTGTAAAAGGGGCTAAAATTCTGTTGGGGAATCCTTCAGACCCCTGGAGAAAATAAACAATGAGCAGAAAAAACTTTCCTAGATGACTGTTCTGTGCTGACAAATCATCTGTTGTCACCAGCTCAATAACGAGAGAGTCCGAACTCCGGTAAAGAACCGATTACGAGGTGTGTCCATAGGAAATGTGGGCATTTACATGGTGGTAGAAACTGACTTTGGACTGCTAGTGAAATATGATGGAAATCAGCACTTGGAAATCAGCCTCCCAGAATCTTACTTCTCCAAGGTGAGATTCAGTATGTCAAGAAAATAAAAGGCATCACTTCAAAGCATGGACTTTCCTCTTCTGCTTTACGGTGTGATTGGAATTTATTTTCTTCTCTTGCTTTATTATTACTGTTTGCAGCAATGCTGCCTGCACACACAAGCTATTTTCTTCTCTTTTCCTTTTTACAACCATCTACGAGTGTTTCAAAGAGATAGTTACAGGATATGACAGAACTGGGTGCATAGCCGACAGTTAGTTACAGAGACTACCCCTTGGGTTATATAGGTATGTGAGGGTGGCCTCCCACCCCAAGTCCCCCACATTTTTAGTGGTTTACAGAGTCCTTCCCCTCTTTGTGGCACACAGAGGATTCTCCAAACAAAACAAACAACAAGGCCCCTTTCCGTCTCCTTCCACAACTGAGGGAGAATCAGAGTGATGGCTTAGTGCCTTTAATCAGGGTTAGAGATTGCCTATAGCTCCTCCTTTTGGGTCACCCCCGCTTCACACCTGGTACATGCAGCCGCAGGAGCAGTGAGGTCTGCGAGTGTCGTCCTCTTTGCTGATCTGTCCCTGTAGCCAGCAGTCTCTGGTCACTGCCCAGGTCTATGGCAGGCTTTCCCTTTTTAAGCTTTCTCCCTCCAGGCCGCCCAAGCCTTACAGGTGTGATTAGTTAGTGCTGGCTCAGCCCAAAAGAGCTCGTTAGCCTCCTCTCTGCTAGGGAGTGTGCATGCCCTCTCCCAAGGCAAATGCCAGGAAGTCCTAGGGAGCCACAGATATATTGCAATATCATTTCATTTTCCCATTGGGGCATTAAGATTTTACAGTGGCGGCTTGAACTGTGAAGTGCTGTGCAAGTTGCTAACTGATTTCTCGCAGTATTTGCCCATGTCTTTCTTTGGTCAGCAGCGCGGGTGGGATGAAACTCCCTAGGTTATGACATTATTCTCTTCTGCTGTAGGTCTGTGGCCTGTGCGGTAACTATAACGGCCAGCGTGGGGATGAGCTGCTCATGCCCAATGGTGTGCAGGCTAAGAACATCACGCAGTTCGGAAACAGCTGGAAAGTGCCAGCCAACAGTGACGCGGGGTAAACCTGGCTCTTTTTCATCCCCCCACTAGTGTTGATTCAGATCACATGCTCCCTTGCAGACATTTTAACCAGGTCCCTGCTCAAAAACATGCCAAGTAGAGGAAAATGCACTAGCCCATGCTGCCTGGTGTCTCTCCTGCACCGTCTCTGAGAAGCTGGGATTCTGCTGGGGCTCCAGCAAAGGCCACTGCCCCAGAAGGAAAGAAGTTCTTAAGTCTCGAAGGTCACAGAGGCATAGGATGAAAGCTTTTTTCCCCTCTGTTATGCAATTTAGTGAAATCTATTGTGTGTGTAGAGGTGGCTCAAGGATTTACCAATGAGCTACAGAGCCACTCACCAGCATCTTGTCAGGTTAAATCCAGTCCAGTTCAATAACAATCGGAAGTCACTGCATAAGTGAAGTGAATTAGTGGTATCGATTATTCCCTAATGGGCATCCCAGTTAGCATGAATTGGCAGTCCCAGCAGAAATGCCAAGGATTGCATGAGCATTGCATCTGAACAACTCGGGGAGGTTGTCCCTCTGTGTCAGGGCTGAGACAGGTTGATGGGGTGGTGAAAGCCGGCAGTGCTGCTGGCATGTGGTGACTAGAGAGACCCCTGCAGCCTCCAGTACTATTCATTTGACTCCTCTCACCAGCAGCCAACATTCCAGCCTGGGCGTCAGCCTGTGTGTTCATCTTCAAACTGAAACACGCTGTGTTTGTGCTTTCTTGCAGCTGCTTGCCAGACACACGAGACGAGCTGGGCCCACCTTGCACTGCAGAGGAGAAGCCAGGCATTGAAAACCAGTGCAATGTTTTAAAGTCGGACACCTTCAAACCATGTCATCATCTGATCGAGCCTGACCTCTTCATCCAGACCTGCATCTATGACATGTGTAAATACGATGGCATGCTGTCCACTCTCTGTGCCATCACACAGGCCTATGTGGACACCTGCAAGAAGCAAGGAGTCATCATTAAATGGAGGACCAACACATTCTGCCGTAAGTAGATTCAGAGTAAACAGCCTGGCGTTTGGACGGCTGACTCTGATGTGAGAATTAACTAGCGGTGTTAGCTGGGTGATTAATTAACAAATCAAAGATACCAGGAAGATACAATGTCATTAGCTGCAGTTAGGACTCTGTTACAACAATGGACTGTGTTCATAGTTGCGCCAAATCCTGAACATTTGCATCTCCTACTGAAGTCAATGGGAGTTAAAAGTGATCGGCACCATTCACAACTAGGCCCACTTATGAAAAGCCACTCTGGGGTGGGGTGGTTTGAGCAGCCGAAAGGACGTAGTTAGACATGGTAATGAGGCTATAATGAAGAAGGGACTTAAGAAGACTAGAGAGCACTTGGAATCTTACAACTGCATGAGTCCTTTGGGCCTAGCAGTGCCGTCCTTACACGGCTTGGACTCATCCAAAACTCCTCTTGGCATCCATAGGACCGTTGTCAGAGGAAGGACTAAGGACAGTCTGTGACATATTAAAAGCCAGATTTGCTGACATGCTCTGGCTAGCTTGTGCAAGAGACAGAAATACAAATGTCGCCAGTCGGTTAAACCATGATTCTGGCTGTTTTGCATCACTAGAGTAATGCAAAGCTGCTGGAGCACACTGGCGGATCTGACCCTCACACTTTTCTTGTATGTTTGTGTTTTGAATGGTGTCCAAGACTAGATGTGATACTGAACTAGACTGAAGAAAAGCCCATCTCAGACACAATGCCCGCAAACTCAGACGTTCTCATGCTAGAACTGAACTGACAGCCTCTAAGAGGCTTACTTGTTTCTAACAATACATGAATCCATAACTATGCCATCACCATCACATCCTAAAGAATTAACCTTTACTGCTCTGTTGCCATCCAAGTCCTTCCAGTCAGCACCAGGCATGTCTGCTTTGGAACATGGAAAAGTTCCCTTACACTTTGTAATAATGCTGTTTTTATTATCTTCACACAGCATTGCCTTGTCCATCCAACAGCTATTACACTGACTGTGCATCTCCCTGCCCAGCCACATGTAATAATATTTATGCGTCCTCCCTCTGTGAAAAGCCAACAGAATGCACAGAAGGTTGTGTTTGCAATGAGGGTTACGTGCTTAGTGATGACCAGTGTGTACCATTAAGCGAGTGTGGCTGCAGAGATGATGAAGATAACTACTACAGCGTAAGTAGTTTCTGTACCAGGTGATTATCGGCTTTAACACCTGTAAACAGTTGCTGGAGCTTCTGACTGCTGCCTGGTGGGTCAAATAGAAACAAATCTGCAGTGACGAACTGGAGACACCTTGGATTTGATATGCAGAGCTTCTGAGCAGCCGTAGCTCTAGATGAAGCCAGTGGAAGCTGCAAGTGCTCAGTGCTTTGGCAAATCAGAACCAAGGGGATCACTGAATCATAGCAACGTAGGGCTGGGTGGGAGCTCCAGTGGTCATTGAGTCCATCCCCCACACTAAGACAGTATCTTAGGTGGGGCTTCCAGAATCAGTGGCCCCTTTTGAAAATGTGGTGCTGGTGATTTGCCAAAGGGCCCTCTGGATGTTTGTCCCGATCTTTTTTTATGTCTAAATTAGCACACAAAAGGATCTCCAGCTTAGTTGTCACTGTGGTGTTGTAGCAGGGAGGGAAAAGACAAGAGGCTGTTGCGGTGAATCCAACGGTAACATTGGATTTGTTTGTCAGGGCACAAGCTAAGCTCTCAAGATTTCTCTGTGGCCCCACTGCAGCCAGCGGAGTCTAGTATCCCCACATGAGCTCGCCATGAGACTTGGCCTTGATTAGGCAGCCAAGGAATGGCCTGAACACTGGATTTCAGTTCACTCCCTGTGCTGCTGACCTTGTGTTGCACAGCTGAAGAGCGATGTCCTGTATCATTAACACAGCATGCATTCCCACAGGCTGGGGAGAGCTGGATAAAACCCCACTGCACCCACAAATGCACGTGTCAGAAGGACAATACCATCAAGTGCCAGGCGTATGGCTGCGATGCTTGGGAGGTCTGTTTCCTCAACAACAAGGGGAAATACAAATGTAAACCGACAGGTAGGTGCGTCTAGGGCCTGGCAGGTGTGGGGGCGGGAGTGGGCACCAAGAGTCCATTCCACCCTCCAGTGTATCCAAGCAGGAGGCAGCCATTGCTGGAGGGCCATTTACCAGTGCAAGGGAGCCTTAGAAGCAGAGGTAACAGTAACATGTGCCCACTCTAAGGCCCCACTACACTGCCACTGCAGTGCAAAGGGGTCCTAGTGTAAACAAGAATTGGCCCCTGGTGCTTCTCATTTTCCAATGAGGTGTTCTCCTAACAGACACCAAATTTTTGGAAGAAAATGGAACAACAGATTGAGATGTATTTTTTAAATAGAAACCAACCTGCTATTTGGTTGGCAACAAAGATGCAAAAGGCAATGAGTTCCTATATTATCTCTGCCAAAGATCAAATTCAGATTACAGCAGAGAATGAAGCATTAAAAAAGAATGAAAGACTAGTGCCTATGAATCCATTGGCCAGGGGTTCTCAAACTGGGGGTCGGGACCCCTCAGGGGTTCACCAGATTATTACATGGAAGATTGTGAGCTGTCAGCCTCCACCCCAAACCCCGGTTTGCCTCCGGTGTTAAATGTATAAAAAAGTGTTTTAATGTATAAGAAGGGTCGCACTCAGAGACTTGCTATGTGAAAGGGGTCACCAGTACAAAAGTCTGAGAACCCCTGCCATTGGCAATTACTCCATTGTCCTCCAGTGCATGGCTAACTTGAGAACAACAATGAAAGAAAAGAAAAAAAGCTGTCACCGGGGATCAGAGCTGGACAAATGTTACTTGTGGAATGTGGCTGTCGAGGGATTGGGCTGTTTCTCATCAAATAATTGATGCTTTTCAGGTGTCTACTAGAGACGCTCTTGTATTTCATTGACAAGTAAATGATTCCCCAGCTGTGATTTGCAGAGCAGGGTGGCATATTTTCTGTGGTGCAGCTGACGAGTGCGGGGGGATGATAAAATCCCAGCCTCCTCCCTTCCCCATTTGAGCAGTCCTAGCACTCCTGTGGCCTGTGCTTAGGAGAGCGCTGGGATTTGGATTGTGGCTGGCCCCTGCCCGGGCAGATTGAAGAGGAGAGAAGCCTTCTTGCACCCCCGTCCTTCCCCTTTGCGTGCTTTCATGGGGATCAGCCTCATCCTACCCCTTCATTGCTTTTATCCAACACATTAAAAACTGTTCGCAAGGTCTCGCAAACACAGTAATAAATACAAAGACCTCAGAGGTACGTGAGAGGTGGGTCACAGCCGGACAAAGTGTCATTTCAAACATAGACACAAGCTATAAAGGCCCCAACATTGTGTTGCAACTTATTGAAATTTCACTGTTGGGCAATGACCGAACTGCCACTTCTTAGAGGCCATTTTAAGCCCCATGCATTGTCCCAGTGAGACTCACCCCTCTGCAGAGGAACAGTATGTGCCATGCACATCTCACAAGGCCTGTGAACCACTCAAACCAGAGGACTTCCATTGGCTCTCGGCTCAGGGATGAGTCTGTGTGTCCGTCTTGTGGTATCTGAGCACCTATTGTAGCTTTCACAGGAAAGCATGTCAAAACTCACCAGCCCTTTATTAAACTGAACCACATCACAGACTCAGCCCTGTTCAGCTGGCCTCTGCATACACCTTGGAGGCTAATGTGACTGTTCTCTATTAGGCTTTGGGAAGTGCCTCGTCATTGGAGATCCACACTACCTCACGTTTGATGGCTTGATGCATCACTTCCAAGGCAAAGATACGTACATGCTGTCTCAGACTGTCTCCAGCATCCCCGACCGCCTGCCATCCTTCAGCATTGAAGGAAAGAACAAGCTTTTCCCTAGAGTGTCCCACATTTCTTTCCTCCAGGAGATCCGTGTCAGTGTTTACAATCACACAGTGTGGTTCAGGCAGAAGAAGCAGCTTGTGGTAAGAAGTGCATTAAGCTGCACACTCCTAGCACTCATTTGTTTTTCCTGTAACATCAAAAAATGTGGAGTGATCAACAGGGATTCCAGACCGTTTCTAGGGTGTGCAGCAGAATGTCTGGTGGTCTCTGAATGGACCTGTGAAGATCATAAATGCTGCTGTCTGGTTCCAGAATGGACTTTAAGTGTAACCACTGGAACCTCTGTCTCGTGTTGGCTCAGAGTGATGTCTGAGGTTGGCCTCAGGAACAATGTCTGAGTGCAGAGGCAGGGCTGTATTTAAATAGGCATTTCACAGAATACACACCACTGCATTCGAGGCTTTTCTGAAAACTAGCACACAACACTTCTCAGGGTCTCAGCTTCTCTTCATACTTTGCAAAGATTAAGCAAGTATCTCTCAAAACTGCCTTGTGAGGTAGGTAAATATGGATAACGGTCCCCACTTTACAGATGGGGAAACTGAGGCGCTGAGAAGCCAAGGGACCTGCTGACGAGATCAGTGTCAGAGCTGGGTTTAAAATCCCTGAGTTCCTGGCTCCCAGTCTTGCTCAGGCAGGTCAATAAACAACACTGCACTCTGAACCCAAGTCACTCTGAACTCAAGTCAGCTATTCCCAACAATGGATTGCATTTCTGCCTGGCACAGCGTGATGTGCTTTCCCAGCATAGAATCACTAATGGCGCAAGAGAGAGGAGAACAGCGGCAGGACGGCTAACCTCGAGTGTGCAGAAATCAGGGATCAGGCCCCAGAAATCACATGATTGGCTTAAAAATCAGGGTCATTTGAAAAAATAATAAATTTGGGGTTATTTTGCTTTGCCCACTGGTTTTTAAGATTTAGGGGTCACATTTTCAAGCTTTTCTCCAGGGGGATGCACATGTACTTCTTTATTTGTTACGAAAAGCTGAGGTTCCCATGTGCTTACCTGCCCCCTGGAGCTTGGGCTTCAAGAACAACACCAAATATCGTGAGATTCACAATAATACCATGAAATCTGGTGTCACTAGTGAGGGAGCAGCAGCAGAGACTGCTTTTACAGATCCAGACTAACACGGCTACCCCTCTGATAGTGAGGGAGAGAAAGCACATAAATGATGCTGTAACCATTATATTGCCTTCCTCACATTATCATCATCACATACTGGTACACGTATTGCCCATGTAAATATAAGTCAATGTCTTTTCTAGACAAAAACCAGAGGGCTCCCAGAGTGCTGGGAAAATACTGAAATTCCGATCATTCCAGCTTCTTTCCATACAGCATTTAACTACAGTGAGGAGACGAACATCTGTTGTTTATGGTTATCGCTATCTGAAAAATTCATTACAAAACCTGAAAACAGGAAAGGTTAACTGGGTGTTATACACCTCCACTGGGAGCAGGTCTGAATTTAATCTGTCCACTGAGTTGTACATAATTCTGTCTCTGTTAGGTGGATGGAGTGAAAACCATCCCCCCTGCCCAGCCTCATGAAGGTCTTCGCATATACCAGAGGCCAACAAGAATTTACATGGAGACAGATTTTGGCTTATCGCTCAGCTATGATGGTGCTGAAAACTTAGGTAAGAATGTCCAAGAGAACTCACTGTAGAATGCGTTGAATCCTATGTCCTATAGGAGATTTCAATCCCAGAGGAAATTGTGAACTTGCATTGTCTAACTGCATGATTCTTCTCTGTAATATGAAATCCCAGATAACTGGTGACAAATTATTTCCTAGGAACTAGAGAGACAGCAAAACTGTTACCTTCTGTCTGGATCCCCCAGAACATCATTGGTTTGGGTAGAATGGGACCTGGATCCAGATTGTTCCTAGTTTTGTTTCTTCAAAACCAAAACCTGACTGAGAAAGTTTAGCAAAAGCAAACTCACCGCAGTTTGCTCATTAGAGCAATGGGACAAAGGCTGGACCTTCCCCCTCGCTGATTTTCCAAAACGCCAGTGAAGTTTTAGTGCTCTGCCCCAAGCCACAGGACTTCAGTGTGGGTCCCTCACTACCCCTCCCCTTCTCAGCAGGCTCCCCTTAATTGTTCTCTAGGCCCTTCTCCCTTACACCCATTTTACAGGAATATAATTCCATTGACTTGAACATCTTTACTTCTGATTTGCAGCAGGTGTAAGGGAGAGCAGAATCAGGCCATATGATTTTAGTGAGGCGTTCAGGGAATGTGTGTCTCTGGTGGGGTGTTTATACACATAATCATAGTCCCAAAGCCTTAAAAATCCCAGCTGTCTTGCAGGAAAGAAAGGTTAGTTTTCCAGGAACTCAATGATATTCAATAGAATTCTCCTTGCAGGGCGGGAGATCCCTTAGGTTACATCTGCACTGCAATAAAAAAACCCATGGCACTGAGCTTCAGAGCCTGAGTCAGCTGACTCGGGCTCACGGGGCTTGGGCTGCAGGGCTAAAAACAGCAGTGTAGACGTTCAGGCTCAGGCTGAAGCCCCAGCTTTGAGACCCTCCCTCCTCACAGGGCCTCAGATCCCAGGCTCCAGCCCGAGCCCGAACATCTGCTCTGCTATTTTTAGCCTGGCAGCCCAAGCCCTGCAAGCCTGAGTCAGCTGACTTGGGCAAGCCGTGTCCGTGCTGCAGGTCTTACATTGCAGTGTAGATGCACCATTCCAGAGCAGGTGGACTGTATCGGAGAGGTGAGTCGAGGGTACATGTCAGTCTGTAGGGTGTGTGGGGGAGAAAATGAGATGTGCACACAAGTATGTGGGATGTGTAGCAGCCCTTGGGCGGAGGTGCCCTATAAATAAATGTAATTATTATTAACCAGCAGGGATTTCCTTTATGTAGCCCGTATAAGTGGGCCTAGCCTTGCAGGAGTTGTGAACGCAGGTCTGTCTCCCATGCGCAGGGCACCTGCCACATTAGCAGCCTATGGAATGGCTCCTACTGTGGGGCTGCCTGATATTCCATTCCATATCCCCTGTGCATTTGTGGCTACGGGTTTCTTTCTATCCGCTTTTCCTTCTGGCCCCCATTAGATATAACCCTGGCCAACACCTACAAGAGCAAAGTCGAAGGCTTGTGCGGCAACTTTGATGGGAAGTATAAGAATGACTTTACCAAGCCGGATGGCACTCGCGTGCGGGACGTAGATGTGTTTGGGGAGAGCTGGAAAGTCCCCATCAGAAGAACAGTCTCCCGGCGCAGGTACTGGCCCTACATAAATACAGACCAGACTTGGCTCCTGAAAGGTAGTTCATTAAACCCTAGTTAATGTTCCAGGAGGCAATGCACTGCGTAGTGCATCTCTGATCTTTCTTCTCCCTCTCTGGGTCCACTTATGTGTTTGTTCTGCTCACTGCTAAGGTAAGGAAGTGACAGCGCCCTTGGGTGTGGAGAGCATGGGCCTGAGGCATCACTGCATTGGTCCAGTTTCATGCCATTGACTTCCAAGGAGTCAACCCCATAAACCCAGAGGAACAGAGAGGTGACTCAGACCCTGAGTCCAACTGGCCTTTCAGGCCTTTCTGCAGAAAAGTGTCAATTACTCCTCCATGCCTGTTGGGCAGGATGACCCAAGGGAGGGCAGGCACCATTGCCAGCATCTGCCCTCCCTCTGGGATTCTGCCAAAGGAGGCTGCTGTGGAGATTGTGTCAATTCATTGCACCTCCTCACTTCCCTAGCTAGGCTCACTTCCCAGCCACGTGGATGGTGCTGACCCACCATTAAGTCCCTGATCCAGAGGATTTTTTCCACTGATAGTCAAAGAGCGAATGGAATGAGTTAGAGCATTGCTTGTTGCAGCAGGCTGTCTGGTAGAACATAAGCAAACAATATATAGGCCGGGGTGAAGCAAATGTGTCCCAGGAGTCAGATACACAGAGTCAGGTTGGCCTTCAAGCACCTGCCAACTGTCCATTAGCACATTGGCACTGAAAGTGATGGTACCTTTGAGATACAGTTGTCCTAGTTCAGCTGTGTCATTGTGGCCACCACTTGAGAGGCATCTAGTGGGCTGGAGGCAGGAGTTGCTGGGTGAAATCTCTGGCCTGTTGTAAGCAGGAGGTCTAACTAGATCAGGGGGAGGCAACCTATGGCACGGGTGCCGAAAGTGATTTTCAGTGGCACTCACACTGCCCGGGTCCTGGCCACCGGTCCAGGGAGCTCTGCATTTTAATTTAATTTTAAATGAAGCCTCTTAAACATTTTAAAAACCTTATTTACTTTACATACAACAATAATTTAGTTATATATTATTGATTTATAGAAAGAGACCTTCTAAAAACATTAAAATGCATTACTGGCACGTGAAACCTTAAATTAGAGTGAATAAATGAAGATTCGGCACATCATTTCTGAAAAGTTGCTGACCCCTGAACTAGATGGTCGTAACGGTCCCTTCTGACTTTAAAATCTAGGAATCTGTGAGATCCTGGGAGGCGCTATAATACTCCTCTGGTGTTGTGTTCATCCATCTCCTTCAGCGTAGGTGCCAGGATCCTAGGTCTACCTGCTTAAACTTGGACCTGCTCATGGCACTGCACTAGCTCACTGTACTACCAAGAGCGTATTCTGGTGACTGCTGGACATACCAAGAAAATGGATGGTCAGCCAATCTGTTCTTTATTGCAGGCGAGAAGTCATTTCAGACGAGGAGCTTGACAATGTTGAGTTAAACACAGGGCTCGCCAGAGGCTGCAATCCCAGTGAGCTGAGCCTTGTGAACTCCACTTCTAAGTGTGGGATTCTTACCGATCCAAAAGGTCCCTTTGGAAAGTGTCAGTCCAATGTCTCTGTCGAGTTCTTCCAGATGTGAGTACCTTAAAGACACCCACGCTGTTCTCCAGCTATTCTCTCCGTACGTTTTCAGAGAGATTCCATAATCATACAGGGCCTGATCCTGGGAAGTGCTGCCAGTGTATTCCTTGGAAATTGAGGGCGACTCAGGATCTTGGAGGATCGGGCCCAAGTTTTGCACTAACAAGAGCTAAGATTCTGCTTGAGCATTTTTAAAGGGTGTGTTTGTGTCTCTGTCGGATGAGGACTTTGCACTGTAGCTAGCTCTGAAAGGGAGCTTTCCCCTTTCCTTGCTCAGACACATCTGCATGGTAACCACTACACTCACAGGCTGGATTTCTGAGAGACAAGGTGGGGCAGGAAATATTTTTTTTGGACGAACGTATTTGATGAGAGAGAGAAGCTTCTGAGCCACACACTTCTTCAGCTCTGTGTGGCTCAAGGGCTTGTCTTTCTCACTAGCAGACATTGGGCCAATAAAAGATACTACCTCACCCACCTTGTCTCTAGTGTCCTGGGCCCAATACGGCTACAACTACATGGCATACAAGATGGATTTTTCAAAGGAGCCAAAGGAATTTAGGAACCCTACTCCTATTACAATGCAGTGAGATTCGAGTGTCTAATTCCCATAGGCCCCTTTGGAAATTCCAGCTGTAATGTTTAGTGACTTGTAAAATGCAGCGTTTATGCTCCTGCCAAAAAGGCTGAAACTGTCAGTGCCACTCCTTGACTGCACCACGCAGGTGTCTCCCAAAGAGCAGAGTCATTTGCCCTGTTCTACAATGAGAACTTCCTTGGTTATGTTTCGGGCCTCCGCTAGCATCCTGCAGTTTGCAGGTAACTCACTTAAAACCTCTGGGGACCCCATTGATTCATCCCATCACAGGTATGGACACAGGCCTCCTGCAGCTGGGATCCTTCTGTCAGCGTATAAATGTCATGGGACCCACATCTACCACAACACTGCATATGCCCAATGTGCAAACACAGTTAACACCCACTTTATACTGCCAGAGTCGTGTGAAGGGCCCTTAGTTCAAGGAGTCAGGCCCCCTATTCATTTGCTAACGAATAATGAAACTCCTCACTCGGCACCTTAGAACTTCCCTGGGTGGTCTGCTCTGTGTTCAAAGTCAGGACCTGATTTTTAGAGGTGTTTAGCACCTGCCCCCACCCCCACTGAAGTCAGAGGAAATTACAGGCATTAGACAACTCCGAAAATCAGGCCAATGCTCAAGATTATGAGGTCAAATGACAAGGTCACAATTTCTGACCATCAGATAATCAATAAACTAGACCTCTGGATCAATGTTAATGGTGAGTGCATATGGGATGGGTCTTGGTGGTGTTATGAGGTCAGATCTACATTATAAACTTAGATCAGTACAACTACATCACTGGGGAGTGAAAAATCCACACCCTGAGCAACATCGTTATACTCACCTAACCCCCGTGTAGACAGCGCGATACTGATGGGAGAGTGTCTTAAGTTGACATTGCTACTGCCTGTCCCGGAGGTGGATTAACTACGCTGAAGGGAGAGGCTCTCCTATCCCGTCGGGACAGTTACATCTTCACTGGGCCAGTGCAGAGTTTAGACCTGTCCTGAGTGTGTGTATGAGTGTGTACCCTCAAACACAGCTGCACTAGGAAATCCTTTGTCTCCCGTTAACAATCTCAAACAGTTCGGTCACCCAACAGGAACAGAGGCCGAAGGAATGACCCTGCTCTGAAATGCTCATGTCTCTGTTTCTTGCGTGGGTGTATGTGCATATGTTGCATATTAACAGCAGTCACTGTAGAACAAATGACCTCATCTTCCCAAGGCCCCACTATTTTTTCCTCTTGCACGTTACTCAGCCATGCCCAGGGAATTATTTGCAAGGGCCCCATCTGGAATCCGGGGGAAAGCAGTAACTACTGTATTTGGCATGAATGCTTTCTCATGTTGCACACAGGGGCTGTGTCTTTGACCTGTGTGTGGAAGCTGAGAACAACGCTGTGCTGTGTCGGCACCTGGAGCTGTACGCGCTGGCCTGTCAGGAGAACGGGATCACATTGGAAAACTGGAGAGCACAGACGCCTTGTGGTGAGAATAGAAGAGCCCTTTATAGGACCCAGAAATCAGGGCTTGCCGTTTCGTCTAAAACATATATGGACCATTTTCACCTACCCCATGCAGCCACCTCTAGGGTGGGAAAGGCAATATATAAATAACACATAGTAGTGGTTCAGGACTGAGGAGGAAGGATGCCTTCTCCAGCTGAAAGCACAGTGGGGATTTTCATGAGACTCAGTGTATGCCCCCTGTGGTAATAGCGCCCTGATATAATTTGACTCTCCTGATTTTACTTGCAGAGATGCAGTGTCCCACAAACAGCAAGTACAGCAGCTGCATGACTGCATGCCCCGATTCCTGCAGCAACCTGGCAGCCTCCTCCGAGTGTGAGTCACCCTGTGTCGAAGGCTGCGAATGCCTCCCTGGATACGTTCTCAGTGGCTATGACTGCGTGCCCTACAAGGAGTGTGGCTGCAGCTTCCTCAACATATATTATAAGGTACGGTAGGAAGTGCCTGAGGAACGCCAGGGGTGATCAGCACCGGGCATCAAGCATTACTCTCCCCATTAGTGATTTCCATTGCTTCCCGTTCCCGTCAGCATACTGCTCTCGGCTAGCAGCACCAGCAGTTCATGCCCTGACATTCTGGGCCCTTGAGAGAGGGAAGGAAAGGAAGGGAACTACAAGCACTGCCAGGTTCCTCTGACACACTATCTGCAGACAGCATGCGGAGCAGTGGAGTGAGAGCGCGTCCTTTGGGATCCCATGTGCTTGCTTGTGAAGTCCATGTCCATTTTGCCCCATTGTTGCTCTGAATAATTACTCCTGGGAATCCAGGGGTAAGATTACCCCCTGGGGTTCCAGAGATGTAAAAAACCAGTTATGAAAGTCCGAATTAGTACGCTTGCTGTGGGCCCGATCCTGTGAGTTGGCGCTGACATGGGATGTGCTCAAAATCTTGCAGAACTAGACCCTGCATGAAGATTTCTGCAAATAGGGCCTGACCTTGCAAACTGAGGTGAACCCTCTAGTTCTGTGGCAGGATCAAATGTCCTGGAAGCTGCTTCAAAGCTTGAAGTTCAAATGCTGTAGCTCTGATGTGCACAAGGCCTCAGCTGGAACAGATCACGATTCAAGCCAGCTCTCTGTGCAGGTCACAGGAATATGGCGGGTGCTCGTCAGAGGCGTGGCACAGAGCTACGGGCCATAAGCCCCCATTGGATAGGAGCAAAGCGAGCTGCAGCTGCTGCTATCTCTGGTCCCAAGCTCTAATTGGACATTGCCTGGCTGCACAGGGTGCTGAGCTGGGGTGAGGATCCATCACTCAATCTCAAACCCTTGGGGGACCTTTTTCCTTGGGCTCTCCTTGCGTCCTTAGGAGTAGGTCAAGGGCTCCCAGGCTACTGGGGATCTTAGGCTGCTGGTTTGCTTTCTGCACGTACCTTACCCAGCTGCACAGGGCCCACTCCTGCTCCTGCTCCCACTGAAGCGCACAGGACATTTGGTATAGATTTACTGGGAACAGGATTGAGTACATCCTTCATATTGTCCTGGCTGATTTGATTAGATGCCTTTAATCCGTAGCTGTTCTCTTCCAGGCTGGAGAAACGTTTATGACTGACGACTGCTCTCAGACTTGTGAGTGCACAACAAGTTCCAGCGTTGCCTGCACCAGGGCAGCGTGTACACGCAGCGAGATCTGCACCATCGCTAACTTCACTCGCGGATGCAACATACGTGAGTCTATTACTAACCACGTTGTTTGGTCTCTGGTGCTGTGAGTCTTTGCTGAGTGTTTGTCCACCAGCGAAATGCGTCACTGTGTGGGGTTCTTGTAGCTGTGCTGGTCCCAGGAGAGTAGAGAGACAAAGTGGGTGAGGTCATATACGGGAAGAAGACCTGAGAAAGAGCTCTGTGTGGCCCAAAGCTTGTCTCTCTCACCCGTAAGAGGTAACCTCTCCCCCACCTTGTCTCACTGTGTGGGGACAGGAGCACCAGCCTCGTACAGACAAACCATTGTGACTGGCGCACAGGACGAGCACCCTGAATTGAGCTGATATGGGATGGCAGGCACCAAAGGGAAGTGCCCTAAAAATACAGGGCTGGTCCAGTAGGGCTGGTTGCTGGAACCTATAGCAGAAAGCGTCACCAGTGTCAGCAATTCTGAGATGCTGACCGGTTTCTCTCTCACTTCTCCAGCTGGCCCATGTCTGCAGAATCTTTGCGAGAATGATGGGACTTGTATTGAGGACAGCAACAGCTCTTCCAACTTCAGCTGTGTGTGCCCTGAAGGATACGAGGGGCCTCTCTGTGAGGCTGAAGTACAGGGTAAAAAAGCTATTTTGAATGTCATTGGAAAGGTTAAGTGTTCCAGAAGCAAAAACCTTGTGCGCTGAGTGTGGGCAGTGTGGCCCAGAGGTCACAGAAAGGCCACGTGACAGGACACACAACTCTCAGTTACACTTGTGTAAATCAGGAGTTGTTCTGCTGAAGTCAGTGGAGTGAGGCCACATGTTTTAGGGCACTAATTTAACCACACTGGGCTAAGGGCCCAATCCTGCAAATCCTTGCTCATGTGAGTAGTCCTACTGAAGCCCTTTAGGGTACTGCAATGTGTAAGGGCCTGCAGGATCGGGCCAAGCATCATGGTCCCCTGGAGGTCAATGGGAGGTCTGCCATTGCGTGGAGCAGGATGCATGCTCTGCAGTGCTTGGTGGAGGTGTTCCAGCCGAAGGGGTGCTTAGTAGAACAGCTCGTCGCCATTAGCTGGGCTCACAGCGCCACACCCTGCTGGCTTTCAGAGAGGCCTTGGCACACCTGCTTCTGGGTGGCATCACAGCGATGGGGCTCCGAGTCTCCCTGCCAGGGAGCAGTTCACGTCACGCCCAGGTACCTGTGCTGCTGCCCTGGTGGCTGCGGAAGGGGTGTGTGCCAGATTACCATGGCGCATACGTGGGTGCTCTGTTTGGAGGGAAGGGTGTTAGATCTCCAAATGGGGAACAGCTGTTAGCTCCGGTAGCTCGCTGGAGAGATGCTCCAGCCCAGTGCTGGGTGGCAGTGGGCATGGATCTCTCCCAGGCTTGCATTCCAGAAGCCCATCTGCACAATGTCAGTCAGTCAGACTGACACATTTGCTGTTTGGATCATGGAGCTGAGATGGAATTTCCACACTTTTTCCTTGCACCCCTCTCCTGTGTACTAAACGAGGCTCCTATTTCTCACTCAGACAAGTCAACGGAATCTGACAACTCTCTGGTCTACATCATTGTGGGAGTTTTAGCAGGAATCATCGTCCTTGCTCTGATCGTCTTCCTGCTTGTGTGCAGATCCAAGTTAAGGTACGGCATTTCCCAGCTGTGCTGCAGCTCAGCAGGGCTGAGGGGCATATCCCCCACTTCAGGGTTTGTCAGCTCTCAGAGCAGTCACACTACTTACATCAGGGGTGGGCAAACTCCAGCCCATGGACTGTCCTGCCCAGCCCCCGAGCTCCTGCCCTGGGAGGCTCGCCCTGTCCCCCCTGCTGTCCCCCTCCCCTGCAGCCTCAGCTCACCCAGCTGCCGGCACGATGCTCTGGGCAGCGGGGTTGTGAGCTCCTGGGGCAGCGCAGCTGGAGAGCCCAGCCTGACCCAGTCTCTGTGCTGTGTGGTGGCAGTGGCAGCATGGCCGGGCTCCAGCCGGGCAGTGCGGCTGTAGCGCTGCCTGCCACCGGTGCTCCAGGCAATGTGGTAAGGGGGCAGGGAGCAGGGAGGTTTGGATAGAGGGCAGGGGAGTTCGGGGTGGTGGTCAGGGGTTGGGGGTGTGGATGGGGCGGTCAGAGGGCCGGGACCAGAGGGGTTGAATGGGGGCAGGGGTCCCGGGGGGCAGTCAGGAAGGTGGGGGGGTTGGATGGGGCATCAGGGGGCAGTCAGGGGCAGGAGTCCGGGGGCAGTCAGGAGACAGGAAGGAGGTGGGGTTGGATGGGGATGGTGGGGGGTAGTCAGGGCAGGGGTTCTGGGGGCAGTCAGGGGACAGGGAGAAGGGGTGGGTGAATGGGGCAGGCGTCCTGGGGGGGTTGTCAGGAATGAGAGGAGGGGTTGGATGGGGCAGCAGGGGTCCAGGGGAAGCCAGGGGACAGGGAGTTGGGGTGTGTGGATAGGGCAGGGGTCTCAGAGGGGCTGTCAGGGAACAGTCAGGTGGAGGGGAGGTTGGATGGAGCAGAAGTCCCGCGGGGGGGGGGAGGAGATAGGAGGTGGGGGCTGGGCCATGACCCCCTCCCCTAACAGGCCCTCCATACAATTTACGAAACCCGATGCGGCCCTCAGGCCAAAAAGTTTGCCTGCCCCTGACTTACATCATGCCTGAAACCCTGAGCAGTCAGGAGTGGGTCAGACTATGGAAGGTATCATTTTAAGCCATGCCATGTGAGAAGAGGAGTGCAGCTTTTTACTTCTCGTTAACTTTCCTTTACAGATTGAACAGGAAAAAGTCACTGGAATTCCCCAGAAGGAGGAATTCGTCTTTGAACCAGTCTAGGGATGCGCTGGACGAGAACTCATACGTGCCAGACTCCAGCTTCGTGATCAATGCTGCATTTGATAGGGATGAAGATCAGTCACGTTTTAATTAGTGGCATTTTTTTCTTCCATCTGATTTTTTTTTTTTTTGCTGTTGTAGTCTAATAAGTGTTTCTAACCCTTTCCTAAGCAATAATAATTTATAATAAATCACTGTACTTCCTGAATGCTCTAATATGCTCTGTTCTTCCTAAATGTCTCCCGCAAACCCTTGTTGAAACAATTTAGTCCTGACTCACACTAGAGATCCCACCGACTTCAGTTTCACGGCCGAGCTGAGCTGAGACTGGGTGGCATTCACCCCGCACAAGACCGAGCAACAAATACTTCCCACCTGGTCTAGCCACACCAACGCCCCACGTCAGCCCAGCCTGGTGCTGGCTCTGTACGATTCTCCACTGATGTCAGTGGGTTTCCTTGACTACGCCAGGAGTTTTTGATCGGGATCTATTTGTTGCTCTTCCATTGAACTTCGGGTTTGCTGTTGATTATATAGGGGATGAGCAATATTTAAGTCTCTCCTTTGTTCCTGCTGTAATATTATTTACTATTACTCCAAAAGCCATTAGCTGCCCTTCATGTGTGTGCACACACGCACACGCACATGCTCTTATGTGCTGATTCATTCGCATCTCATCAGCAGGGCCGGATTTCCAATTAGGCACAGTGGGAACGTGCCTAGGGGCGATTGCCTCTCTAAAACTGTGTGCACCAGGCAGGCCAGCTGTAGGTGGGGGAGCACTGAAGATGCTGTGCCTAGGGGCACGTAAGGTGTAAATCTGGCCAAGCCCATCAGCCAAGAGAGTATTTGCAAGCTACATGAAGGTCTGGGTGGATGAAAAGTGCATTGTTCTGCCAGTGCAGTCAAGAACATGGTCATTGTCTGGACGTTCAGAATGGGCAGCTACTGAGGAGAGAAGTGGATGTAAATGGTGGGGGAAGCTTTACATTTCTTATCAAAGGGCTGGTCTACACTACGGGATAAAATCGATTTTAGATACGCAATTTCAGCTACGTGAATAACGTAGCTGAAGTCGAATATCTAAAATCGATTTACTCACCCGTCTTCACCGTGCGGGATCGATGTCCGCGGCTCGCCATGTCAGATTCTGACTCGTTGGGGTTGGTGGAGTTCCGGAACTGAATATAAGCGGCTCAGGGGATGATATACTCCGCTAGATTAGAACGCGATATATGATCAGAGCAATCGATTTTAACGCGTCCGATATGAGCGGTAGTCTAGACGTGGCTAAAGGAAAACCAAACCAAACAGCGTTAGGGACCTGCTCTGGCAAACAAGCACTGTTGCCATCGGAACTCAATGGAGTTATAAAGTCTTGGATTACTGTTCCACAATAGCGTGCCTGTTTCACAATACACACTTTTTCTCCAGACATGCTAAGCCATCCTAGCAGAGTCAGAGAGCTTCCATAAGGGTGCTGAGACACACTCAGGTGCCAGTGCAAACCAGCGGGAGCTGAGGGAACTCAGGATTCCTGCAGGATCCAGCCACAGCTCCTGAGCTGCCAGGCCTGTATTTTGCACATTTTCGAGCAGATTCTGGGTTTCAATGATTAGTATGTGTAAGAAGTGGGGGTTTTTTCTTGGAGTTTTATGTCTTTTCCAGGGTTTGCATGCACGGGGAGGGGGGGGCGACTCAATGTACTGGGTGTTTCTTGTTTTAACGAAGTGAGGGTAGAGGGAGTTTGTTGTTACAGAGGACAGAGGGGGACTCGGGACCAGCAGCAGGAACACAACTGGTTCTGGTAGTGGAGGACAAGGGCTGCAGAGAGATGGAGCCCTGGGACCTGACCAGCCCGGTTTCAGCCGAAGGAGAGCTGCAAGGAGAGGGGACTCAGGTCTTCTGTTTACGAACCTATTTACCTGAGAGAAGACAATGGACAGGAGGCAGGCTGAGCCGGGGATATCAGGACCAGCTGGAAACGGGGGGCTCGGCTGGCGAGGGGAAGGCAGGCAGAGCCACCTGGGATGGCAGGGAGACGGGATGTGCTGTTTATGTGGAGGGCAGGCCTGAAGGCCTGAGAGTTTCCTGTGCTGTGTTCATCTCATAACCTCCTGTTTTATGCTGGCTGAGAGTCAATCTGGTCTAGAGAAAAGGGTTGCATCAAAGCCCTTCGGGGGGGTTGGAAAAGAGGCCAGGGGGTCCAGAGTGGTGGACTCCGGAGGGGGGCCACGGCAGAGACAGAAGGTAAGGTCAAGAGAGGTGCGGCTCCGGGGTGGAGGGGCTGACCCAGAGAGAGTAGACCCCAAGAAGGGTGTATCACTAAAAGGGGCACCCCAGGACCAACGAAGGGCAAAGAGTGGGCCAGATCTGTGAGTCCGTGACAACGTGGTAGCAGAGGATGGTTCGTGGATTCACCCTGTAGACGTTTGGCTGCGGGCGCAGGCGCTTTGCATTGAGTGGCTGCCAGCAATAAAACAAGGGTATTAAACGGAACCAGCCTAAAAATGGCCTATAACCGGCTCCGTAAGAGTGACCTGGCACATATGTGCAGGGAGAGGGAGCTGAGTGTGGGAGGCTCCCTAAGGAGGGGCTGATTGCTCAGCTTGTAAAAAATAACCAGTCTAAGGAACAGGCTCCAGACCCCAGGGGGGCTCCCGGGGTGCCCAGTGAGCTGGAGAATAGCCATGGGGGCAGTCTGTGTAGCGACCAGGAGGGTGTCAGACCCGACTCCCCAGTCAGCACAGGGAGGCCCCAGTCAAGTTCCTCCCTCGAGGAGCTGCGGAAACTAGAGCTGGAGGTGAAAGCGAAGAAACTGGCACTGAAGGAACAAAGGCTGGTGGACAGAGAGAGAGAACGAAAGAACTGTGTAGAACAGAAAAAACACAAGTTGGCGATGGAGAAGCGGTGGGCCAAGAGGGCCTGCTGGGGGGTAAGCGGGGAAGGGCACCGAGATGCCAGTGGTGTGGGGACTCTGGACACCAAACTGCTGCCCCAGTTCAAGGAGTAGGGGGATATTGATGCCTCTATCACAGCCTTTGAGAAGGCTTGTGATCTGAACCAGATTGACCCCACAGACAGGCTGCGCTGTCTGACCCCCCTGCTGGGTCCCAAGGCCATAGAGGCGTTCAGCCAAATGGATGGTGGTGAGACAGGGGACTACAACCTGTTCAAACAGGCTTTGCTGCTGAAGTTTGAATTGACCCCCGAGGCGAACAGGAAACCATTCTGGGGTGTACACAAGACCTCAGGTGTCACTTAAAGGAGGTTGCCAACCTGCTGAGGAAATATCTCTTCAAGTGGGAGAAGGGCGCAGGGGCCACCACCGCAGAGGATATGTATAACCTGGTGGGGTTGGAGCAGCTGTATGACATCTGCCCTCCAGACCTTAAGATGTGGCTAGTGGACCGGAAGCCCAAGGATCTGCGCAGTGCGGGGTCACTGGGAGATGAATTTGTGGACAGCAGATCAGGAGCAGGAGGAAGGCCCACAGTGGGGGCTCAGAAGGGGAGTCACCCAGAGACCTCTCAAAGGTGGGACTCCAGGAAGCCCAACTCAGGGGTGGCCGGGAATGCCGGAGCGGGCCAACCCCCACATGGGACTTGAGGCACCTGAAATGTAATTACTGTGGTCCGAAGGGGCACAAGGTGGCCCAGTGCCTGAAGATGAAGGAAATGGCAGCCAAGCAGTATCCAAGGGGTGTTAACTGGATGGAAGCCCACCAAGAAGGGGCACTGCAGGGCCAGAGGGCTGCAGTCGAGAGGGCTGCTCCAGGGGGAGGGGACCGCCAGACCAGGCCAGCAGGAGAGGGCAGGGCCCCAGGTCCACAGCAGCCATACTCCATCCGCCGGGTCAGCGTGGGACAGGCCCCGGGGGACAATCATCACATCATCCCCATTGAGGTGGGGGGAAGGAGTGTCCAGGGGTTCTGAGACACGGGTGCGGAGGTGCCAGTGGCGCGGTCCGAGGTGGTGGACCCAGACCAGCTAGTGCCCGATGCCTATATGACCCTGAGGGGAGTGTTCGGGGCCCCCGTCAAGGTGCCTGTAGCGAGGATACACCTGAAATGGGGGGCTAAGGAGGGACCCAAAAAGGTCGGGGTGCACAATCACCTGCCTACCGAGGTGCTAATGGGTAATGACTTGGAGAACTGGCCGGATGGCACTCAGAGCGCCCTGGTCCTTACCCGGAGCCAGAGCCAGCGAGGGTCGCGGGACATCCCAAGGAGGGGGCCCAAAGCGCCAAGAGTAGGGATCGACAGGGCTGGGCTGGCGCCTCTGTCCCAGGATGGGGAAACTGAGGCACCACCAGCCAGGGCTGTTTCCTCAAACCCAACCGCTGAATTCCAAATGGAGCTGCAGGTGAATCCCTCCTTGGAGAAACTGAGGGCCCTGGCAGGCCACAGCGGGGCAGGGTCCGAGGGGGAGAACCGCCGGGAGCAATTCCTGTGGGAGAAGGGATTCCTGTACCGGGAACGGGCTGGTTCAGGGCACACTGAACTTTGGACAGGTGGGAGACAGTTGGTGGTTCCCCAGAGGTACCGCCGCAGACTGTTGTACTTGGCCCACGATATTCCCGTCAGGGCATGAAGGCATTCGGCGCACCAGGCAAAGGCTGCTGCAGCACTTTTACTGGCCTGGGGTCTTTGACACTGTCCGACAGAATTGCAGGTCCTGTGACTCCTGCCAGAGGGTGGGGAAGGCCCGGGACAAAGGTAAAGCACCACTGAGACCTTTGCCCATCATAGATTAGCCTTTCCAGAAGGTGGCCGTGGACATAGTGGGGCCCCTCAGCAGGGTGACCCGGGCAGGGAAGAAATACATCCTGGTGGTAGTGGATTTCGCTACACACTACCCAGAGGCGGTCACCTTGTCGTCTATCGAGGCAGACATCGTGGCAGACGCACTGCTGACCATCTTCAGCAGAGTGGGGTTCCCCAAGGAGGTCCCTACAGACCAGGGGTCTAACTTCATATCAACTCTGCTCCAGTGCTTGTGGGAGAAGTGTGGGGTCCGACACACCTGGGCCTCAGCCTACCACCCTCAGTCAAACGGGCTGATGGAGAGATTCAATGCGACCCTAAAGAGGATGCTGAAAACCTTTATGGACCAGCACCCGCAGGACTGGGACAAGTATTTACCCCACCTGCTGTTTGCATATAGGGAAGTGCCCCAGGAATCCACAGGATTCTCCCTGTTCGAGTTGCTGTACGGGAGGAAGGTGAGGGGACCCCTGGACTTGATGAGGGCCAAGTGGGAGGGAAAGGCCTCTCCCGACGGGGAATCAGTGGTGGAGTATGTACTGGCTTTCTGGGAAAAGCTCGTGGAGCTCATGGGCTTGGCCAGGGGAAACCTAGCAAGGGCCCAGAGGAAGCAGAAAGTCTGGTACGACCGTTCAGCACGGGCCCGCTCCTATGCTACCGGGAACCAGGTGATGCTCCTCATCCCCGTGAGGAAGAACAAGCTGCAAGCTGCCTGGGATGGCCCCTTCAAGGTCATCAGACAGGTAAATGAGGTGAACTATGTGGTGGAACTGTCCAACCGGGCACACAGCCACCGGGTGTATCATGTCAACATGATAAAACCGTACTGGGACAGGGAAAAGTTGGTGCTGGCTGTGTGTGGGCAGTGGGAGGAGAAGGGAGAGGATCCCCTGGTGGGACTCCTCCCTGAGGCAGGGGCTAATCCCCTGCTGAAATCAATTCCCCTCTCTGACCAGCTAACCCCTGCCCAGCAGGCAGAGATCAGAGAGGTGCTGCATTCATACCAGCAGCTGTTCTCCAACAGGCCTGGGCTCACTAACCTGGCTGTCCACCAAGTGGAGATGGGAACCAGCCCTCCCATCAGGTGTTCCCCATTCAAGGTCACTGGGAAAACAGCCCAGGATCTGGAGAGAGAGGTCGGGGATATGCTGGCTTTAGGGGTGATCCAGCCGTCCACCAGCCCCCGGGCCTCGCCGGTGGTGCTGGTCCCCAAGAAGGATGGGTCGATCCGTTTCTGTGTGGACTATCGGAAGTTCAATGCCATCACCATGTCCGATGCCTACCCCATGCCTAGGACCGATGAGATCCTAGACAAGTTGGGGGGGCGCCCGGTACCTCACTACCATGGATCTAACCAAAGGCTATTGGCGGATGCCTTTGGACCCGGAGGCCCGAGTGAAGTCTGCCTTCACCACCCCAATAAGGCTCTTTGAGTTCCTGGTCCTGCCTTTTGGTCTCAAGGGGGCACCTGCCACCTTCCAGCGCCTGGTGGATCAGTTGCTAAGGGGGAGAGACACCCCATTGTGTACCTGAGCAAGAAGCTGCTGCCCCGGGAGCAGCACTATGCGGCCATCGAGAAGGAATGCCTGGCCATGGTGTGGGCCCTCAAAAAACTGCAGCCATATCTATTTGGGAGGCGCTCACCATGACACTGGGCCATTCGTGGCCCTGACCGCGTGCTACAGTAAATGTAAAGGGGCTAAAACGCCAAGCTGTAGATGGAGCCTCCCTCCAGGGATACGACAGTGGGGTGGTACATGTGAGGGGGAGTGCCAAGTTATAGCTGATGCTATCATGGGACGGGGCCCTGAACCCCAGGTCACTGCTAAGTGACCTCCTCCGTTCAGCTACGAAGGGGGGAGAGATGTGACAAAGTGGGTTTTTTTTCTTGGGTTTTCTGTCTTTTCCAGGGTTGTATGCACAGGAGGTGGGACTCAATGTCCCTGAGGTGTTACTGGTTAACGAGGTAGGGGAGAGGGAGTTTGTGGTTACAGAGGACGAGAGGGACTCAGGACCCAGCCCAGGAGACACAACCGGTTCTGCCAGTGAGAGGACAATGGCTGCAGAGAGAGGACCCCTGGGACCTGACCAGCCAGTTTCAGCCAGAGGAGAGCTGGCGAGGAGAGGGACTCGAGCCTTCCTGTTTTATGACCTCTTGTGACCTGGAGAGAAGACATGGACTGAGGCGGGGCTTGAGGCCGGGGATATCAGAGGCCCAGCTGGGAGCAGGGGGGCTCGGGCTGGCGAGGGGAAGCAGGCAGAGCCCACCTGGATGCAGGGAGACTGGGATGTGCTGTTATTGTGAGAGGCCAGGCCTGAGGCCCTGAGAGTTTCCTGTGCTGTGTTCAACTCTCAATAAACCCTCCTGTTTTATGCTGGCTGAGAGTCACTCCGGTCTAGAGAACAGGGTTGCATCAGCCCCTTCGGGGGTGAAGAGGCCCAGGGGCTCCAGAGTGTGTGGACTCCCGGAGGGGGCCCACAGCAGAGACAAACATGCTAAGGGTCAGAAAGGTGCAGCTCCAGGAGGTGGAGGGGCCTGACCCCAAGAGAGAGTGTACCCCTGAGAAGGGCTGTCTCACTAAAAGGGGCACCCCCCACGGACTGCACAGGGCCAAGAGTGGGCACGATCTGTGAGTCCGCGACAGTACATTTCCCCAATTGATTGCAGTGAGGATTCCCTCGCTTTCCCACTCTAAGCCTTGTCAGCAATTCAGACCTGAACCGATGCCAAAATATGCAGCACAGCAGTGTCCTGTGCCACTGAATGAACTAGTCAGCAGTGCCCCTTCAAAATGACACTGTAAAAAGTATTATTGTTCTCCCTCTCCTATCGGCCCCGTGATCCTCTGACCTGAGCTGCCGGACGCTTTGTACTTGTGTTGTTCCGAGCTGTTTGCCTTTAATCTCTGATCACACCAGAGTGAGCTGGATGGCAGGTGCAAAGCCAGCTTCCCCCACGCAGTTTCCCGCTGTGTCCACAAAGAACCTGTTCCCACTCTCCTGTCACAGGCCACAAAGGCCTGCTGGACATGGTCAGCTGAGAGTATCAGACTCGTTTCACGAGTAGAACGTTAACTGATATTAAAAAAAACCAAGAACTGAACATGTGGCTGCAGGGGAGGAGATTCTGTGCAGTTCCCCTGCCAGAATCCCCCCCCCATCATTCCATCACGGGATGAAGGGGCGGATAGAACATCAGCACCCCAAGGATTAACCCCATCCCCTTTCTCTCCCCGTGGCTAAGGCAGAACGCACTGAACCAGTGTCACCCTCTCCCTTCCAGGGCTTCTGACTCCCAGCTGAACAAGGAAAAGAGCTCCCCTAACCCCAGCCAGCTGGAACAGCTGTCCCCACTCCCGAGTCACATGCAGAGAGTGTGCTGCATGGGCAGTCGTGTCACAGACTCCCTAAGGAGGGAGTGTTTGTCCAGTGTGACGTTAGGAACAGCTGAGCTGTCCTGGAGTGAATGCACTGATCATGTGTGCACACGGTATTGAGTCTCCTTTTAATCCAGGGGGGCACTTGCGGGGGTCACATGGACAGGACAGTTGACCAACTAGCTTAGATACCATCCCCTGGTGCCCTGTCACTGCTTCCAGTGGAGTCACTGGGTCCTGCGCTGGGACAGTGCATGTAACAGTACAATGTGCACAGCAAAAAGCCTTATGAAATAACCCTGGGGGAAATCGCCTCGTGACCAACCTTCCACGTGCAGGAAACTCCAACTGGTACAGAACAGGGCAGCCCCCCTGCTCTGCCCCGCCAGCACCTCACCCCCGCCCTCCGCTCCCTATCCCACTTCCCGGCCAACAGACTCAAGTGCAAGGTCTGAGCCCCGAGCCTTCAGGGCTCACAGTATCAAACAGATCCACGAAAGCTCCAGGATGGAGACCATGGTCGACAGCTCTCCTCCTCTCGCCAAGACAGGTACAGTGTGTTGGGGGGACCTTCAGGGGCTGGTCCTACAGGGCATCTTTACACCAACCCCAAACTAAACACTCCCTGGGGAGTGTGGAAGGAAGGGCCCCGAGGCGCAGCCAGCAGGGCTTGGATACAGCGCTGACCAGCCAGGTGGAAAACAGACTCTCTAGTTCTCCTCCGAGTGGAGGTTCGCTGTAAGCACCGCAGTCCTGGTATCAGTCTGGTGCGCTCCGGTAAAAGCCCTGGGGGCTCCCTGCCCGTGGAATGGGCTCGGCCTCGCTCCTTCGGGTCACCTCGCTGGGTGCTGAGTGTGCCCGTCTCCAGGCTGCACCTAAAAGCACAGCGCCACCCTGCAGAGCCCGGGACAGGAGTATTTCTTGTTTAGCCTTTCCAGGTGTGGGCTGGCAGCAGTGGCGAATTTTAGCAGGGACCAGAAGGAGGCTGTTGGGTGGGCAGGCTGGTTGGAGCAGGTGTTCCAGGCATGGGGGCACCATGACAAAACACTCAACAATGGGGATGTCAATGGGTCCCTGCGGCAGCATTACCAGGGGGGCAAGCGGGACTTGGTCTGGGATGGAGGCGGGGCTGGAGCTGGGACCGGCTATGAAAGCAAGATGAGACTTTTCCCTCCAGCTCCAAGCTTTGCCAGTGGGGCCATTCCCAGCTTCCTTCCCGTGCATGCAGGAGCGGCACCAGGGTTTTTGGCACCCTAGGTGGGGGTCCTTCTGTGCTCCTGGTTGGCGGCAATTCTGCGGGGGGGGGGTCCTTCTGCAGCTCCCGGTCTGCTGGGCACTTCAGCGGTGGGTCCTGGAGCGAGTGAAGGCCCCGCCACAGAATTGCTGCTGAAGACCCGGAGCACGGAAGGACTGCCCCGCCGCCGAATTGCCGCCAAAGGCAGCAAAATGCCGCCCTCCCAAATCCTAGGCGGTCGCCTAAATGGAAGCGCCGGCCCTGCGTGCACATGTGACCCACACATCGTCAGTGTGGGGGGCTCTGTCCCGTCTGGTGGCACTGAGACCGCTTAGAGAGAGTTAGCTGAGGCTGTAGCTAACTCATTAACAGCCTGGCAGTGTTACAAGTGGGGCTGGTCCGGGATCGAAGCAGGGCCCTCTGGAGCTAAGGCTATGTCTTCACTACCCGCCATATCAGCAGGTAGCAATCGATTGCCTGGGGATCGATATATCACGTCTCATCTAGATGCGATATATTGATCCCCGAATGCGCTTTTATCAATTCCGGAACTCCACCAACCAAAGCGGAATTGCGGAATTGACAGAGGGAGCCGTGGACGTCGATCCCGCGCCGTGAGGACGGTGAGTAATTCGATCTTAGATACTTCGACTTCAGCTACATTATTCATGTAGCTGAAGTTGCGTATCTAAGATCGATTTCCCCCCCTAGTGTAGACCAGCCTCATGTGCACGAGACATTAGTGCATAAGCTAAAAGCCAGGTAGCCGCTAGCTCGGGCTGTAGCACTCATTTCTCTCTCTAAGTGGTCTCGGTGCCCCAGAGGGGGCAGAACACCATGCCCAGGCAGGGTGTAGGTCACACATGGGCTGCGTGTGATCGAGAGCGGAGCGAAAGGTAAAACCCAACCCCCCAGCCCCGGCTCCCTTGCAGCGCTGGGTCCAGGCCGAACTCCCGCTTGCCTGGCCCCTGCAAGGAGCTGACCCCGGATCTCTGCCTGCCTCTGGGGTGCTCATGCCCTATGCACAGGACCCCGCCGCGTGGCTTCCCCAGTCACCCAGAGCCAGGGCAGGAGGCTTGGGGGGGCCCGCTGCCCACACTGCGAGCAGTGCTGGGTTTACAGTGGTGCCAGGGGTGCTATGGAGCCAGGCCCATGCTCAGAAGGGGCCCCAGCCTGCTCCACTTGGCTCCCCCCACGTCCTCCTGTTGGCCTGCAGGGCTGTGCAGGGCGCTCTACATTTGTGGGGCGGGGGGGGGGGGGTTGCGGGACTCTGGCATAAGGGAGTTAGGGGGTGTTGCAGAGGTGCTGAATTTCTGATTTAGTCACAGGTGCTTGACCTCAGCTCCGTCCCAAGCCCTGCCCCCACTCCACCCTTTCCCCCAAGGCCCTGTGCCCCAGTGTGTGGTGTGGCCTGGGCCCGCCCTCGAGGGGGGAGGGACACGCTGGCAGCATAGGGCCGAGTGGGTCACTGTACTTCTGGCACCTCCCGGTTTGTAACTAGTGTCCTGCACTGGGCGGAGCGGGGCCTCCCTGCCCTGCTCCATTGCCCCTCGCTGGCAGGCCTGACCCCCCCCATGCCCCATTGCCCCCAGGGGGCCCCTTCGCTCCGGGGACCGACCCCCCCATGCCCCATTGCCCCCAGGGGGCCCCCTCGCTCCGGGGCCCAACGGCCCATGCCCCATTGGCCCCAAAGGGCCCCCTCACTCTGGGGACCGACCCCCCCATGTCCCATTGGCCCCAAAGGGCCCCCTTGCTCCAGGGACTGACCCCCCCATGCCCCATTGACCCTGGCCGGCCCCTCGCTCTGGGGCCCAACCCCCCCATGCCCCATTGCTCCAAGGGGGCCCCCTCGCTCTGGGGCCCAACGCCCCCATGCCTCATTGGCCCCAAAGGGCCCCCGTGCTCGGGGGACGGACCCTCCCATGCCCCATTGCTCCAAGGGGGCCCCCTCGCTCCGGGGCCCAATGCCCCCATGCCCCATTGGCCCCAAAGGGCCCCCGTGCTCAGGGGACTGACCCCCCCATGCCCCATTGGCCCTGGCTGGCCCCTCACTCCGGAGACCAACCCCCCCATGTCCCATCGCCCCCAGGGGGGCCACAAAAGGTTACTCCGGCCCCGCGAGCTGAGCCTGGGTGGGGGGGGCAGCCGGACTCCATCAGGAGCCGCAGCATCGCCCCCCACCCCCCCCCGACCCGGCGCTTCCAGACCCGCTGGTGCGACCCATCGGCGGCCGGGAGAGACCCCGAGCCGGACTCCAGGCCCTGGCGGGGTCAGCTCCCACCTTGGCCCGAGCCGAGCCCGGACCCCCCCCGCTGCTACCGCCCCCCCCGGGGCCGAGCCAGACCCCACCCCCGCTGCTACAGAGCCCCCCGCCAGGGCCAAGCCAGACCCCCCGCCCGGCGGAGCCTGGACCCCACCCACCGCGCTGCTACGCCCCCCGGGGCCGAGCCCGCCCCCCCGCTGCTACCGCCCGCCCCGGCCGAGCCCGCCCCCCCCGCCGCTACCGCCCCCCCCAGGGCCGAGCCCGGACCCCACCCACCTTACTGTACCGCCCCCCCGGGGCCGAGCCCGCCCCCCCCCTCGCTCACCGCCCCCCTCAGGGAGGCCCAGGACCCCCCCCGCTGCTAGCCGCCCCTCCCCGGGCAAGCCAGACCCCCCCGCCCGGGCCGAAGCCTGGACCCCACCCCAGCTCCGCGCTCGCTACGCCCCCCCGGGCTGAGCCCGGACTCACCCAGTCCCCCCAGCTACGCCCCCCGCGGGCCGAGCCCGTGATCCGCCCCGCTGCTACCGCCCCCCCCCAGGGCCGAGCCGGATCCCGCCCCCCGCTGCTACCGCCCCCCCGCCGGGGCCAGTCCGGACCCCCCGCTGCGCGCTGCTACTGCCCTGCCCCGGGTCCTGCAACAGCCAGGTTGTATTGCAGAGTGTGTGTGTGTGTGTGTGTGTGAGATCTCAGCTTGGGTGTGTGTGTCTCAGATTGTAGTGTGTGCGTGGGCGTCTCTGAGCTCAGCGTGCGTGTGTGTGCGCTTGTGTGTGCGCTTTTGGTATTTGTATGTGTCTGGGAACATAGGCTGGGTGGGGAGGGGGTGAAATCACACTATGGGTGGGTGCTTTTCAGTGTCTCTGTCCTTTCAGCCCCTGCATGTGGGTGGATTCCGTGTGTCTCTGTGATCTTAGTCCGTGGGGCTGTGTGATTTTCACGTGAGGGGGTGTGTGTGTCTCCCCAGTGTGTGCTCTCTGACTAGGGTGACCAGACAGCAAGTGTGAAAAATCAGGACGGGGGTGGGGGGTAATAGGAGCCTATATAAGAAAAAGACCCCAAAATCGGGACCGTCCCTATAAAATCAGGACATCTGGTCCCCCTGTGTCTGACTCGTGTGTCAGATCCGCACGTGTGTCCCTACCAACAAGCTGGCCGGGCCAGGCCGGGCTGACTCCGGAGCTCTCTGGAATCACACGTGTCAGGCCCGTTACCCCACGAGCTGCTGTTGGCACCATTCTAGCAGCGCCTCCCCCAGGTAAGTCATCCCCCCACCCGGGATGTGTTTGTGGAATGTCCTCCCCGGTGTCTCTGAGTAAAGTCAGCCCCACGTCAGTGCTTTGCCTGGGGGAGCAGAGGGGGGTGTTGCTTTGACAATTGGTGTCCTAGTTGCTGCTGTGATTCTCCAGCTGTCCAGGGGCTAAGGGAGGACAGGGTGTTCAGAGGGCTGAGCCCTGTGGGTGCTGCATGGAAGTGGTGCATGGCGTGGCACTGAGCCATGTGCATGCTGAGCACTGTGGACAATCGCTGCAGGGAAAGAGAAGAGCAGCACTTCTGAGCCAAGGCAGGCAGGAAGGGGTGAAGAGTGCAGACCAAACGTGCTATATGTGCCGTCTCTACCTGCATTACGGTTCTATCCTGGTGGCCATCACCATCGTGCCTGGGAAGCCCAGAGAGGATTATGCAGAAGGCTCAGGGGGCAGTGGATTATTCTGCAGGCTGCTAAACAAGGTGGTGAACAGTCCGGGCTAAGCATTAGGGATGGGGAAATTGGGCTGACTAGCCAGACCATCCTTATTGCTCCTGTGATTGTCAGAGCTTCTCTCCCCCGAGAGGCCTGCTTCCCAATGCAGCCAGGGGCTTAGGGGTTCTGAAATGATTTATGTCAAAACCAAAGGAAAATCCCCACAAATTGGGTTTGAATAATTGTTCTGCAGAAACATTTGCAAAGCTGAACCTGGAGAATTTGATCTTCTTATTCCAGCGAGCAAATCAGCTCAAACTGGCGTCGCTGTTTGGCTGTATGTGGAGCCCTGTTATTACTCGGGCTTGTTCTGGGTTTGGATTCCTCCTCTTCTAGCCTTAGTCCCACCTGTCCTGGCTCACCTTTTTGAGTCCTTTTGTGCCTCCATTCCAGTCTGCCTTAGAGCAATTCCTCGGGAACACCGCAGCTGATCAGATCCTGGCCCATCACATCCGTCCACCTAATTCTCCGACCCTCCATTCCTAAATGTAACACCATCTTTTGCACATGCCCAAAGCCACCTAAGCCTGGATTTCCTCAGCTGTTCTGTAGTTGGTGCCATCCTCCCACTTCCCCTGATTTGTTCATTCTGAACAGGGTCCATCCGTGTAGCTCCAGGCATCTATCCCAACACTTGCATTTTCGCTGTTTCTACGATCTGCCCCTGGTTCTTCCCCAATGCCCAGCATTCGGAGCCAGGCATGAGTACAGGCATAATTACCGTCCTGTAGAGCGTACGTTTCAGTTTGAGAGACATTCTGCTACCGCTGCTCACACTGCTCACTTCTCTCCATTTAGTCCATTGTAACTGATTTCTTCCCAACCCCAGATCCACCGGGCTTCAGTGGAAATCCTCATCTCTTTGTGTCTGAGTTTCTCCATCTGTGAAATGGGGATAATAACACTGACCTGCTTTGTGAAGTGCTTTGAGATCCACAGATGAACAGTGCTAGATAAGCGGTAGGTGTTGTTATTCTCTTCGTCCTGCTCGCAGTCTCACCAACCCCAAATAATAACCCGATGTGCCTGATCCCCCACAATCTTGTAATTGGCTTAAGAATCATGATAGGTTAAAAGTAAAATAATTTTAAAGTTTTTTTATTTGCCTTCTGAGTTTGGAGTGTTTAAGGGTCACATTTTCCAGCTTTTCTCTGCAATTCTGAGGTCTAAAACATACTTTTCTTTTTAAATAAAACCAAAGATTCTTATGGAAGGACTCGAGCAAGTTTACAGTTTTTCAACACAACTTTCTTTTGTGGGAAAATGTGGATTTATCAAAACTGAAACTTTTCATGGCTATGTATTGGTTTCAAGGACACTTTCCTTGGGTCCAGGGTAGAATTGAGAGTGACCCTAGAGCAGCCAATAGTTCATTGTTCAGAGCAGTTGCTTAGGATGGGGGAGACACAGGTTCAAGTCTGGGCTACACCCCAACTGGGTGCCCTAAATGCCTGGCTGTAGCTATGGTGGGGCAGGCTCTCTCAGTACCTCCTGATGAAGCCATTCCACTGTATAGAAATTAAATATTCCCTGGGCCAAGGAAGAAATAACTCTCTAGCCCAGTAGATGGGGGCCATTAGAAGGTGCCTGTGACCTCACAGAGTTTCCCATGTGAGAGGAGGGAGAATCTGGCCTGCAGCCACATAGTGGTAGAAGCTATTCTGCACATATGCAGAATTTATGTTCCCCACAGAAAAATGACCCCTGATAGGGAAGCAAAGGGAAGCCCGCAGGAGTGGTCATGCACCTCTCCCTGGCAGCGCAGACAGGTTGATTTGGGTGCCGGAACAGCTGATAGAGATATAAATCACTGCTGGGATGGGATGGGATGGGGGTGGGGGGCTGTGCAGTTGTGGGTGACAAAGAGAGACGCTCTGGCCCTCTTGCTTGCTACTGTGGCACACTCAGTGTGGAGAGCCAGGGCTTTGGGGTGTTTCTGAGGAGGTGGGCCTGGGACAGAGCAGAAGGTAGCAACCTGCTTGCTTAGTGAATTGTTCCCATTGTCTTTGTGAATTCCCCCAGGAGTATAAAACAGGTGTAAAAGTTTTAAGGCTCCTTTACACTGCCAGAGTGGTGCTTATGGTGGTTTAGTGAATAGAAACTGGTCTAAATTTTTAGACTGAAAAAAATTCCTATCAAAATGTGCTCCATGACCTGTTCAGTACTGACCTTTCTGGAGATGGTCAATAGCCAGTATAAATTGTGAGTTGGATCCCCAGCCCTCACTTGCTCTTCAGTTGCCTATGATGTAACACTGAGCATATGGCTGCATGTATTTGTTACCTAACAACTAGAAATAAAGGGTCAAACCTAGCGACATTACTATTAGACAAAGGAAGTTTGGGGATTTCCTCCAATGTGCCCCACTGCAATTCTCTATCTATTGTATTGTAGTTTAAATAAATTACCAAAATAATTGAAACTGGCATGATTATATGGCATTATTTTGACAAATAAAATATGCAGAATTTTGCAGAATTTTAAAATATGCACAGAATTTTTAATTTTTTGGTGCAGAATTTTTAATTTTTTGGTGCAGAATTCCCCCGGGAGTATAGAAGCTTGAGATGGAAAAGGTCCTGGATGGCATCTCCTCTAGCCCATCCTCGGCTGCAGTGACTTCTTCCCCCGGCAGGTGAATAGTGCCTTGTCCAATTCAAATTGTCCCAGGTGGTGAGGGAAGAGATTGCCCTAGCAACAGCCCCCGGCAGGGTTTGCGTCCCAGACCAAAGCACCGAGCTCATTGCCACCAGAGCTAAAGGATCAGCTGTATGAGCTGGTAGCGGTAGCAGGCTGTTTCCCCTCCCTCCCACCGGCGGGAACAAAGTCGCATGCTTTGTAAGTGTGTTGCACCTTGTCAGGAATTTATACTAACTCTCAGTCTAAATGTTCCGTTCCTCCACTGTCTCCTGGTCTTTTCCTGGTACCTGCCTAAGTGGTTCCCTGTCCACACTCCAGACCCTTCCTGCATTGTGCGTGTTGAGCAGAACAGGGAGGGACACGTTCAGAGTTGGCATCTCTGTCTGTCCCATTGCAGATGGCGGCTAATGACAGCTTCAGTCTGGCGTATCCGGGCAGCCCCCAGCCCGGGGACCTGATCGAGATTTTCCGGGCGGCTTATCAGCACTGGGCTCTGTATCTGGGGGTGATGATGCAAACTGCAGACACACACAACTAAAATTAATCAATTTAAAGTTTTATTGGGGATAGTTACAAGGGGTAAGGGAGCAACGTATGATTAGCTAATAGGGTTAATAAAACTTAAAACACACAATGACTAAAATATCTACTAACAATATATATAAACAAAGATGCAGCATTTAGTAATAACTGATACTTACAAATACAAAACCAACGCATAACGACCGGCAAACGTAGAACTCTGTTTGAAACACGTGAGCTGAGAGAGAGGCTTCGAGGTGATCAGGCTCGGTTACGGGTGTACACAGGATACACAGGATTAGTTTTTCTTTCTCCTCTCCCTGCCTGCACATGGCAGGGCGACCTAAAGTACCTACTATGACATCACAGAAGTGTCATAGGGGATGGAGCCCAAAACCTGTGTGTGTTCGTTTCTGATTGGTGGAAGCAAAGTTTACACCAGGTAGGGGAGCAGGTGCCTAAAAGTCTGGCTTTTCCCCCAAAAGGTGAGGTGATGCGTATTGTTTTAGAATGCGCTCAACACTGAATGACAAAAGAAGAGGCCAGGGCAATACCGGTATGGGCAAGTTCTACAGGATGCAGACAGGAACTCATCTTAACACAGATTTTGGAAGAACGTTCTTAGACGTAGTTGAAACCATAATTGTTCTTGCTGAGCATGGTCTGCCATTCTGGGCTCAGATGAGGCTGTTGGATTGAAACACAATGGCAATTACCTTGGTGTTCTAGAGCTAATCGCTAAGTTTGACCCTTTCTTGAGCTCAGCACATCAGTGAACACACAAATCGTGAGGAAGCCCTTACATCATAGCTATCAAAGACTATTTGTGATGAATTCATTGCACTGCTGGCAAAGACGATGCTCTCAACCATTGTAGTGAGATCAAAAATGTGGGATTGTTTTTTCAGTGTCTGTCGACATGTGACAGGTTTGAGCCCTTTGGGGTGTCACCGGATGTGCTGGGATGCCACTGAGTCAGGCTGTTTTGCCAGCCTGGGTCCCCTTTACCTGGCCTGGCTGGGCCAGGCTCCCCAGCCTCTTCCAGCCAAGCACACAGGCAGGGCCACGCCTAGCTGCACAGAGACAGAGACCTGCTCTAGAAAGATTCAGCCTTCAGGGTTCGCCCCAGCACTCTGATGCCCACTCCCTTTAAGGGGGACAAACCTAAAGGTTTTATGAAATTCGCCCCCTCCCTCAACGTGGAGGGAGATATGCACAACTTCTTCTCTCCCCCCCCACAGTTAGAAATTACATAAACAGGGTTATATTATAAACAAGAAATAAGTTTATTAGCTGCAAAAGGTGAATTTTAAGTGAATATAAGAGATAACAGAACAAAGCAGATTACTGACCAGATAAAGCAAAATTCGCAAGCCAAGCTCAATATACTTAGAAAACAGGTTACACAATGTAAATTCTCACCCTAAATGTTATTTTAGGCAGGTTGTAAATTTTCTGTGGTTCAGAGTTCCAGTTCTGTTCCTTTTCAGACTGGACCTCATATCAGTCTGGACTCCACGCCAGACTTCCCTTCAGGTAGCTTTAGCGGTCTTTCTTCTTGGGCAATCAGGACATGGAGAGGAGAGGTCCTGTTTGCCTTCTCCTCCACCCTTAAATAGGATTTACATAAGGCAGGAATCCTTTGTTTCCCAAGCTTGACCCTCTGCCCCCTTCCAGTGGAAGGTTACAAGAAGTCCCATGTAGTGTTTAGAGTCAGGTGACAAGACCACTTGACTCTGTAGGTTCACAGCATCCATGAGTCAGTGGCAGTGTGGAGCATCCACAGGAAGGCCAAGCTTTTCACAGTCCATTGGCCTCGCTGATGGGTCATCTGCCCTGTCTGGTTTTTCCATTGTTGTACCTGAAGTGTTCGGGCTGTGAAGTTTTGTTTACTGCCCATGACCTGTCCATGACTTTTACTAAAAATACCCATGACTAAATCGTAGCCTTATTCATAACTGATGCGCCGGAGTTCTGAACTGCTGAGCCAGAGGTGCCAGGGCTCAGCCCTGCTTCTGTCTCTTTCTCTGGGGTGGCTTATGCAGTCCTTGTGCTCAGGTGAGAGGAGGACTAGGACTGTCCTCCACAGTGCATGGGGACTGAGGGGAGGATGGCCCTTTCCCCAACCCCTTCCGCCTAGGGGTAGCCCCTTTCTGTCATTGTCGCTCAGCTCGGAGAAGGACTGAGTACCAGCTGGATGTGAGGGGTCAGATTCTGGTCTCAATCGTCCCCCCCGCAAGGCAGCCACCCCAAGGGTGGGCTCTGGGTTCCGCCCTTGACCCAGTGGAACTACCCGTGGTGCTGTGAGCTGAGCGTGGCCAGTGGGACGGCTGGTGCAGTGGCCATCCCGTGCTCTGGCTGACACAGCCTTGTCTCTGCCTTTCTCAGAGGAAGGTGCCGTGTCGTCGCTGGCAAGTGCCAAGTCTGTGTTCAGCAGGAAGGCCCTGGTGAAGATGCAGCTCCTGAAGGACGTGGTGGGGAGCGACACGTACAGAATCAAGAACAAGTACGACGACATCTACGCACCACTGCCCATGGAGGAGATCATCCAGTGCTCGCCAGGAGGTGTCCTACGACCTTCTCGGCAACAACTGCGAGCACTTTGTGACACTGCTGCGCTGCGGGGAAGGGGTCTCCGAGCAGGTAGAGGTGCTGTGGGCATGCAGCTGCGTTGCATATGGGGTGGGCAGGCTGGTGTCTGACTGCATGGGGCGCTCTACTCCCCTCTCCTCCCGGGTATCCCACAGGATCTGCAGCGTGTCCACATGGCACCAGCTTGACCAGCCCTGCAGCAAGCTCTGTGCAAAGAGGCCACCACCTGGGGTGTTTCTCACACAGTTTGCAGCAAGGTTCTCCCTCTGAGGGGAAGGGCTGGTGGGGTAGGATGCCGCACACGCTGCAAACTCCCTGGGGACAGCAAAGCACCAGTGCAGAGCTGGCTTTGGCCTGCTCCTCTGCCTTGATTGCAGGAGTCCCCTGGCAGCACAGCTTGCTAAGGAGTCCCACTTTGTCTGGCTGAACCCCCGTTTGCATATTGCCCCTTTCATTGGGGGGAGAAGCCACAGCGAGTGAGGCTCTACTCTGCTCAAAGCTGCATTATCCCGGGTGAAGCAGCTGCTCCCCAGTTGCAATCCCAGCATGCCCTGGTCCAGCAGCATATCTGGGGGCTGGGGGTGGGGGCGTGGTGTCCACAGGTTCCCAAAGGGGGAGAGGTTTTCTCAGTGTGGAGCTCATGCAGAATCTGGTCCATTCTCCCTGGTGCAGACGCACCCGCGTGGACTTGGGTGAGTTTTGTTAAGAAGAACAAACCTGGTATATAGAAGTCCCAGCAATTTAAAACTGTTGTGTTGAATCCTGGGTGTGTTTTGTTGCGGGAGGTTTAGACCCTGGGACCTGATGTTGAGCTGTGCAGAGAAACCCCTGCGCTCTCAACTGAAAATGTGCTTCTTAAACTCGTCCTGCCTCTGGCCACAAGGGCAAGCGATATACTGCCTGCCCACGGCCCCCCACTGACTTCAGTGCGCTTTGGATCAGGCCCAGGACTAGAGGCTGTGGACCAGATTCTGACAACCATGAAGTCAGTGGAATTCACTCCAGATTCACAGTGGCATAACTGAGAGCAGGTTTGACCCCCCATGTACTGTATGTGGACTGAGTGGAGAGCAGACATTGCTCTGCTCAAAGGTGTGTGACCTGCTGGGCACGAAGCCAGTTTTGGGCCTGATTCTGATCTCACGCTTGCATAATTCAGGAGTAGCTACTTCAAAGTCCCTGAATTCCACAGGCGGGAAGCCAGAGTGCTGTGAGATCAGCTTTCAGCCTGCTCTGTTCTGTCTAGCGAATGCACCTCTTGTATGCATGAGAGATTGTTCAAGTGTGAAAAACCCAACGTTCCTGTTGTCATCAGGCTGTTTTGTTTTTCTTTTGCAGGCCAACAGAGCAATCAGTGCCATTGGGTTTGTAACAGCTGCTGCTGGAGCTGTCTCATTGTTGGGCTTTTTCCAGAACAGCTCCAGGGAGCGGCATTATTAACCACGTACCATGAGAAACTTACAGCATGTGATGGTTGGATTCCAGATTGGAATGGAACCAGCACAGTCCATGGATAAAGCTACAGTAGACACTTGTTGCCAAGGACGTCACTATGCTAGTTTTTGTCATAGCAACGTGTATTCAGTTGCAGATGATGATTTTCTTGCTAACCTCAGGGGACTCCCTGGCAAATTCTTCATCCTCACTGGTGCTGTTTTGCTGGTGACTGGGCCTGAGCCAACAGAAGAGCTTTATGCACAATTGCTGCTGACAGTGTTTTTATAGACTCGGCTTGCTGGGGTTTTTCAGTGAATTTATATTTTTTTACCTGTTTGGAGAAACATTTTTATGTGTTTCAAAAAAGAATATTCATGAAACTTATAAATATTCTGAGGGGCCTTTTCCCCATCCCACCAGCAGTGGGTTTTACAAGTGGAAGATCGCAACTGCTTAGATTTGTGGTGTGTGCTGTGTGGTGTGTTACTGTGCACAAGGGCGTACCCTGCGCCTGCGAGGCTGGAACGCACAGCTGCTCTCCAGGTCACAGGAGATGGGATGCAGGAGCAGGTCCCTTCTCTTGAAAGGGAGAGAAGGGTCCCTTCTTGTTTTTAAATGGGTGTTTTGTCTTGGATGTGATGCTCTTTTGCTTTAAGAAATAGACCTTTTTCCCACTGGTGAAATGATTCCTGTGTGCCGTTCCTCTGGACCGGTCTGGTTCACACTCAGACCACCACGGGGAGGCAGAACCAAGAACGCGACCGCAGCATTTTCTGGCTACTCTGTTCTCCTGCCCAGCACCCACTGTTCTTTCTGGACTGCCTGTGCTCAAACAGGCTGCTATAGCTGGGAACTGCTAGCACTGAACCCTACCTCTCCTGGTTTCTTAGTGACCCCCCGGGGCTTGGAGCTGTCCTGAGCCAAGATGGGGAAAATAACTCTAAATCCTGCAAAACCAGTCCTTGGTCTGGAGCTGTTCACCCCCCAGAGCCTCAGCCAGAAACTGAGCTTGAGCCTGTGTTTAAATTCAGTTCTTAGTCTTTTCCTTCTGCTGGTTGGAGAGTAGATCCAGCGCTCCTGAAGTGGTGTGGGGAATGTGCCAAAGAAAGCAAGTTGCGTGTATTGCAGATTCTGTTAGCATCGGTTCACCTGCCAGTCCCAGATGGGTGACACCTGGGTTTTTTGTAATGAATCTGGCTTTGTACTTGAGTGATTTAGTAGCATTCTCACTGGCTTGCAGCTAGTGTAACTGGCCCACAGGTTTGGCCCTGTTCTTTGAAGCCTGAAAACAAGATACTATGGTGCTGGCTCTCACGCTGTGCCACTCCACTGACTGCAGTCATGCACAGGCCAACCCACCGTCTGGCTCAGGGTATTTACTGCAAAGTCTTGTCTGCCATTGAACACGTCCCTACTTGAATCAGAGCTTTTTTATTGTCGGTTGTTTCCGTGTTTGTGGAACTGAGGCTGACGTTCAGTTGTATATTGTCGTGCACTGTTGTCTAGTGTTTCCCTTTCTTCTTAAACTAAATTGGATATTAAATACAGCAAAAAACAAACACACACCTTCTTCCTATTATAATAAATCTGAAAATAAATCTGAGCATGTTTTGTGTAGCCAAGGGCTGTTTCTTGGCAGATGTTGTTGGACAGGTAAGCACTTGGTGAGTAAAGGAGTTGCATTTACCAAGGTCTGTAGGTGCTCAGCCTCTCCAGCATGTAGGCTATCTGAGCCCTGAGCAGCCCGTTTCAACTTTCACCACCAGGGAGTTGTGTGTGAAAACAAAGGGGACCAGGCGTGCCCTAACTTACCTCATTTAATCCCCTGAACTAAGTGGAATGAGGTGATTGTTACATGAGGGTTGAATTTGGTTCAATGTGTATATATGGTTCAGTCACATGAGTCTGAGCCAGGAAAAATCAGACTCTGAACAGCAAAGTAACAGGTGTTTTCTCTCTTGTTCTGCCTGCAAATTCCCATTGCGATGGATAAGTTTTTGTGGTTAGAGCGAGAGGAAATGTATGACTTAAAACTTGATCTTCCCTAGCCAGGCCTAACACTTATAAATGAAATTTACCCTCACTCCACACTGGAGTCACTGTTGAAAAGTTGTGAGGGATGTGAATGGAAAATGTGTCTCAGTGATCCTTAGAATAACTATAACTGGACTTGACTTTGCCCACCCCCAGCCCAGTCCCCAGGAGATTTTCAGTGTGTTAGGCCTTCATCTGCTGCATTACAGTAGGGCACTCCTCACTGGTCTCAATTCTGCAATCAGTGCATGTGCAAGAACTGGAAGATGGGGATGACGTGGGAATAACATCGGGCTTTGTGGGGATAACGTACATTCCCTGTCACATCTTTAGCTCCTTCAGGCAGGGAAGAAATTTGCTTTTTGGACAACGTCTTTGCCATTTGGTCTTTAGGTTTCCATGTTGGGCTGCATTTTGCAAATTTACATACACATCTTTCCCTGTGCCCAGAGAAGTGCCCTGGTCCCAATACACCACCTGAATTCATGAAGTGCTCTGCAGGCATCAAAGAAACACAACCCCCAAACCTGCAGCTTGAAATTCTCCCAAAGAACTTCAAAAGCAAAACCACAGGAAAAATCGACTCACTTTATTTATTTTTAACTGTAGTTTGGCAGCTAACACAAGAGTCTTAGTATGGTACATTGACTAGCCTGGCAGCAACAGAAGAGAATCAGATGCTCATTGTTTTACAGGAAGTTTGCAAAACTCTAATCTTCTTTAGCGTACTTGTAACTGGACAGAACAAGTGCTCAAATGGTCAATAAAGCTTCATAAAAAATGGTAATTCTCCATAAAGTAACTCCTGTCAAGGGTACAGCTGCAAGTGACACTGCTTGCATCTCTCAAACGATGTTCACACAACCCCCCTCTGAATCTCTGACCTATGAAACAGTGAAAATAGTTGAGGTTCAATATAAACTAGGAAAAGTCGTCCTCTTTGGCTTCTAGTTCTCTTTGTCGTGTTCATAGATTGGGTTGATGTAGATTTCATTCTTGCTGTTTTCTGCAAAGTCTTTTCTCTCCAAAGGAGGCCACGTTGGATCCTTCTCCAGCTTCCTCTGCCACTTCCGATACTGGCTGCTAGACCGGAATTGACAGCATTTCTTAATCAGCAGCCAGAGATGTCTGTTTTGCAGGACGACATCCTGTGAAGTGAAACAGAACTGCTGATACTGGCTCCCTTTACAGCTCTGAAGTGAGTGCCATTCCCCTCCTACTAAAGCAGCGTGGGTCAAATTCTGCCCTCACTTACACACAGGAATATTGCTAGCCAGGGCCTGAGCCCACACTCGTGCCCCCCAAACTCCTCCAGGCTTCCAGATAGGTGGGGTCAGGTCCTTATTCACCTGTTACATTGGAATTACAAAGCATGCAACTTTCCAATGCTACATTAATCTCTCTTCCCAGGTTACAAGCAGAATCTCCTGTTACATGCATGCAAAGTAGGGATTTCAGTTTGGTTTATCTGAAAGGATAACCAGAGCCTGATTTTCAGCCTGGCCATAAACTTCCTTTTGTGAGGTTTCAGCTTGGCAGGGACAAATAACTGTAGGTGCAATTCTGTGCCTACAAACGTCACTTCCAAGTTGAAGTACCTAATTTGTGAGTGTCATAAATAGATAGCTAAGGGTTAATATTTCTTTTACCTGTAAAGGGTTAACAAAGGGAACCAAACACCTGACCAGAGGACCAATCAGGAAACCAGATTTTTCAAAGTAAGGGTGGGAACTTCTGGTATGTTTTGGCTTTGTTCTTGTCCTGTTTTGTTTTCCTCGGCTATGAGTGAAGAGCTTTTCTTTCTATCTCCAAGCTTCTTTCTACCCTTCTGTTACCAAGTTGTGAGTACAAAAGGAAAAGCAATAGGTTTATATTGTCGTTTGTATTTACATGTGTGTAGCTTGCTGGAATGTTCAAATTGGATATCTTTTTGAATCAGACTGTTTACTCATATTTCTTATAAGCAATAGCCCTGTATTTGATTCTTGAATGCAGAGTTTCTATTATATGTATTTTCTTTCTTTTTATATAAAGTTTTCTTTTTAAAACCTGGTTGAGGTTTTTTCTCTGGTTAAAACTACGGGACAAAGGGAGGGGGAACATCTCTTTGTGTTAGCTTGACTAGGTTTGAATGCATAGCCTCAGGGGAAAGTAAATTGCCCTCTCTGGCTTGTATTCAAGGAGTTTAAGTACAGTATCGCCCAGGCTAACCCAGGGAGGAGGAGCTGGGGATGAGATAAAGAGGAGACAAGGGGAGGAACTTGTTTTCCCTTTGGTGGGAGGCTCAGGGTGTCTGGGTCTTGGGGGTCCCCCAGGGAAAGGTTTGGGGAGACCCTGGACCTATCAGGAGCTCTGAATCCTGATTGGTGGCAGCGATATCAAATCCAAGCTGGTAATAAGCTTGGGGGAGTTTCATGCTAAGCCCCCAGATTTTGGACGCTAAGGTCCAGATTTGGGACAGGAGGCTTATGACAGTGAGCTCTCACTCCTACAGTGACAAACCATACCTGTAGCTGTTTGCATCTACGTATCGGGGCACAAAGCGGGCAGTTTTTAACAAGTTGGCCCCAAATGTCTGCCTCTGGTATTGAAACGTGCAGTGCTACAACCTACTGTCCACAAGCACTATTCTCCAGCAGGTGATCTAGGACTCACTCATCTTCTCAGAAAATATTCAGTCTTATTGCTTCCAAAGGGAATACATGTGAGAAGGAGCAGTGTGCAGAAAGTGGGTTTGGTTTATTTAACAGGTTACTTGCATTAGATGTATTTAGGGTACATAGTTTTAAAGGAAGATAATGTTGCAGCTGAAAGGGGAAGAAGAATCATAGAAAATGTTGGGCTGGAAGAAACATCGAGAGGTCATCGAGCCCAGTCCCCTGTGCTGTGGCAGGACCAAGTAACCTGGACCAGCCCTCACAGGGGTTTGTCCAGCCGGTTCTTAAACACCTCCAGTGACGGGGATTCCACTACCTGCCTTGGAAGCCTGTTCCGGAGCTGAACTCCCTGGAGAGTTAGAAAGAGTTTCATAATAGTTCACTTACATCTCCCTTGCTGCAGACTAGGCTGTTACTGCTTGTCCTGCCTTCGGTGGGCATGCAGAGCAATTGATCCCCATTCTCTTTAGAACAGCTCTTAACAGATTTGAAGACTGTCAGCAGGCCCCCCTCTCAGGGTGTTTTTCTCAGGACTAAACATGCCTAGTTTCTTGAACTTGTCCTCAGAGGTCAGGTTTTCTAAACCTTTGATCATTTTGTTGCTGAGAGGCAAACCCGCAGCCAGACGGGGCTGCTCGCTCAGCTGCAATGACTCACCTACCCCAGTCAAGGAGCCGGGAGCACAGGTGTGGACCTGGTGCAGTTCACCCCCCTCTCTGAAACTTCTGCGGCAAGAGGGAGACCCTGGCACGCATCTACCTCGAGTGCGCCAGGTTGCAGCCCCTTTTCCGGCTCCTCCAGAATCTCCCCACATCTCCTGAACCCCATCCATGGCCCCACGAAGTCACAAGACTCCTCATCAGCCTTCTCTTGTTGCTGGCCAAGGTAGTTGCCACCATGCCAGGAGGAGGAAGCTGGATGGGGAGGTGTTCTGTGAGTGGGAAGCCTATTTCTGATCCTTCCTTAGGTCACGTCTCTGGGCAGAGGTCCTCTGGGCCACGTCCACTGGCTCCCTGGACACCTTCGAGGAGCAGTGGACGCTGTTTGTGGTTCTCTGCTCGGCGTCCCCCGCTGGATCCCTGCTTTTGACTCTGTGACTCTGACTCCCATCCTGGGGGACATTTGTTATCTCTGCAATTATTTGAGCTCTGGGTCCAGTGGCTCCTCCCCTTTGGCTGTAGGGGTCGTTTAGATGTGGGCAGGCTTGTGCCCACCCATTACCTCCCCCTGACACTCAGTAGTACAATGACCCACCCCTCCAGCAGAGCCTGCAGTGACTCATCTCTCAGGTGTGCTGCAGCAGCCTATCCCGGGGCAGGGCATGACCTTGCTCCAGCCCTGTTCCTAACCGCCACAGCGGTCCACATGCCTCCTGACACCCAGGCGCTTGGACTGACTCCAACCCAGCTCTGACCTTCAGCCCACCTCCAGATTGTGGCTACAATCCTGATTTGGCCTGCCTACGGACTCTGAGCCCGGTTCTGACCCACGGCGCATCCCCGGGTACCAGCATTGGCGCTGCTTTCAGCCTCTCTTGACTCTCAGTCCAGCTTTGGTCCTTACTGCTGTCCTCGACCGCCGCTCCAACCGCCAGGCATGACCACCTAGAACCCAGAGCCTGACAGTTGCTCTTCTCTGGACTTGCTCCAATCTATCCACATCTTTCTTAAGGCATGTGGTGCCCAGAACTGCACACAGGACTTCAGCTGGGGCCTCACCCGTGCTGAGCAGAGCAGGATAATTACCTTCTATGTCATACATACATCACTCCTGTTCAGAGGCACCGACTTTCTTCTTTCCGCCCCGCCCCGTCCCCACTCCGCCCCTTCCCCAAGGCCCCACTCTTGCTCCGCCTCTTCCCTCCGTGAGGCCCTGCCCCTGCCCCACCCTCCCGTGAGCATACTCTGCTCTTGTTCCACCTCTTCCTGCCCCCACTCTGCCCCCTCCTCCTAGTGCCTGCTGCCTGCTGCCGAACAGCTGATTGGCTGGTGAGTGCTGAGCACCCACTGTTTTTTTCTGTGAGTCTCCAGCCCCAGAGCACCCACGGAGTTGGCGTCTGTGCTCCTATTACTACACCGCAGAATGGTAGTAGCCTTTTTTGCAGCTGCATCACATTGTTGGCTCATGTTCATTCTGTGTTCCACTAGACTCCCCTGGATCCTCTTCAGCAGTCCTGTCACCTCGCCAGCTAGTCCCCATGTTGTGTTTGAACAGGAAGAACTCACCACTTCCGCTAGACTTTCTGGTCCTCAGTAAAATGGGTAAATGAAAGCACTCACCTCCACAAAGAACGATACACAAAATGTGACAAACAGCATGATTAAGATGTAAACTCTCCAGATCGTTGGAGTGCAGAGAAGCTGTTGGAAAAGAAACACAAGTCATTTGAATGTGTTTTTAAGATTCTCATGGATTCCTAACAATCTGTAAGACCAACTAGTTATATTTTTCCTTGGATCAGCACTGAAGTTAAAGAAATCTTAGTGCCATCTTATCTTCTCAGAGATCCCTGAATGGATTAAGTCATGTTAAAATGGATCCTATTTTTTTGCTTTCCTAGGGTGCAGATTTCCTAAATGAATCTGAAGCAGCTGCTTGAAATGGGTTTAGTGACAGACAAGGCAGTTATTGCTTCAGCATTTAACATTAATGAAACCCTATTTAACATCATGACGGGGGAAGTGGAGGAGGATGAAGTGCCCACTGTGTTTGGAAAGGAGTTGTCAGGACCAGTGGCATACCCAGTACTCCCTCCCACCATGGCCACAGCATGCCTTTCCAATGAGACTAGGGAAAGTTCCTCCCCAAAGTTCAGGCTGTCCTTGTTTGGGGATAAGGCAGAAAGCCGTGCTCTGCACCATGTACCTGTATGCTAAGGATGAGTGCATTAAACACGGACACCTCTCCACTGAAGTTTCTGCTGTATAGACACAGAGGAGCACTAGCCAATGGTAGCATCAGTCCTGAAGGATGGGTGTTAGCAGGGGAGCAGTTAGGACTCCCTGCCCAGGATTATCCCATGTAGAATACAGGCCTGGTGGTTTCTGTCATTTTGCTACCCGGTTGTGAGTACAGCAGTCGGAGCCCTGCCCTGCAGTCACTCCATGGGCAAAATGTCCATTTAATGATGTGGAGTTTTTCTATTAGCAGGAGCATGGCCAAATCAGTCAATAAATCTCTAATACCATCATATCAATGGATCACATTCTGCATTGCTTGTGCAAAAGTGGGTGCACAACTGGCTGAAGGATTCTGTTCAAAGAATAGTTATCACTGGTTCGCTGTCAAAGTGGGAGGGTGTATCTAGTGGAGTCCTTCCAGGGTCAATTCTGGGTCCGGCACTACTCAATATTTTCATTCATGACTTGAATAGTGGAGTGGAGAGAGTGCTTATAAAATTTGTAGAAGGAGGGGTCACAGTACTTTTGAATACAGGATTAGAATTCAAGATGACCTTCACAAATTGGGAGAACTGGGCGGAATTCAACAAGATGAAATTCAATAAAGTCAAGTGCAAAGTACTGCACTCAGGAAGGACTAACTGGCTATGTGATAGTACTGCCGAAAAGGTTCTGGACGTTATGGTGGATCACAAACTGCATATGAGCTGACCATGTGATGCAGTTCCAAAGCCTAATATTCGGGGGCGGGGGGGAAAGAGGTGTTAATAGGTGTGTCATATCTAATACATGGAGGCAATTGTCCTGCTCCACTAGTCACTGCAAGGCCTCAGCTGGAGTACTGTGTCCAGGTCTGGGCACGGCACTTTAGGTAAGATGTGGATAAACTGGAGAGTCCAGAAGAGAGCAAGAGAATTGATAAAAAGTTTTAGAAAACCAGACCTATGAGGAAAGATTTAAAAAACAGGGCACGGTTAGTCTTGAGAAAATAAAGACTGGGAGGGGAACCTGATGAGTCTTCAGATATCTTAGGAGCTGTTATAAAGGATGGTGATCCATTGTCCTCCATGTCCACTGAAGGTAGGAGAAGAAGCAATGGGCTTAATCTGCAGCGGGGAGATTTAGGCTCAATATTAGGAAAAGCTTTCTAACGCTAAAGGCAGTTAAACTCTGGACTAGACTTCCAATCCCCGTCACTGGAGGTTGTTAACAACAGATTGGGCAAACATGTGGCAGGGCTGGTCTAGATTTACTTGATCCTGCTTCAGAGAAGGAGTCCCCTCTAGCCCTGCATCTCTATGATTGATCAAAATGCAGAGAGGGTGAAAAGGACACGCAACCTCAGTTCCACTTACCAGCATTCCCTTGTATACAGCATTGATGTCAGCAAAGAGGAGGAAAAGGCAAATTCCAAGCTGGGTGAGCAGCAGGGCTGAAAATGTGTCTGGGGGAAGAAGAGCGTTGTGGCACTGTGAAGTGTTTTGGTAACCAGAGCAACCCCTGCTACTGGACTGGGTTATTATTTATAAAGGGTTGGCAGCTCCTGAGATGTGTTGCAGAATTGCTATGCAGCACATCTCCTTGTTTAGAAAAACTTCCCAATTCTACCACCAAACAACGGGAGCTGCAGAACTGAAACAAGAATGAGAGACTCCACATCATTCTGTCACACAAAATACACATCACTGTTACTGCATGGGCGATTTGCCAAATGCAGGCTTTAACTAATTCAACCACAGTAAACTAAAAGCCACTCTGTGGAGACACAAGCTTCTCACCAGGATAGCATGGTCTCAGACGACAGATGGTCTTAGTCCCTGATGTATGCTCTGACCCATATGCACAACCAGTGAGGAGAGTATGAACTTCATCAGTGGTGTCGTGTTACCTGGGTGAAAGTATTTCCTGAAATAAGGGCCGGATGGCTCAGGGACTTGGAATCCGACACAGAGCCTTATGCTTCTGGGTTGCTAATATGTATCTTGCCCATACCCTCCGTGCATGAAAGCTGTTGTCATTCTGCCTATTCATGTGCAAGGAGCTGCTAGTTGCAGAGCAATTCCAAGTGGCCAGGTATCCACATCACAAAAATGCTGGCACCAAGCATCAGCTTTGGTCATTGCCTTGGTAAAGCAGCCAAGGATGAACGAGCTCTGGTGAGTGAACTGCTCTGTAACACCCTCCAGATCAGGGTGAAGCACGTAGGAGAGGTAAGGAAGCAGGATGCCAGTTCGTCAAACCAGCGCCTTGCAGGAGCTGTGTGACATTTGCCAAAAGGCAGCTCCCTGTAAGAACAGGTGTGCATATTTGTCACCAGACGCGGCTTGGGAGCTAGAAATCTGGTAGCTACTCCCGACTGCTGCTGTACAGAATACCTTGGGGCCTACTCCATTCTAACGTACGCGCTGGAATTAAGCCTCCTGTGGCTGAGCAAAGCTTTCCTCTCGCTTCTCTTAGCACACAGCTGGAGGCAGAAAGGAGCTACCTATTAATCAAGAGCTACTAGGGGGTTGTTCAATCACTCTGCAAAACGGAAAGTGATAGAATTTCGTGCCTTTATCACAGAATTTTCTGCTCCTGTCCCACAGAACGTATGCCGGACAGAGCTGGGTCCCTCAAAGATCACAAGGAGATCATTTTTGTTTATGGAATTTCAGCAAATAAATCTCCCCCTTTTTGTTATCTGTCTTCAAATTTTAACGAACAGTTCTGTCATTAACTGCTGTGTTGCTCTCTAAATGCCCACTTCCCAAACACATCCAGGTTCTCCTTTCTTGGGTCATGCTGGTATACAAATTAACCTGGAGGAAAAAGCCTACGCCTGGGGCATGGCTGAGCGTGGCCTCTAGCTGGTGAAATGGGAGCTGACCTCCATCAAGAACAGCTTGCTATGCTGGTCATGGGGTCAAGTCCAGATAAATCACAAAAGGAGGAGGTAAATCAAAGTATTACTCTTAGCAAACTATGTGTCCCTGTTATTTTAAAAATAAATACCTAGAAAGCACATGTTAATGCAGCTATACTTACAATTAGTATAGATGGGTTTCCTGAATGGCTTTCCCTTGGAAAAGACAAATGCTAGAATTATGCAGTTGATTGTTGTTAGTGGCCATAGAGTAGAGTCTTCATAGCTTAGAACACTGCTGGGGATGTCTGTGGCATTTGCAGTTCCATTCCTGTTTGGAATGGTCAGCGAGTGGGTTGCTGGAGGACACTCTCTGCAAAAGAATCACCAGTATTTACGAGGCACTTGCTTATACTCACTCGGCTGTGACTGGCTAGAATAAAGCAACTTTCGCTATCATATCTTATCCACCCCGTGTTTCTACTGCGCCCATCACTGTAATATCTAGGTCTCACACACCAAAATAAAAGCTATGTTTAATTTTGTTCAGAAAGGCTTAACCTCCCTGCTCCACCTGGTTAACACCTCTGCTCTGAGGGCAGAGATGGTAACTGGGGCACAAGAAGGGGAACCTTTCCACTAGCAGCCTCCGCATTCATGGGCAAGTGTTCAACCATCGAAGTACAGAACATCAGCAGCAATAAAGGGGCCCAGTCGTAGCCCTGTAAATCAGGGAAAGTTCCCCCTGCAAACCTTTGCCATATTTTCTGCCCTGAATGTGCATTTCTCCATGATGACAGGATGTAAAGGGCTCCTGGATTTGGAGAGAGATTTTAAACTAAATAACACACAGAGAAGAAGCCCAATTCCCCACTCCGTTACAACAGTTTGTCCCCTAAAATTAATCAAATTACACTAATGTAAGAGAAGGCAGAATCAAACCCATGGTCCCCGTATGCTCCCAGGAGAAGCTGTCTCACGACAGGATACCAGGAGAGGGCAGCATGGAGGGGAGCAAAGAGCAATAAGTGGATTTGTTTGACAACATGAAACTGAGGTTTGAGTCCGTTTATCTTTTTTTTCTTGCATTAGCACCAGCTTGCTTCACGGTCATGGCTATTCACTGTTGACTACCTGCATGAGGCTAAAAGAAATAGTCTCACTTGGGCTAGATGCTCCATTCTGCTGTATGCTGCAGAAAGGAACAAGTTCACAGAAGATAGGAGATGAATATGGGGGAGGAAGAAAGTGGCTTCTGGACCTGTTCACCATGCCTAGCTGCAGGCAACCATTCCACAGCCGACTCTACAGTGTGCATGGGATGTGGAGTGAGAGTGATGTAGTAAGAGGAGGCCATGAGACATAAACCTTGGTATCAGAGGCCTGGTATGAGGCCTAAGGCCTGAACTAAAGTAATGGTCAAGACTTTGCTAACATAAAGCAAAGTGAAGCTGTGAGCCAGAGGCAGGCCCTGCTCACAGAAGCTGGCAAGGAAAGGGCTGATGCTGCAAGAAGATACGTACTAAAAGGTACTGAACACTTAGATCAACATTCACATCTTGCACTCCAACGTAGAACAAGGACAGGCCACCCATCCATGCAGGGGCAAGGGATAATGATGGCAGAGTGTTTTGTTCAAGCAACATGTACAGTGAGAGCAACTCACTATAGACGTAGATTTGTACCTTGATGTAGAGGGGTTGCACCTCACATACGTCAGAGTGATGTGTAACTGTTTGTAACCTGTGTATAAAATGTATCCCTGGGCGAATTCTTTGTCCAGCGGGGGCAGTGGAAAGTCCCGCCACTGACTGAGCCGGTCCATTGTCAGGGAGCACATATGTACTGGCTAGCTGTATCTTAGCAGCACCTTGGACTACGTTTGCCAGGGAGCTGGAGACTGTGTTTCTCTTCGACAATAAACCTGGCCGACGTGCCTTCGTACCTTACTAGACTTTGTGGTTATTGGCGGTTCTCTTCGGGTCTGCTGTGTCAGCTAGCTGTGCAGAGCTGGGGCAGCACACAGAGGGAACACATGCACGCAGCCGAGTGATACCAACAAGGAGAGAGCAGAGCACCACACCGGTAGCATCTGACAACACACACATCTGACAACAAGTGAGACTAGCTGAAGGATGGAGAAGCCATGGTAAGTGCCCACTGCCCCCAAACACTGCAGTACTGTCATGTATTTCAGCACGCTGCCGTCTCGGCTAGCAGCGTTATTTTGCAAGACTGGGATTAGAAATGGGAAGCAGAGGAGTTACCTGTGGTTGGCCATCTCCGAGTACCAAGGCTGCTGCTTCACCAGAAGGAAGCCACAGACCAGCATGATTGCAGTAATGCCCGTATGGAGAATGACTGAGAGCAGCAAAGGAGGAGAGATGAGCTGCCCTGGAGGTCGGTAAGGGGCCAGCTTTGGGTAGGCCTGGGTCAAGCTCACTGAAAAAGAGAACACATGTTTCCTCTCCAAGACAATGCAGCCCTGGCTGCCAGGGCTGGATCCAGGGGTCTTGCCGCCCCAGGCAGCCAAAAAAAAAAAAAAAAAAAGTCACAATCGTGGTCTGCAGCAATTCAGCGGGAGGTCCTTCGCTCCGAACTGGAGCGAGGGACCCTCCGCCAAATTGCCGCCGAATAGCTGGCTGTGCCGCCCCTCTCCAGAGTGGCCGCCCCAAGCACCTGCTTGCTAAGCTGGTGCCTGGAGCCAGCCCTGCTGGCTGCTCCACTGCTAGGCTGGGTGCATGACCAGTCCCAGCCTGACACTAAAGCCCTTCTGCGTGTATAGCACACTGACTTGCCCACGTGTGAAGGCTGCAAGGTTTGTCCAGCATAAATGGGAAAGCTATGGCCTTATTTGCCCTGCCGTGACTGCTTTTGTGGCTACACCCTGCCCTCCAGTAAGTAAAGTGACCACACTGAACAGCAAAGCAATGCAAGTTACTCCATTGCCACCTGCTCACTCCCATATCCTGGCCCTTTGACGCTGTGGCTTTACCTGCTGGGAGCCAGTGGGTAAGTCCTATTTGGTGCTTGGCCCATTGTCATTCAGTATCACCACCGGAGGCTGAACATTGCCACAAAACCACAGAAAATATCACATCTCAGTGCTATAGGTTGTTGTTCTCTCAGAGGGTCTCTACAAGTCCTGCACTGTGTTTCCACAGGCCTGGTCTGACAGGCTCAGCCTGTATTATGAATTACTTGTTTTCCCATAGCGCCCAGTGGCCTCAGCCAAGATCAGGCCCTGCAGTGCTGGGCGATGACTAGATTCACAAGAGCCAGCGCCTGCATAAAGAGCTTATGATCTAATAGGCAAAGTGTGCAAACACTGGGAGAAATGGCACATTATTGTTTCCACTAACAGGTACAGAGTGATTTACTCAAGGGCACACAGGGAGGCTATGGCAGAGCTCAGACTTGATCCCAGCTCATCAGAGTTCCAGCCTAGTGTCTTAACCATCAGCCCACCCTTCCTCTTCAGCTGCCATAGGTGTCTGAATGCTACATACTCTGGACAGGAAAAGTGTGGCTGTACTTCCACACCCTGCTCTCAGTTCCACCCAGGTAGCCCCACTGAAGTCAGTGGTTATGGTGGAAGTATCAGCAGAATCTGCTTCGCTGTTTAGATTTCTAAAAGAAAGCAAAGTCGATTGTTTACACACACACACTTAAGCACACCCTTTGCAGAGCTGCTTACTTGTTAAGCAAACCAGAAGGGTGATGACAACATCTTGCATAAGGTACTGGTAGTTCCCAAAGATCTGTAGTTGCTGAAAGAAAGAAAAAAAGCCCATCTAAGGTTCCCATGACGGCAGGTTTGGTAAGATTATTTCATTATTATACACGTTTCCATGGCACCCATCAGCTGAGTATCAGCCCAGACCAGTGCACTGTCTCTATGAAATCATAATCCTTAATATGACTTTAGAGCTACATAATGCCTCTCCCAGTACTCTCAAATCAAAAGGCACAGCCTGATAAGTCTTACGGACCAGTTCCTCCGCACAGCCCCACTGAGTCAGTGCCAATGTACATTGGCTAAGGAGCGGACCCTAGGATTGTGGTAGGTGCCTGTACAGGGTTCCATTAACTGACACAAATGACAGAGCCAATTTCAGCCCTGCCTGAAGCACATACACTTGGCAGTAACTTCAGTGGGAGTGGCCATGCTGCCAGGCCTGCCTTTGTCTAATGTGATAGGAACACAGACAAAGCTATTGAACCAAAGTTGGTGCCCGGGCAGATAGAGTTAAGACTTGGTAGCTGGTTTCAGCTATTCTGATATGAAAACAGATTAGCTGTTTTATTTAATCAATAAGAAGTTCTGCAGAGCTGATTTTTTTTATCAGCAATATACTAGCTGTGAACCGTTTTAAATACTACAGTAGCAATCTTCTGCAGTTTCTCTGCTTGCACATGAGCGATCTTTGCCTGCTGTGCTTGTCTGCTCTATCTGTGACATTACCAGAATCTGATGTTACTGTGTTTACTAGGGCACTATCTCTGCAAACATTCATGTGCTTCACTTTACGTATGTTAGGAGCCCCACTGAACTCCTTGGCACTACAGTACCTGTGCAAAAGGAAGCATGTGCATAATTCAGCAGGAGTTTTGCCTGAGTAGAAGTTGCACAAGTATTTCTCCTACATAATAACAGTCTTGTGCTCGAGCAATGACACAGAAGAAACCGCTTCCTCCTACAACATCTTCCTTATCACTACCTCCCCCCAGCCTATCTTCTCTCACATAAGAGCTTTCCCCCAACATTCCTTTGTGGGGACTGGCCCTTTAAATTTGGAAGAGTGAGGCAGCTGTGTCCCTAGGGGAACCATTTTGTTACCAGTCCTGCTTGCTGTGTCTCCTTCTCTTCCAGCTGGTGAGTACTTTTAACTACTCTTGTGTTTTCCCTTTCTTCTGGGAGAGCTGGCCCATTTTCACAGGACTTGTTCTGTAACCCCACTAACAGTAGATGTGACTGATTTCTGCTATCTGTTACCTGGCTTATAACACCTTGACAATACTTTGGAGCAATGCAGAACTTTGCTTCCTAGCTATGGGCTGTTAGTAAGGATTACAATCTGGAGAACGACACAGCTCATTGATGCGAGATTGGTTTTAGACACTTACCCAGTAAAGCAGAGCAGTGCCAATAAACTGAGTCAGGCCGTACAGGGTCAGGTACTTAAACACAGCAAAAGAAGCAACCAAAGCAGCACGACCTTCCCTGTTAGGAAAAAAATTCTGTGGTGACTATAGAACAAGCAATTTTAACAGCTATAGGGCTCTGCCGAAGACAAGCAGCTCAGTTTGTTTGAATTTTAGTTCATGGTGTTACAAGGAAATTTACTTTGTTTTTTCAGGACCCATTTCTGTATTTATATGTGAGTGTACTCCTGATTTTGCACTAGAGGTTTCAGGGAAAGTGGTGACTGTCGTGTGACTGCAGGTAACAGAAGTTGCAGAGGGACCAATCCTGCACACAGTGCTTTGAAATGTAGTGTATAAATAACGTACTAGAACAGAAAGCCCACAGTGAGATTGCTTTACCTGATCAGCTCGGGCACACACTCTATGTTGGGGACTTGGGAAGTGAAAGGCGAAGCCACCGACGCCTCCTGCTCTGACAACGATATCCCTGCGTGGGCCATTTTCAAAGCCTGAAATACACCAGTGTATGAGCAGGACAAGACATCACTACAGAGTTCATCACCCTGACCATGCGAACTTGCTCCTCACAGTATGTCCTGTACGTTTTCATGGCTGTGAAATACATGTCATAGACTGCGAAATCTAATCTCCCCCGTGTAATCTGGCTAATGCAAGGGAGACGAGATTTCCCAGACTTGGGTGGCCAGAGAATAGCAGTTGCTGGTTGGGAGTCCAGCTCTGAAGGCAGTGCCGCTGCCAGCAGTAGCGCACAAGTAAGAGTGGCATAGTTTGGGGGGAGGTTGGCACTTTATGGAGGGGGTACAGGGCTGGCCTTACAGGTGGGTGAGCGGGTGACCACCCTGGGCCTCGTGGTCAGGGGGGCCTATGGTCACCCCCCCCCCCCGTACACGCACAGACAGCCCAAGGCCCCTTTAACTCCCAAGCGCTGGGCCTGGAGACAAGGAGGTGCAGAACTGTGGGCACCCCAGCCAGGGGCCCCTACTGTGTGCTGGGCTCCAGCTGCTAGTCCCAGATGGGTTGTAGAGGGCCAGATTTTCCTCTTCCTCCATACAGGCCACTCCTGATGCCATCCCGGGAATCACCCCCAGGTGTGGGAAACTCTGAGGCTACCAGCTGGAAGTCCAGCTCTGAAGGCAGTTCTGCTGCCAGCAGCAGTGCAGAAATGAGGGGGGCATGGTATGGTATTGCCACCCTTACTTCTGCACTGCTGCTGGTGGTGGCACCACCTTTAGAGCTGAGTGCCTGGCCAGCAGCCTCCCTCCGGTTGCCAAGCTCTGAAGACAGCAGCACAGAAGTAAGGATGGCAACACTGTGATTCCCCTATAATACCCTTGCGATTCCCCTCACGATCCTGGTTTGGGTCAGGATTCCCACGGTTACAATACTGTAAAATTTCATATTTAAATATCTGAAACCATGACATTTACAATTTTTTAAATTCTATGATCGTGAAATTGACCAAAATGGACCATGAATTTGATAGGGCTGTATTTATAGTTAATGACTAGGCTATTCCACCATGCATCCCAGAAGATTACACTGCCTTTGGAAGTGTAAAAATATAAGAAAGGAACATTCCTATCCAATATATCTCATCATACCCAATAACTCTAGTTGGGTGCATATTTACATGAAGAATTCCATCAAAGAATGTTTCTAAAAGGGACACATTGAAGGATATATTGATTGTATGTTCTGACAACCTAATTTGGACAGTGCTGTTAGAATGTTTCATGGCAGTAGATTAAGCTACTCTTTTCATGGGACTTGGCAGAATGACAAAAGGAAAGACACCATTTCAGGAGGATGAAGGATTTTTGTTTCTACGTACCCCACAGTCATTGGCTCCATCTCCACACATACCCACATAGTAACTGAGAGGGACAAACAAAAAAAATTAATAGGTGAACTTTGTACTTAATTGTTTTATCATTTAAGATACTCTCTCATATACTCATTTAGGATCTTCAAATATGTCACATCAGAACAAAGAGGTGACTGACTACATTTCACCTACTGCCCTAGTATAGGAGAGTGTGTTGGTGGAGTAAGAGATAGAGGAGTGGCTGTTTTCCTATTGTACTTACTCCAGTTTTGTTTTTAACTTGCGTACGTTTTAATGTTGCCAGATCATTTATGAATATGTCAAACAGCAGAGATTCCAGTACAGCTCCTTGGGGAACTCCGCTATTTACCTCTCTCCATTGTGAAAACCAACCATTTATTCCTACTCTTTGGTTCCTATGTTTTAGCTGGTCTCTGATCTATGAGAGAACCTTCCCTCTTATCCCATGACTGCTTATTTTGCTTAAGAACCTTTGGTGAGGGACTTCATCAAAGGCTTTCTGAAAGTCCAAATACACTATACCATAGTTTTATCACTGAGTGCAGCTGGAAAGCGGCTGACCCATTATCATGTGACCAGCCAATTCTCCACAGATAGTTTTGGGAATCTCTGCACTAATATCTATACAACATGCTAGAAAGTGTTTTTGAGAGTTCAGTTGTGTGACCCATTACTGAGTAACAAAGAAGACTGCAGTGTTCAGCACAGGGAAACCTGTGCTGTCTTTGTCCCTGCTCAGCACTACCTCAACAGTGTACACGCAGGGTTTTCAATCTCTGGAGTGGACACTGCATCAGAAGCAATCATTTTACTGCAAAAAAGTTACAAAAAGTATTTCTCTTCCTTCTGCATTGCAGACAATGTTTACAAACAGTGTGATATCTGGCCTTGGGAAATATTAATTTCCACATTAATGCCTGAATGAGCCAGTTTCAGTCCAGTATCAGGAGCCAGATTTGATCTGCTTTTCGCAGCTTGGGGTAACTCCATTCAGCTCGGCTGGAGCAACTCTGTGGTAAATGAAATTGGGCTCTGACCCATGTATTTTTATTTCATCCTGCCACTCATGATTAATGGTGCCTGTTATATATTATAATGTAGAGAGTAGTGGCTAATATTTTTCGAAGGCTAAGGTCACTGCAGTTGTGTATAGGTAGATTAGGTGTGAATTTGGGTGAAAGTGGACCATACACTGCAAGCTCAGAGGGTATATAGAGCTTTTAAGCCTGGAGAAAGGGCGGGGGAGAAAGCTGAGTTTTGTAATCAAAAGTAAAGATACACTGTGCTTTACTTCTCTGTGCTGCAGTATCTGTTGTAATTATGTTTAGAAAACATTCTGCTGAACCTACTTCAGTTTTTGAAATTCTTCAATGAGGCTGGACTTCTGCCCAGGAGACATTCTAGCAAAAACAGTCCCATTCACTAGTATCTGTAGAGAGAAGAAAGTTGAGGTACTAGATTGAAAAAACAAACCCCAAATATTTTTAGCGCTGTTAGGAATCCAGTGTCCCTTGTATGATATCTAGCAGCATGAGGGAGAATTCAGCCCTGCTTCATTATTGAATCAGATGGAATAGCATCTTACTGATTTTCATCTTTGATCTACCCATGGCATTGAACCAACCCCCCTGATCTGAACCTCCTCCCCACATGTTGGAGTTTTTGGAATCTGAACCTGATTCTTCTCATAACAAGCTGTACCAAAACCCAGGGTCACAAGATTCACAAATTTTGAAATGTGTAAAATCCAGTTCCAAAATAAGGGCATGACACCAACACCAAGTCCATTGAAGTCAATGGGAGTCTTTCCAATGACTTTAATAGACTTTGGATCAGCCTGTAGGAGTTTGCAATGTGATCCCATCTTTGTGTGATCATTTTCCTGCAGCATGAACATTATCCCTTTAAATTTAGCCCAACTCTTCTGGATCAAACAGCATATCCAGTCTATGCGATCCTTTTATCATTCACCAATGGCACTAGTGACCAGTTTATTAGTTACTACCACAGCTCTAGAAATGCTGATTCATGCCCGTGTTTTTCCCTAATTGGACTGCTACAATTAAATGAATTCTGTGCTTCCTCTTATCTGCTTGTGAGACAGATGAATATTCAAAATGCCCTAAATGGCATTATTTGAAGCCTCAGCAAAATGAACATCGCCAGCTAAGAGAGGAGCATTCAGAATAAAGTTGCGGAACACAGGCCATTGCACAGTCACGGTCTCTTTGTTGAGAATGAGCTGAGTGACTCACACCCATTTATCAGTACAGCACCTTTGAAATTCAATGTTTTTGTAAAACCAGCTCTTTGTTTCCTCGCAAACTTACTTTTGGCAGCAAACTCTTGAAATGCTTCACTAGAACCTGATAGGATTTTCCATTCAAGGCAAAGTGGTAATTGTTGCTTTCCCTTTCACGAATGGTTCTTTCCTCAATATTAACACATGTGTCCTAGAAATCAGACGAGTTATTCTTAGACTGGGATCATAATGTCTTAATATGTGATTAATGAAAGGGACAAATGTAATTGCACAAATCATGACTGTATTGTGGTTAGTGGCTAGAGAACTGGAATCTAGAAGCCTGGGTTTCACTGTCCACCTTGTCACAGACCTTGGAAAAGACATTTAACCACTTGTGCCTCAGTTTTCCATCAATAAAATGGGGATAATATTTACCTCACCTACCATCCCTTCGTAAAACTTTGTGGCCCTGTCTCCATGTGACTACTTATTTGTGGTCTAACACTTGTTAATTACTACATGTTAACCAACATGATTGGCAATTATGCTATAGAAATTACACTGAAGTTTGTTTCCAGACACAACATATGTTTCTAGTTGTATTTAACCATAGAGCCCTACTAGGTGAATGAGACGTGCTATATATCTGCAGAGTGCTATTATATTTTATGAGTTGTTCTGAGCTGATGGCTGTATCAAATATCACTTCCCCAGCTGATGGAACATTTAAAAAAAATCCTGCATGTTTCCTTCATGTCACAGCAACTTCAGGTCTATTGGGCAAAGTAGTAAAAAAAACGCTTTTCACATATTAAAAGCCTCAGTGCTCCATTAAATCCCATCGGCATTTGAAAAGTGACCATGTCCCCCAGTTGTGCTTACAGTGATTCCAGCTGCAATTTGTTTGCTATCTTCCACTAGTTGCCAGGTAATGGATGCTGGAGCGGGTCCTTCTGGTTCACTTGCTTCAATGAGAATCACTTTGCTGGTCTTGGAAATCATTCCAGAATTTTTGGCCACAGTAACAGCTGTCTGAAGGTTGTCACCTGTCAAATAAACAAGTGAGGCAGATTATATCTCTTCTGTCTACAAGTGTTCATCCCCCCAGTTTTTTCTAGACACCAGAGGGCCGATTCTCCACTGTTACACCAGGAGTATGCTACTGTAATTGTTTAATTCAGGGGCATTGCACTAATCTAGAGCTAGTGCAGGGGTCAGCAACCTTTCAGAAGCGGTGTGCTGAGTCTTCATTTATTCACTCTAATTTAAGGTTTGGCATGCCAGCAATACATTTTAACATTTTTAGAAGGTCTCCTTCTATTGTTGTATGTAAAGTAAATGAGGTTTTCAAAATATTTAAGAAGCTTCATTTAAAATTAAATTAAAATACAGAGCCCCCCAGACCGGTGGCCAGGACCCGGGCAGTGTGAGTACCACAGAAAATCAGCTCGTGTGCCGCCTTCAGCATGCATGCCATAGGTTGCCTACCCCTGAGCTAATGTAACAAGGACAGCAAGTCCGAGGACCAGATCCTGTGAGCCATCAGCTCATGGAACTCCTGTTGTCCAACGTGGGAGTTCTGTACCTGGAGGGCTACAGGGTCAGGCCCTGAGATGATACCTGTGATCATAACGCTCCTGATGCGGGCAGTGCTGAGTTCTTCCAGCACAGGCTTGGTCTCTGCCTTCAGCCGATTTTCCATTATCAGAAGGCCCAGGAACGTCAGGTCAGACTCCACTTCCTCCCTGAGAATGAGGATAAAAACACCCCGAGAGATTGTTTCCATAGTGCTTGGGGCGGGAGCAGCATTTGTTTGATATAGAATCCATACTAGGTTGTACTTTTCTTTCCAGCGAAACGTAACTGATCCTGAATGCGAAGCAAAATGACTCACTGAGCATTTACGTGTCTACAGCTTTGCACAAGCTGCCATGCCTCCGCAACATGGCTGTGTGGACTAAGCAGGAAGCGTAGCCAGGACACACGCACACACACACACAGATGCCAGATAACTTCAGGAACAGAAAACTGCTCTACCCCTTGGAAGACAGCATACATGGGGAGGAGACACGCGTCCTTTCTGCTCCCATCCCCAGCTGCTCGCCAGGCTGGGCTGGCACATGCCAGCATAGAACTAATGCAAAGATTAAGGTAATGGGGGCTGAGTTTAACCCATTTACCAGGAGCATTAGCTTACTTGGCGATTAGCAGTGTAGGGATCATGCTAAATGGCTTAGCTATTCCCGGCTCCCTCTCCTCTGGCAGGTCCTGAAGAGTTAGTGTGGAGAGGTATCCAGCAGCGATAACAGGACATTAGCAAAGCTTACCTCTCTAAATTGTCCAGTTCCACATCCTTTCCCATGTTTAATGCTCTGTGTGCCAGTGCAATCACTCTGAAACCTTGGGTTGTGTAAACCTTAAGCTCCTTTACGAAATCAATTGGGACTGTTTAGAGGAGAAAAGAATATGTGGGCAAGTCTTATGGTTTAAGTGACTTAAAGAACATCCAGTCTTTGGTTCTTTTCTTCTATGGCTTAATCTCTGCATATTACATGCTCATCATTTACCAATACCACGTTCTTTCTCAGCAAATGATCAGCTGTTTTTAATCCAAAGGCTCTGGAGATGATAACTAGATTTGAATATTTCAAATAACTGGACTACACGTTTGTTTTGTGCTTTAAAAAGTAAGTAAAGTACAAGGAGGTCTTGTGGTTAGAGTAGTCCCTGTTCTAACCACAGGGCCTCCTTGCACTTTAAATAAGGTTGAGGGAGTCTTGAACCTAGGCCTGCAGAGCAGCTAAGCACCAAACAACACTCTGTGCCATCCAGCAATAATTATAACCACTACCCAAGACCCACTGTGGACACAGACCACAGGAAGTCTCATCTCCAGGGGTCTGAGAGATAGCAGCCTTATGGCTCCTGTTTGGTAAATCCAAGAGATGACAGAGTGCTGTCTACATGGGGGGTTAGATGCATATAACTGTCGCTCAGGAGTGTCGATTTTTCACACCCCTGAGTGGCACAGTTATACCGATATAGGTCTGTAGCACAGACCTGGCCTTAGCAAAGACACAGCATGGAGTTCCCTTCCACATAGACTGCCTGCTGCCTTGTTCCCAGCTGGTAATGCTTCTCAAAGTGGGGACAGGATTAGAAAAAGGAGCAGACGCCCCACCACACTTTCCTGCCAATCAAGTTCAGTGCAGCTCAAGCGAGGAAGCATTTGTTGGACCCTGGGTGAAGGGGTCCTGACCTGAGAAGTTTGGTCAGTAAGACAGCTGAACACATGTGGTGAGAAAGTTTTGCTTTGAATTTAACAGTTTGTTAAGCTAGGCACTAGTAGTATTTTATCTTTATTTTTCTTGTAACCATTTCTGACTTTTATGCCTCATTACTTGTATATGCTTAAAATCTCTGTTTGTAGTTAATAAACTTGTTTGATTTAATCCAGTGTGTTTAAACTGAAGCGTCTGGGAAACTCCATTTGGGGTGACAAGTTGTGTGCATATTATTGTTTTAAAGAAATAATGGACTTAATATACATTGTATTGTCCAGAAGAGGACTGGGCAGTACAAAACATACATTTCGAGGGAAAATCTGGGACTGGGGGTGTGTTGGGATCACTCTGCAGTACAACCCAGGCTGCTGAGAGACAGAGTGTGGCTGGCAGGCTGCAGTTGCGCAGATACTCAGGGTGTGGCGTGCATACAGTTTGAGCAGCCCGGGGACAACAAGGCATACTTCAGCAAGGCATTGTAAGGCACCCAAGGTTGCAGGGCAGAAGTGACACAGCCCGCCCACTCCCCCCGGGGCCTGGATTGTATTCTGGTATGCCACAGTAAAACCCACCTGTGATCCTGCTTCCAGTTAGCAGCCTCCTCATAAAATATCTCCCGTTTCCTGCTTAATTGGGCTTGTCTGGCCTAATTCAACCCTGTCAGGGCCAGTGTGGGGAGGCCCCCGCATCATATAGGCCATCCTGGCAAGCCCAGACCAGCAGAGGGTGCCCCTAGAAAGGGGGTAATGTAAGGCCTAGCAGGTCTTGAACCTGAGCATGCAAAGCTGCCAGCCATGCAACCCTTCCAGTGGCTGCTGTAATTAGCTTGCGCTCCACTACCCACAACCTGCTCTGACCACAGCCCACACGAAGTCTCACCTCAGAGAGACAGACAGCAGCCCCATGGCTCCTGACTGGCACTCAACCCTATGTAAACCCACAGAGCATTCTGGGAAGTATTCAGGCAACAGTGTGGATCTTCTATGCCACCATGACTACGTCTGCCCTGGAATGTCTGGCTTTGACCTTGCCTTGAAGTGGCTCTCGCCTCCTGACCTGGACCCGACTTGGACTCTGGTCCTTAGTATTGGCCCCAGCCTGGAACTTGGCTATGAACTTCTCCACTGCTCTCAACCTCAGGTTTGACCCTGCTCTGTCCCTTTCAAATCTGAGTTCTTCCACTTAAATGCTGTGTAACTTTTTGGATGAATCACTTAATATTTCTATGCCTCAGTGGGAGCTTTCTTTGATGGCAAGCAGCTTTGTGAATGGGCTGGGTTGGGCCCGGGGCATGACATAGATATGAGAGGCTTCTGTGACTGCTATCATTTACACTGGGGAAGGCCCAGGACTAAGAGAGGCACAAAGATGAATTAAAGCTACTTTTGCCTCTTGTCCTCCCCCAGTTGTGCTGAGTGTGAGTTGGAAGTAGCTAGGGCTCATGCCTGCAATCTACAATTGGTTCTGATAATTTCATGTAGAGATTTTAAAGGCAAATGTAACTTTAGGACAGTCTACCTATTTGACCTGGAAAAAAGCAGTATGTCATACTGTAGCTGCATTGTATAGTGCCTAAATATTTATTATACTGTGAATCAACATCTACACTAAAACGGCTGGATAACAAACTCGAGAAACCAGAACAGGAATCAGTTTAAGATGCTTTCCTTGTCTGGGTTGATAGAACTGTGTGAAACTCATTTCAGAGACTTACGTAATTAGGCTTGTGATGGCTAAGCTGCACCCTCCCATCATTCCCCAAAATCTCCCAGAGTGGCTCAACAAAGCCATTTTCACCTGGTTTCTCTCCAGTGCCATTCAAAAACACAGCCAGGCATTGGTCCCATCCCATGTTTGCTCAGAATCTTCATGAAACTTGGAAAACATTTCAGTGAATCTGATCTGAGTTTCAAGTTGTTAGTGGTGTTTTCACAATAAAAAAGGAGCTTATGTTTGCTAGCAGAATGGGAATAGAAGCCCTGGTTCAAATTTCAAAAAGGAAAAAGGAAAACTGGCAGTTTTCTACAGCAGTTATTGTTAACAATAATTTACATTCACGTAGCTCCTCTCCCAGCACTCAGATAGAAGCTTCTGTGAGACTGGTCAGTCTTACAGTGCTGAATGTACATATCTGGAAACTGTACTTGTGCTCTTACCTCTTTTGTTAATCAAAGATATGCATGTCACTGTCCATGCAATGACCATGACTGCTTATCTAAATCAGGTATTTGGACATGCTAACATCCAGTTATGGGGCCAGTTGTCCACTATGTAAATAGTCAATGAAACTCAGCTAGTGTAAATCATCGTAGCATCTGACTGTAGATCAAATCAGCTATTGGACCATGCGAGTGCGGCCATGGTAGCTGTATCAATGAGATTTACAGGTGCACAGTAACTCTCAAGGGCAATTCCCTTTTGGACTGAGCAAAAATAAAGATATGTACATTTATACATATATATACATTTCCATACCAGTTTCTGGTCTGCAAAAGCTGGTCACCATTTCTGGTGCTCCCTTCATATACAGATCATACTGGTCCTTCCCAAGCTGCTGGGTAATGACAGACATCCTCTGCAGCCCGGAGGAAAATGGGAACTGATGTAGGATTGCTATCCCATCCACTGGAGTCTGAGGAAAGGTCAGGAAGGTAGGACGTTAATTAGATACTCAATTCATTTTGCAAACATAAAATCTGTCTTTTGGCTAGCTTGGGACTTGCTTCCTATCATGAGTTCTCTCTGGAGTTGAGTTAATTAGCCTGAGGGCATTTCACTTGCTACCTTTTGCACGTGGGATCACAGGGACTAGACACAAATTGTACAACTGGATCTCTCATCTATTTCCATACACTTCCCCTAGAAAATCCAGGACTGTTCCCTATAGCACATTCTTTAATGCTCAGTCCCGGATAGCTTTTAAATTGTCTCTGAAGATGGGGCTTGCTACCACTGCTTCCTGTGGCAAACTATTCCACAGCTTACAGACCTCAGTGGGTTTTCCCTCCGATATTCAGCCTGTGCTTTCCAACCTGGTTTGTGCTTTGTTCTAATCTGTCTTTCATAAGCCATTTTGCATTTATTTATGTGAAATCCTTTGAGAACTAAGGAAGAAACACTTGGAGTGAAGTAATATTTGTATTATTCTTTTTATTTTTATTTTTTTCAGTATGTTATAATGCACGTCTCTTCCTATAGATTAGTTCAGTCTGGTAACAGGGCATTTGATCCAGTTCAGGTGATTTGTTAATATTCAATTTTGTCAGCTGTTCCCTGCGTAGGTCTCACTTTGAATAGCCTAGAAAAGCATATTTGCTTTGTCGGTAATGGTAGAGGAGTCCTCCAGGAGGCATCTGTCTTTACTTCTTAGAATGTCTATTTTTCATCTCTAAGAGTCTTCCCAAGTGTGTGAAAGAAACATGCAGCAAAACTTTGCTGCTACCCATATAGCAAGTAGTTCTTCTCATTTCACACCACTGTTGTCCCTCTTCTGCTCTCTCTCATCTTCTGATCATTTATTTTATTCTCTTACATTTTTAGTTTTTGCAAACATTGTTCTACCTCTGTCCCTTCCTTTAGATCTGTCTCGTCCCCCTCCCCTTCCCTGCCCTGTATATTTCTCTCTCAGGGAAATGCTGCTTTGCTGCATTCACAGGAACTGTTTAAGACGGATTCACCCCTGCCTGTACGTCCTCAAACAGCCAGTTTAGTGTGGCTGACTGACGTCCTCCAATTTAACACAGGGACAAGTTTTCAAAGAGACTGTGATGGGGTGGACTAGGCTCAAAGGCCCCTTGCTGGAGGCCTCAGAGTCCTGGCACACCCATCCCAGGAAAGGAGCAGTGGAGAGGTCCTCCAAGTGGCCTAGAATGGCTACAGCGAGCAGCCAATGAAGGCCCAGCAGGCTCATATATAAGGAGCTGCAGGGAGTGAGTACACTCTGCTTGCAGGGACTAGGTAAGCAGGAGGTGTCCCGAGCTGGTTGCAAGGGCTAAGGCCGGTAGGGACTGGGGAAGTGAGGGAATAGCTTTTGGCTGACTGCCAGGATTCACTTAAGACAGGTCCAGGGCAGGGACAGTGTATGGAACTGTTACTCCCCGGAAGGGGGCTGATTAGACTGACCCAGCTGAAGAGTTGGGGTCAGAGGATTAAAGGCCAGGCGAAGAGTCCCCAGGGAGGAAGCCCTGGGCATGCTGCTCCACTCCAGAGCAGGAACTTCTCATGTAAGCTGGCCAACTAGGGTATTGAGATAGGCCCTGTTGGTCAGACTGAGGACCGGGCTTCAGAGATGTTGGTGCCCACAGAGTGCTACAGGGCATTACTGAGGACTTTGAGATAGGGCCGGTTGGACAGTGTACCCTGGAAGGGGGACAGTGTAGGTGGCTCGGTCGGAGGACTGAGTCACTGAAGACCCCCCAAGAGATCCATTGGTTGGAGGAGGGTGCTTGCGAGAGGTGGGTGCTGCCCTGCTGGAAAGAACTGAAAGATTACAGGCACTGTCAGTCAGAGAAGGGGGCATTTGTGAGAGGCAGGTGCTGACCCCGTTACAGCAACACCTTTCATAAGATGCAAAAATAGCATAAAAGAACAGTTGAGGCAATTTACAGCTGTCAGCCAGTTCTCGACATCGGAGATATAAATGAATGTTACTTCTGCTAGGAGTTACATACACACCATATTCTTTCTGTTAAAAACACAGAACTCACATTTCTAGTGTTTGGTCCTGGTTTAACGATTACACTTGTATCTGGTACTCCAGCCTTACTATGAGCTGTACTGGAATCTTCCATTTCCTTTGGAGGGGAAAATTACACCAACAATAAAATTAGGACATTAACCTGGAAGCATTTAAATATTCAACCTACACCTGTGGCTACAGGTATACTTAAGGATGTGCAAAAGTTCCCGTCTTTGGGGGGTTAAACTTTGTACTCAAGTTTTCACCTTTTCATTTGGTTTCTTTGCACTTCTGAAATTTGACTTTGCAACATTTCTCAAGTGCGGTTTGTTTGGTTTTTTTGTTGTTTTTTTGCGCTGTGAGAATGCAAAAAACCAAAAGCCAATCAACCAGAAAACATACCTTTACTCAAAATGTCATGCTCACAAAACTTCCAGCAGAAGCTGGATATCTCAGCTCCCCTGGGCTGATCCCATGGGTCCTCATACACGCTTTCCATGCTTTCATATGTCTGTCACCAGTGTAAACACAAAGGGTGATGGAATACAGGTAAATTTAACATCTATGAGTTTTACAAGATTTTGAAGCTAGACTCATTTAGACAATGAACCAATTGGTTATGTCATAATACCTTGTTTAAAACAGGTTAGGTAAGTCTCTGGAAAGAGTAGTACTGGGCCCTTCCTGCTTCAGTCAGAGCATTTGGCTAGATACGCTGGGAGGCGCCTGCCAACCACAATCTAGGGTGTCTATGATTACATGCGATCACGTTTTTCATCGGCTCATGCTGTGAACACCTGCTCTCTGTGGGTAAATCCCCAAAGTGTAATGCCCACTTCTCCTGAGCGCTAAACAACAATGTAACATGCTTGTATAAAAAGCACAGGTGTATCTGTGTTTAGAAAAGGGCCTTTAATGTGTTCTCACCCATGTTAGGTCAAAATTCTCCTCTCCATTATGCACAGTATCTCCATCATAAACCACACTGCACAGCCACACATCAGCCATGCTGCTATTGCTTGGGGGAGGAAGGGGCAGAAAGGACCACAAAGCAAGAATGATGGGACTCTGCGGGATTGAGGGTTGTCACCATTCTGAGTTAAGTACTTCTGACCCTTTCACGGCCTATTTGAGGGCACCCTACTTGGGTTTCAGGCCTGTACCCACCATCTCTCTCTGGGCAGGAACCTGCATCCCCCTCCCTCCAGACCAGGGATTTAGGCTGCCATTTTCTCCTACAACTCACTGGTCACCTTAACAAGTCTGAGTTTTGTTTAGCATCTGTCAACCTTCTCTCTCTCAGCCACTGTGACAGGGCTAACCAATGACCAGTCAATATCTATTTAGAACCAAAGCATTAGAGAGAAAACATAATTTGAAAACTATACCCAGGTGATGTGAATGCCTGTCTGAGCAGGAGTCACCCATCTTCCACATGGAGACCCTGGTAGGTTTGAAAGTCCCTCAAACCCCTTCTGTAGAGCCTGTGCCTCTTATCAGTTCTTGGAATGAATGAGTGTGATCCTTCTCCCATAGCAAGCTGCTCACTTTATACAATTCTCAGTTCTCTGTCTACTGGTCAAAACCACTGTATGCAATTTCCCCAGAGTGGTACTCCTATAGACTTGTTTACCTGTCTAGGGATTTGCATTAATTACCCCCTAGTGATTTTTACTTCCTGATACCTGAAGCATGAATAGACTAACCATCCCCAAAGATATTGCATTGCTTGTTCTGTTCCAAAAAAGAAATTAACACTTTCACACCTGGCAGGTAACAAGATGAGATGGGAAACTGAGTCACAGTCTTTCATAAAAGTAAGTCAGATGTTCCCCAGGTCTTCATCTCCCCTTATTTTAAAAGTGGACACAGCAAGGATACTAGACCATCCAGGCTTGTGAACCTGAATGACACACCTGCATGTTGTCTCTTATTTCAAATGTTCTCCATTCATGTAAAACATTTTCTTAAGAAGCTGACATACTCTATTCATTAAACAGTACAAGCTGTTTGACAACCATCCCATATTTTTTTCTTAGTACTTACTGGAGGGATATGCAGTGGGAGAGCTCTCACATGCCCCCCCCCCCTTAGCCATGGGCGGCAGGTATCATAGGCTGGGAGAGGCTGTGGCACCCCAAACAGCCTGGCGTGGTCCCGCTCACACTCCATCCTCAGACCGCTCCTGCAGTTCCCAACACTCTGCCCTGGTCCATGCTGGCTGGGGCTGGGGCTGGCCAGCCTGCCACAGGGACTCGGGATGGCTGGCACTGGGGCTGTGCTGCCCGGCCAACCAGTGCTTCAGGTGCTGGGGGCTCTGTGGCCGCACCACCCAGCCATGGTGGGGGTGCTCTGGGCTTCTGAGGGGGAGCAAAAAGGGAGAGGGAGGAGGGATGGGACTTGGGCAGAGGGGGAGGGGCCAGGGGCTAGCCTCCCCCAACGGCCAGGTCACCAGCAGTCCATGCCTTAGCCCTTAATCCAACCTTAATCTCAGCCTGGTGCCTTTTCCCACAGCTGCTTCTCTCCCAAGCATCTCTTCTTTAAGCCCCAGGGGAGAGTGGCTGTCTACTTAGCTACAGTCTCTAGCCAGGCCTCCATAAGGACAGGGCAGCGTATCTCTTTGCTGATGGGATAAAATACTCCTCTCCCTGACTGCATCCATGCAGAACCAGCTGGTTGCTTCCCCTCTTGTCCTACAGCAGGCTCTCACTGCAGGAAGTGAAGCCAGTTGCAGGAGCCATGGCCTTGCTACTCATGAGGAGGGGGCTGGCACTTCACTACCTCCCTGGAATCTGGTTTCAAATCACACACAGGGAGATGAAAGAAGTCTTTCTTTCAAACCCTCTGACAGATCAGGTGTGTGGCAGGTGCCCTTAGGGAAGTTAATTGCTAGAACTCCAGAGGCAGATGCAGTCCTGTGGCAATGCCTCAGAATTTAGTAAAAATAGCCAGAGTTCACTAGTCTGGCAGAACTGCAGGCAGAATGCTATGAAATTATTATGGCCAGGACCAGGGACTCATTTAGTGGTCCAGGCACTGGAATTTCACTAGCTGTTACATATTGCTGCCACCAGGTATGCAGTTGCTTGCCTGATGATTAGGGGAATGCCTTCAAGGATTTGCATACTGTGTACATGCAGTTAGAATAACAGTCACGTTACCCAGCAAGTGCACTCAAACATTTTCTTGTCCAATGGGTCTCCCTGTATCTTCTCATCCAGAACTATGAGTGAATGACAGCTCACCATGGCTCCACATGGCAGTCCCCAAGGCAAAGGAGTACCAGAGGCAAAGCTGTAGATGTTCTGGAAACTGATTTAAAACAGAGGGTTAGTGTCCAATTTCTTCACAAATAGATTGCTGGGACAGATCCTCAACTGGTGTAAACAGATTCCTCTCAGCTGACTTCAGTGGAGCTACGCCTATTAGCAGCAGCTGAGAATTCAGGCCCCAGTCCATTTCATACACAGGCCTAACCTCCTCAATGAGCCAAAAGTATCTTAAACATAATTAGCATGGAAGTTTACATTTCAGTTTCACACTGTGTTATTACTCTCTGAGGGAATTGGCTATGAATACTACAGTTAACACAGGAGCTTTAGAGCCCTGCTTGACAGCTCCTATTGTTATTTATTAAAAGAGAGATCTTGGACACAAACAGAAAAGAGTGATGACACTTCCTGTAGTCTGCTACATCTCACTAAGCGAGACAAGGTAGGTGAGGTTATATCTTTTACAGGACCAATGAAAGATAGATATTACCTCCCCTACCTTATCTCGCTCATATCCTGGGAACAACACAGCTACAACAGTGCAAACATCCCACTGAACAGTTTCCTGTTGGGAGCCCAACAGAGTGTTGGTGAAGTGTCAAAATGACACGCTTGACTTCGCTGGGCCTGATTCTCCACTGCCCTGCACAAAGAGTTATTTACCTCTGCGCCAACAGCTGTGAAAGGCCACTGCTGGTGTAAGTGGAGAATTCTGACTTGTTAACATTTTACATCCACCTAGCACAAGTGTAAATGATGACATAAGGTGCAGTGCAGAGAATTAGCTCCAACCCCTTCGTTTATACTAGTGGCCTTAACATCTGAGGACCTGAGACATCTCTCACTTGCACCTGTTTTAAAACCTGTTTTATTCCACTGATTTACACTGGGGTAAGTCAGATGAGACTCAGGCCCTGAACAATGCAGTGTAATGCAGCATTCCCGGAATATGCTCTCTCCTCCTGCCTGAGGCAGAAATGGATCATAAACCAGTTTGGGCTGAGTGAAGTCTTTACAATTTCATCCTAGATTATTTCTCCCCCACTATAATCTTGATTCTTCTCTCTTTCCTATGGCTCTAGGACACGCAACTATTACACAGCCTAGCATTGTCTGTTTTCTTAGAATGTATCTACTACATGGCATGTTCAACTAATAAGAGGCCCATTAAGTTTTAGGTCAGCATGGTAAAGAGAAGCTATAATTTATTTATCCTACTTTACTACTAAATCAGAAGTGGCAAAATGTGGAGTTCAACAATGCAGAATATGGCAATATGAGATCAAGAAGCAGGATTGCTTTGTGGATCCTGTAGTCTCTGGCCTGGTCTACACAGGAATAGCATAGTTGAAGTCGAAGTATCTTATTTCGACTTACCTCCTGTCCTCACGATGCGGGATCGATGGCCGCAGCTCCCCCTGTCAACTCCGCTACCGCCATTTGCCCTGGTGGAGTTCCGGAGTCGACAGAAGCCCGTTCGGGGATCCATATATCACGTCTAGATGAGACGCAATATATCGATCTCCGATAAACCAATCGCTACCCGCCCATCCAGCGGGTAGTCTGGACATACCCTCTGTGAGCCACCAAAATCTGTACCATTTCAGGCAACTTAGATCTAGCCCTTGAGCTCTTATTGTAATTTGGCAAATTAATTAACTAATGCCTATAAAGCATTTTAAAGTAGTTAAATGCTGTATAAGCATTCTTGCTGTTCTTTTATGTTGTTTAAAAGTACAAAAGGATATTTCACATGCAGTGTGACATTCCTTTACTGAAACTGCATAGGTTTCAGAGTGGTAACCATGTTAGTCTGTATCAGCAAAAACAACCAGGAGTCCTTGTGGCACTCTTTTGTAGTGCTAACGAGGCCAATGAAATCAAGATGGACATCACACATTTCCAACAGTTGACAAGAAGGTGTGAGTATCAGCTGACCCAGAAGTCACCTACTACAAAACAGGCCCAACACAGAAAGTAACAGAACACCACTACCTGTCACCTACAGCCCCCAACTAAAACCTCTCCAGGCATCATCAAGGATCTGCAACCTATCCTGAAGGACGATCTCTCACTCTCACAGACCTTGGGAGACAGGCCTGTCCTCACTTACGGACAACCCCCAACCTGAAGCAAATACTCATCAGCAACTACACAGCACACAACAAAAACACTAACCCGGGAACCAGTCCCTGCAACAAACACTATTGCTAACTCTGTCCACACAGCTATTCAAGGGACACCATCATAGGACCTAACTGCAAACTGGACACCATCAAATTAGGCCTGAATAAAGACCTAACCACCCTAGGACCTAACCACATCAGCCACACCATCAGGGGCTCGTTCATCTGCACATCTACCAATGTGAAATATGCTATCATGTGCCAGCAATGCCCCTCTGCCATGTATGTTCGCCAAACTGGACAATCTCTACACACAAAAATAAATGGACACAAATCAGACATCAAGAATTGTAACATTCAAAAACCAGACTTCAAAGAACTTCAAAAACACACTTCAACGAGAAATTGCAGAACTGGAATTAATTTGTAAACTGGACACCATCAAATTAGACCTGAATAAAGACTGGGAGTGGATGGGTTACTACAAAAAGTAATTTTCCCTCCCTTAATATTCACCCTTTCTTGTCAACTGTTGAAAACGAATAGGCCACTTCCACCTTGATTGCGTTGGCCTCATTAGCACTGGCCCCCCACTTGGTAAGGCAACTGCCATCTTTTCATGTGCTGTAATATTTATACTGCTTTCTGTATTTTTTTCACTTCGTGCATCTGATGAAGTGGATTATAGCCCACAAAAGCTTCTGCCAAAATACATTTGTTAGTCTTTAAGGTGCCACAAGGACTCCTTGTTTTTGCTGAAACTCCATAGTAACACCCAGCTTAGCCCACGGCAAGTCTCTTTGTAGGAGGTTGTTTAAGGAGGAGTGGAGTAATGATGCAGATTTATTAATTAGATCAGTGCAGACATCAATAGCCCATACTGGTATGTTGGCAAGTCATCAGCATGGCTTCTTGCTGAGCAAAGTCTGAACATGCCATTGAAGTAGGGCAGGAGGGGGGCATTGCACCATTCCCTGTGCTCATAGGGGCTGGGATCTACAGCCCTGTGAGGCTCAGCCCCAGCCCCAAAAATGTCTGAGTCAAAGTGAAACCTGAATTTTGCTAAGGCAGGGCCCAGGTTAACCGCCCAGCTGCTCCAAATGTTTGCCATTGTGATCTGGAGCATAGGGTTGCAAAGCCACTCAAATTTGGCTTAGCTGCTCCTCAGTCATGCCAGACCTACCTGGGGTCTACACCTCCCAGACCACTAAATATAGGGGCTCTGCCCCTGGACCGCCACTGAAATTTGCCATGGAAATCTGAAATGATGCCCTTGTTGGCACCTTGTGGAATTTCCTAGTACATAAATGTCAATTTTATTTGCAGGTAATATCTTTTATTGGACCAATTTCTGGTGGTGAAAGAGACACCCGGTGGCCAGAACCTGAAGAAGAATTCTGTGTAAGATCAAAAGCTTGTGTCTCTCAACAACAGAAGTTGCTCCAATAAAAGATATTACTTCACCCGCCTTGTCTCTCTCATATCCTGGGACCAACACAGCTACAGCAACACTGAATACAAATTTATTTGCATGTGTAGCTCATTTTGTTCTCCACGTCACATGAACAGACACTGAACTACACATGGTGTCCAGTATCAGAGGGGTAGCCGTGTTAGTCTGGATCTGTAAAAGCAGCAGAGAATCCTGTGGCACCTTATAGACTAACAGACGTTTTGGAGCATGAGCTTTCGTGGGTGA
>NC_133776.1:2325511-2357633 GCF_003597395.2 Chelonoidis abingdonii | reverse complement strand
GGTTTGTGGATCTTGGGTAGTAGATAGAATAACCCTGGTCGGGGCTCTAAGAGTATGCTGATTTGTTCCAGTGTTAGTGTAGGGAGTGTCCTGAGCAGATGGTGCAGTTTCTTAGTGTATTCCTCGGTGGGATCTGAGGGAAGTGGCCTGTAGAATTTGGTATTGGAGAGTTGTCTGGCAGCCTCCTTTTGTTAGTCAGACCTGTTCATGATGACAACAGCACCTCCTTTATCAGCCTCTTTGATGATGATGTCAGGGTGGTTTCTGAGGCTGTGGATGGCATTGATTTCTGCACGACTTAGGTTATGAGGCAAGCGATGTTGTTTTTCCATGATCTCTGCCTGTGCACGTCGGCGGAAGCATTCAATGTATAGGTCCAGACTGTCATTTCGACCCTCAGGAGGAGTCCATGTGGAGTTCTTCTTCTTGTGCTGTTAGTCTATAAGGTGCCACAGGATTCTTTGCTGCTTGAACTACACAGTTAACTCAAGTGAAATAATCATGACATTATTTAGGGCTATTTTCCTTGTTGTGGTTTTTGAGCTTTCTGCCAAACAAAATGTTCTGTCTGGTGAGAATTGTGCATGCAACCTCTATTAGTTAATGGCCAAGAGCCAGGTAGAGATTGTATTGCTAAATACAGGAAAATCTTACCAAATAATCCTTTATTGGGTGGCACTTGTTAATTAATGTTATGTAATGTGCATCAGATATTGTCTCTCTGTCCTGTGAGAATCTCTTAGGGCTTGTCTACGCTGGCACTATATATCGCTGCAGCTTTCTGGCTCACTCTATCACTCATCATGATACAGTTATCTCCTCTGTGCCGAAGTACCCAATATGTTGGCAACCACTGCTAAAGTCTGGGATGTTGATATAATGCATATGCTGATCCCCTGCGAAAGATGATGGGCAGCTAATCTCTCCTCAAATGTATTTGAGCCCAATGGAATATGCACAGTGCAATGTGGGGTTTAAATGATTTTTTATAGCCATGGCATGAACAATAAACAGCTGATTTTGGCTATAATCAACACCTTTTGCAATTACATGCCACTTGTCACCTCAGGCTCTCAAAGCATTTTGGAACAGGAATTGAAATGCAGTTTGTCGCATCAAGGTGGAGTCCGAACATTTCAGTCTGATGAGTTTGGCTGGTAAGGTATGTCTGTTGAGGGTGGTCTGGATGTTAACAGTGGCCTAAGTAGCAATTTCATTTATTTTTAAAGTTGTTTGGGCAACAGATGGTTGGCTAGACAGGACAAGACAACAAGGGAAGTGAAAGAGGCAAAGCAACTTGCCCATCAGGCCAGGGAATGAGCTGTGATGAGACCCCAGTTCTCTTAACTCCCAAGCCAGTGTCCTAGTCACTAGACCGCATTGCCCCTCTCTTTCCTATAGCTGGGCATATGAGGAAGCTCCCTTAGGGGTAAGGTTCAGATGAACTCTTGGCTGTTTTGACAATATATCTAAGATCTGCTCATCACTAAGCACAATCCCAAAATGCAAAATCCATTTGTGGACAAAGATCCTTACCGGCTTCCTTCTGAAGGGATCAGCCCCCAGAGGTCCAGTCCATCTTCTGTTAGGGTGCCAGTCTAGGGTCAAACAAACATCTGATTATTTTATTAGAGGTTCAGGCCTTGATTCTCTGACTAACGCTAGTGTACATCAAACTGCACAGAAGTCAGTCATGAAAGTATAAAACTGGTGTAACTGAGAGGAGAACCAAGAATACAGACAATACATTTACAACAAACTACAGCAGGCTGGATACTCAGTTGTGAAGATCATCCTAGCTCTACTGAAATGAATGGAGCTGAACTGGTTCACCTCAGCCCAGGAACTGGCCTTGTATAGTTGAAAACATGAAAATTAAATTGTATGTTCTGGGCAGAGGGAGTCAAGACATCTCAGAAATGTTGAAAGAGGTATAAGATCACAAGCATGAATGTCGGGGATAAAAGGAAATTATGGACCAAATTTCCAGCTTGCCTAAGCTAGCACAATGACGCACAGTGCAGTGGGATTGCGCTGGTTCGTACTTGCTGTAAACCTGGCTCATTGTTTTCAGGAGAGTTTCAATGTCTGGAGGTATATTATTCACCACATGTTAAAAGACAACGGAATTAATATAAAAACCACAGAAAGATCCAGAGATGAGTCTGGAGGCAGTGTCCGGGTGAACCATGGTCTGGGCCCAGTCTGGAGGCAGTGTCCGCCTGGGGCGGGGACCACGTTTTGATCCAGTTACGGGCCTACACAGAGCACTGGGGGTTGTTTCTGCCTGAGGTGGAGTGATGTGTGCAAACTCCGTGAGGTTGGGGGACTCCACAGCAGTTGAACCCAGCCTCTTCCTGCGAACATGCTCAGGAAGAGATTCTCAGAGACCACAGGGACACTTGACAAACTGGGCTTTCAGGAGTTAATCTGTATTGGGGCTGGAGACAGGTCAATGTGGAATAGCACCAATTCCATCACCTTTGTTATATGTGGTGATTCCTAGGCAAGCACAGATTCCAGAGTACCTCTGCACCATGCCCCAGAGCAGGCACAGAGCATGCCTCGCTGGCAAGCAGGCTGTGTGGTGGCACTCATGCCTGTGTGGCTACTACTCCCACCCCTTCAGCTCCCTGAAGAGGGTTCCGCCTGGAAGGCTTTGTGCCAGTCCTGGGTCCAACATACCCAGAGGAGGCAGCCTGAATTTGACTTCTTGGCTATGAGTGAGCAAGAACAAAAGTGCTAAGAATGTTTATGGCATTAATAGAACAAAATCCCAAACCTGCAAAAAGCATTAAAATCTATTGCAGCAATCTTGCTTTAAAAGCTGTAATATGTTTCTTACTTTGTCAAAGCAAACCAGGTTTATTTGCCCGCATATATTTATCCTCTGGGGGCTGATGCAGAAAATTTTCTTATTCTTCAGCCTCTTTTGGGCATAAACAATCCCTGTTGTCAAAGCAGCTGGTATTGCAGGAGGGACAGAAACAGTGAAAAGGAGGAGTGCCATTGCCACTGTTTCAGCTACTGGTTTCTGGAGAAGAAACAAACACAACAGAGCTGTTGATGATATTCAACCTGTTTTTACTCTTTGAATGTTCGAAAGCTTGGACTATCTGAGCAGAAGCTGTACGTGCAGTGTGATGTTCCAAACAGCTGCCTTACTCAGGGTTCAGAAGGAAGGAATTCCATTATCATGTTACTACTACTTGCCTTGTGCTGTACATACACACACACTGTATAGATCAGTCCAAGCACGCCAATTAATGTAAGGATTATGATGAATTTGAAGGCATCTCTGTAGAGTTTGAAATTCATGGGCTTGGGGTAGAGGATGGACCTCACCAGATCGCCTTTGGCTGTGTTGAACCCTATATTAAGACAATCACCACAAATTGTATATGTTAATCTAATGACACGATAGGTTGAACACAACTGAATTAGGAGATGGATGGTATTGTAAAGACTTTCTGAAGGCAGGACAAAATATCTGGCCAGCTCATGTAGTGTGAAATTCACCAATAGGCAAAGACCCTCCATGTCACAACCCCTCATTTTACACCTTCACATGGGTGATTGTAGCAGATCCCTCAGTGCACTCTGTGCCCCTGGGAGGCAGATTTCACCCCTGCTCTGAATGCACAGGCATGGATGGGAGAGATTTGGGAAAAGATTGTTGTACCTATGCTTATAGGAACCCCTATACTGGGAGGACAGAAGGGAAGCAGGAGACACCATTCTGTAGCAGGACTGGAATAGCAGCCACACAGGACCTTGCCTATGGATTTGGGCTGAAGTCTGTAGGGCCTGTCTACACTGTTATGAGAGCAAGCTCCCAGCCTGGGCCCACAGACTTGTGCTAGCAGAGCACATGCTAAACACAGTTGTGTCGATGTTGCTTTCACATTGTGGCTCAGGCTGGAGCTCAGGCTCCGAAGTCTAGAGGGGTGAGGCGAGGACGGACTTGAGAGTGTAAACTCTAGCCTGAGCTGTAATGTAAATCACCATCTAACCTGTTGTTTTTAGTGTACTAGTGTGAACCCTGCTCGCACAAGTCTGTTGGCCCGGGATGGGAAGCTCCTCCCAGACGCAGTGGAGACGCACCCCAAGTGCCGTGCAGTAAGATAACTTACTCAGCCTTTGCGAGTGTGATGGAGGGTGGGGATGAATGTCATCTGTGACTAAATAAAACTCAGACTGCGGCTGGACTGAACAGTCTTTATTTACCAAAACAGATCAGCACTTTAAATGGGAACAGTGAGATTTCTTTCTAAAAAGCTGTTACTGGTGGTGAAAGGTGCCAGGTTGACAGCCATGCAGACGGAGGTCCTCTAGTCAGTGAAAAGGGAAGAGTTACAGCACCAAGCAGTGGCAGTCCATGCTTCCTGGGCTGTCCTGGCAGTTTATCTGGTTCTGGTCTGCACACAGTTATTGTGCTGCCATAACTGGTTTGGATTACTGCAGTGGTTATACCCATACAAACCCTAGTGTGAATGCAGTAACACTGGTATAAAAGTATAGACATCTTGTTTCCCTTCCTATATGGAAATAGCTAAACTGCTATAAAGCACCTTTGTACTAATATAACTGGGGGTTGTACCATTTTATACTGGTCTGGTTAAAGCTTTTGTGTCTAGACGAGCCCCCGCAGGGTTTTGTGAGGGAGACAAACCCAGGTCTATCCACTGAGACTGCCATCAAGGGAGTCCAGTAACACCAATGGGTTGGAATGTGGGCCCTTGTCCACTAGAAACTAGACTGAGACCCACCAAAACACAACCACTAGTTGGGAATAAATAACTTTCAGTCTCTGACACGGGCTGGATCTGAACCAGGGATGTAGAGAGAAAAGCTTTACTATGTGTCCCCTGGGTCATCTGGTCCCCACCACCCTGACCAGTAAAATCAAAAATAAATACCAGTTTGCAGCACAACAGCTCTCACTGGTCCTTTGCCTGTGGGCTTGGTCTGTATGACCTCTGTTCCACAGAAGAGGACGTGTCTTCGGTAATCCTCTGCACTGTGTGTTTTCCACGACTTGGTATTCTCCGTGTGGGGCAAAGGGGTTTTAGTTACCGGAATACTTTCACCTAAAGATCATGTTGTACAGTTCCAGTTAGGGTGTATTTAAATTCCATCAGACTCAAGAAATGTGCAATTTATACATACCCAATTAGCAAGAATTTTTAAATAAATAAATTCATGGACTGGATGATGGCTATGATTTTTAACATCCGAGCACTTTAGACATCTCCCTGGTAGTTTTCAATCTAAAGACTTGGATGAAACTTTGCCCTCAGATAGACACAGTTTTATAGTGGCTAAGTGTATATGTGCGACACTGCGTTCTGCTGTTGAAGTGTGTGTATCATTGTCTGCCCACACAGAGCACATTACAACATCCGAGCATTTAAAAACAATTTTTTGTGCTTTTAATGTTTGCTGTATTTCCTGTTCCTGACAATACATTACATAGATCTGGTTTCATTTTTAGTAAGAAATTGAGTTATGCTGAGCAGTTTAGAACTAATCAGAAGCCCTTCCTAAGGAGACTGCAAATTATTCAAAACACCATCTTTCCTTATTTTGCAACAATTCATTCTGATATAGGATAAACCATTTGTAATCAGAATTGATAAAAACATATCTCCAGAGAGAGAGCAAAGAACTGCATGGAGACAAAAGACCAATCAAAATCCAAGTTTATACCTGTGAGCATGCCTTCATCTACAATACAACCTCCATCGATCAGGATAGCATCACATGGCAAAGAATGCTTCTTTCCTTCTAAAACAAGGATGTCTCCTGGGACCAAATAACGAGACTCCAGCTTTTTGCAACCTATAGTAAAATATAAAATGAACTGAGTGTTCACTTAGACACAGGTTATGATCCATAGGAACATTTTAAAGCCTGCACTACACAACCAAACTGCTTTACTCCATTGTTTGGTTTCAGAGGAACTGCACTTATGGATCTACAGCAGTACAAGTGAAGACACTTGTCTGCCTGCCTACCTTGAAGTGATGTTCTGAGGCTTAATTAGTTAATGTCTATAAATTGCTTTGGATAAGAGACCTGCCTAAGGTACCTATAGGCCCCATTACCACTGTATCTGAGCACCTCACAATCCCTAATGGACTCAGCCTCACAACATCGCTGGGAGGTAGGGTGTAATCCCCATTGCACAGATAGAGACCCAAGGTGCAGTGAGACAAACTGAGGTGAGGAAGCCTGTAGTAGAGCAGGGAATTGAGCCCTGGTCTCACGTGTCCGTGGCTAACATCCTAGTCACTGCACTATGGAGTTACTTTACCCAATTTGTTCTTGATACTGAAATACATCTGCAAGCAGATAAGCCTAAGTATGTCTGTGTACTTCCAAACTTCAATAGAGTTTGACCCCTATTGAATTAGAAGGGGTGAGGGGAAGAAGGCTAATTGGACATCGCTCACCTTCGTCCTTTGTGCAGGCTGTAACCTGGACTTTGTTGTGTTCCTCGACAAGGTCCTGCAGCTTCACTGATTGCTGTTGATTGGGTAGTAAATTAAGTGTTGAAATACTAATACTTGTGCCAAGCAAAACATTATACTTTGGTCAAGAGTGAGCTTCATAAGAGTGGAACTGAACTTCATTGGATTATAAGCCGTAGGGGTCATACTCCCTATGCTGTTCTTACCAATCAGGAAATGTATTCAAAGGGTTTGCCCTCAGTTAGACAGCAGAACAAGCTGTACAGTGTTTTGGGACTTGATTTTCCACTCATGCCAATTTCACATCAGTAAAATTACTCCTCTTTGCAACACTAAGAAATGAATCAGGCTCTGTTTTTAATGACATTTCCAATCCCTAAGTAGTGAATTTCCACATGTTGGTCCGTTTTTTTCCTTGCTAGAAAGTTGCTCAATAGAACAACTGAGTGTAAGTATCCAGTTATTACAGAGGTTACCACTGCAAAAAAACAGAAAGAGAATCTAGACTTTTGATCACTTTAGCTATGTATCTCTACATGGCAGGTGGCTGGTTATAATCCAATTTAGCAATTTGCATGTCCAGAGTTATAAACTGATGAGGTGAACTATCACAGGTTTGGGCTGTGTACAGTATTGTAGTGGGGATATGTCACCTTAATTTAAAAATTACTTATAAAATCTAGTCATAGGTGTGGGCTTCTTAATCGGTGTTTTTCTTATGAAAACTTCAGACTAGTTGGAAGAGGGCCCTGTGGCTCAAAAACTGGTCACTCTTCATGCTAAAAGTTTGGACTTGGACCTTACCCAAGAACACTGGCTAGGCCATTGTTTGTGTTCTGGGTGTGCTGGACTGCTGGATGTGCACACCAATTGAAATGGCAGGTCCCTCAAACAACTCTGGTGCTGCTTCAACCTTATGCTTGCTTAGACCTGCATGAGGTTTGTGCTGTGGACAGTAACAAAACAGAAGTAGCTCAGTGCCATAATCTACTCCAGCAAGGACAATGTATCATCAGTCTCCGGGGTGGGTGGGGGAATGAACAGGGCAGAGCCCACTATCACCTGCTCTAGGATTCAATCCTTGTACGTACATGAATTAGTAATTCAGTGGAGGTCAGATGTAAAAGATGCAGGGCCATTTTTTTGTTGGTGACTCACACTGTAGTTTGTTACACATGGTTTACACATGTTTAAGTGATAATCCTGTGTCCCTTGCACCAGGATGACAGTCAGTAGGAAGTCATACTTTATTTTCCTGAAAGCTGACTTTCCTACTGCCTCCTCCTTCCACTGCCACCTCAGCAGTGCACTTACATCACTCAGTTTGCAAACCATGGAATGACAAACTGCTGCAAATTAAACCACTTTACCACCTGGCCGAACCTTGTCCCAAATGCCTGAATTGCATGTTCCGTGAGCTTTGAAAATAGAGTTATTTTTCTTGTTGTAGTTTTTTGCAGTCAGAGTTCTCTGCCTGGCCAAGATGGCTGGCAGCTCTGAAATAACAGGAAAGAGGCTATTCTCCGCACTTTTAGCCTGACTTGAAGGCGGGAAGTGCCTGAAATGTTAGGAGCATTTGTCTCACAAACAGCCTGGTCCTGCAAAGGGCTGAGGTCCTACAACGTGTGCAAGTGCCTCATAGGACTGAATTCATAAATTCTAAGCCAGGTATGCAGACTAAATGAAGCAATTCAGGTAAACCTTGGATAAGCACGTTAGTTTTGTGTGCATAGGCCAACTCTGAACATTTTTGTGGCTTCATCTGAAAAACACAATATCCTTTTCCTTAGAGAATGACTGAGGTAAAGTAAAGTTATTGTGTAGATGTGTCTAAAAGGGTCAAATGTATTAACTTGTCTGAGAATTTAAGACTAATGCCACTTTTTTATGTTAAGGCCTGTTATTTGCAGGCTCTGAATCCCCTTGCACATTGGGGAAATTCCAAGCTGGATACAACATTCATGGATGGCCCAACTCTAATCTTCAGTGGATTTGTGAAATCTGCAATAGTACCAGCTAACCAAAAGGACAGAGTTCAGAAATTGCTTCTTATTCTGTGTCTGAGACAAATGAAATTATTACTGTTGGCTGAACTGGGAAATTGATGACATGAGTAGCAGCCTTACCTGTCTGAGGTCATACACGGTTAAGCCAATAGAAATGACTGACAAGATTATGATAGCCACGGAATACTCAACGTAACCTTGGCTCAACCACAGAGTCAGAGTGAAGGTTTGGAACACATAAAAGGGATTTAAAATCTGCAAACACAAATATATCACACAGTCAGGAGAAATCCACAGTTTGTTCAGCTGTCGCTCACATGTGGGATAAGATGAAAAGGTTTCACTGTAGATTTCGTGGAATCTTTTCAGTGTAATTTAAAACAGAATTGTGGTGCTTGTTCAAGCCAACACTCTCTCATGGTGGTTCAGGGGACTGATAGCTTTCACCTCCATCTTGTTGACTTGATCTGGCTCAGAACTAGTTGTCATCTGATAGCCGTGCAGTAATTTTTCCAAAATGAATTGGTAGTCTCAAGCGGTCTAGATAGTAGCCCTCTCTTCAATCATTAAACTAAAGGCTCCATTCTGGATAGCCAACATACCGACTGAAGACAATGGAATCTTTGCCTGCATAAGGCTAGCACCGAGTAAATAATTTACTGAAAAATTTAACCCCTGAATGAAAATTATGGAAACACATTGTTGCAAATATTCATCCAGATCTAAGGAATGAAGGGTCAGGAGCAAAACAAAGATGTACGCTCAGCCAGTACCATAGTATCCTGGCCAATAGTATCACCAGGGCACCCCTTCACTGACACTTCCTTGTGCAAAGCAAAGCAAAGGACTACACCTTTCAAAGACCTGCCTAGAGGCACAGTCCTAAAAAACATCGCACAGGAGGCTGCACACTTTGATGCAAGTGCAAAGTTCAAATTCAATAGCCTGTTTTAAAATGCTCTCCTGGAGTTCTCTTGGGCATTACAGTTCCTGCACTCAGTACTGAGTGTAGTCACTTCTACAGAGAAACAGCAACTGTTTAGCAGGGCACAGCATTACTAACAAATAGTTTAGGATACAAAGTCAAAAATACTTTCTGTATTTCAGTTGACAAAGGGAATTTAAGAAGACAGAATGTAGGATGCTAGGCTAACCTCTATCCTTGCAAAAAGTGCTATTGGATTATTATGATACACACCTGAAATTGTACACCTGAAATTGTTTGTACACCTTGTCTTAAAGATGGTGACTCCTCACACCATGATGGGTATCAATCTAGTATTGACCCCGAGGGAACAGTGACAAGTACTCAGTCACCAACACCACTTACTGTGAAACCTATGCTTTTATAGGTGGTTGGTCTCTCATCAAGGTACTGCTCATGTTTGCTTCATCATAGGAGATACCATGAGTTCATAATCTGAAGTAGTATGGATACACCCTATATGGATGTGCTCATATGTAGGATAGTCCTGATTTCTCTCTTACAGAAGCTTTACACTAATGTAACTCAGTGGAGTTACTCTTGATTATACCACAGTGTCAATGAGATCAGAACAAGACCCAGCAATCACATTTTTCTTTTTCCATCTGCCATCTAACCATTTTTTTTTAACTGTACATGAAAGGTCAAATTGTCCTCTCTGTTATACCAGTATAACTCCATTGTAGTTAAAGGAATGGAATTGGCATAACTAAAGGGAGGACGTACCATGCAGCATTAAGTTTTTTCTACGCTGCTTTGTTTTAGTAAGGATCTAGGGCAGGGGTGGCCAACCTCTGGCTCCAGAGCCACACGTGGCTCTTCAGAAGTTAATATGCAGCTCCTTGTATAGGCACCAACTCTGAGGCAGGAGCTACAGGCGCTAAGTTTCCTGGGGGCGGGGGGAGGGGTGCTCACTGCTCAACCCCTGACTCTGCCACAGGCCCTCCCCCACTCCACCCCTTCCTGCCCCCTCCCCTGAGCCTGCCAGGCCCTTGCTTCCCCCCCTCCATCCCAGAGCCTCCTGCACACCACGAAACAGCTGATTGGGAGGTGTGGGGAGGGACTGATTGGCACTGGGAGCAGGGTGGGGGAGTTGATGGGGGGCTGCTGATGTATTACTGTGGCTCTTTGGCAATGTACATTAGTAAATTCTGGCTCCTTCTCAGGCTCAGGTTGGCCACCCCTGATTTAGGGCATCAAGTGCTGAATTCCAGGGTAGAAAAATGAAATACTGCTCTCAAAATGTTTCTGAGCTATCTCTTCAAGTTGCAGTAGGGGAGGTCTAGATTGGATATTAGGAAACACTATTTCACTGAGAGGGTTGTGAAGCAGTGGAATGGGTTACCTAGGGAACTGGTGGAATCTCCATTCTTAGTGGTTTTTAAGGCCTAGCTTGACAAAGCCCTGGCTGGGATGATTTAGTTGGTGTTGGTCCTGCTTTGAGCAGGGGGTTGGACTAGATGATCTGCTGAGGTCTCTTCCAACCCTAATCTTCTATGATTCAAATAACAAGACTTAAAAATAAAGATACAGCTTACCTCTTTAAAAAGTAACTTCCAAATAGGACGAATTTCAACTTCAATGGCATTGGGCCCACACACTAATCTCCTGTATGAGATCATGAATTGGTTAATATCAGAGAATCAAAGTTCCCTGGCATATGCCCCTATAGAAGGTCCCCAGCTCTTTCAGTTCAGACCTCTGATGTAACGAAGAATTCACATACACAAAAAAAGGCATTATAACATAATGGTAAAACCGTATCTTAAAAGTAATATCAAGAACACAGATGACTGAATGAGACAGAAGTCTGTCAAGAAGCTATTGAATCCAAGGGGGAATTACACTGAAACCAATGTTCATTTGTCTCATGCAACTCATGCAAAGTTTTATGAAAAGTCAAAAAGAGTCTTTGATCTACCACTGACTCTTGCTGTGAGCCTGGTTTGGTAGACTAGTGAAACATGGCAGCACCTCCCTCCCTTCTTCTCCCATTCGTAGGGCCAATTCTGACCTCATTGAGTCAATGGCATTTCTCCAGATTTACATTACTGTGACTGAGGACATTTGTGACTATACTCCTCAGAGCGCAAGTTGCATTCATTTTATCCACCCTCTCAATGTCATCAGTGCACTTTACATTACTACTGAAGTAAATAGCAATAAACTGATGTGAATTGTGAGTAAGGAAGAAAAGAATTGGGCCCATATGCTTATTTAAATCTGAAATACCGAAAAGACTGGAAATGCTGTGGACTGTACCTGATATTCTGTTCTTCTCTTGTCAGACCAGTTCCAAACTTGTGATGTATGTCGTAACATGAATTGCTGTCATCTAGCGATCTAGGATAACCATGAGAGAGCTCAAACAATGATATCCTGAAAGGGGATTTTGCTTCTGCAAAGAACTTTGTAATGAGTGATTAGACTCACCCCACTTTCTGGAACTGCTTCACAGAGAGATCCCAAATATACCGGATTTTCTGTACCTGGATGCTTCTGACCTGCAAAACCAAATGACACAAACATAGGCACTGACTCCGTGGGTGCTCCGGGGCTGGAGCTCCCATGGGGAAAAATTAGTGGGTGCTCTGCATCCACCAGTAGCTAAGCTCTCCTCCCACCCCTTCTTTTCCCTCCCCCCCCGCGTGCACCACGTCCCCGCTCCTCCGCCTACCTCCCAGCACTTCCTGTCTAGCTGCCGCCAAACAGCTGTTTGCATGCTCCTGGGCAGGGGGAGGAACAGGAATGTGGCACACTCAGGAGAGGAGGTGGGGTCGGGGCAGGAATTTGGGGAAGAAGTTGGAATAGGGGCAGGGAGGGGGAGGAGTTGGGGTGAGGACTTTAGGGAGGGGGTTGGAATGGGGGCAGGGAAGGGTTGGGAAGGGGCAAGGCCTCATGAAAGGGTGGAGTGGGGGCGGGGCCAGAGGTGGGGGGGTCAAGCACCCAAGGAAAAGAGGGGAAGTCGGTGCCTATGGGCACAAATGCCCTTTAGAACACCCCAATTCACTGTATTACAGGACCAGTTCTCTTCCTTGATGCATGGATATAATTCCAGTTAAAGTTAATGGGAGCTGCAAGGGGAAATTGAGATAAGAGCTTTCATCCGCCTCTGCATCTAATACCACGTACTGTATTCATCCATCCATGACTTACTTTTAATTCTGGCTTCATTATGGCTCTGTTTATGACAGAATCTTTGTCAGCAATGAAGAGACTATCTGATGTATCTCTAACCAGTAGATTCAATTTGGACAAGTCAATCCAGGTCACCTTCTTTCTGGTGTATTTTTGAAATTCATCCTGGAGGAATAAAGAAAAATTCAGTGTACTATGAGGGAATGACACATTCTTAGTGTAGGTCTCTGTGTAAAGCCATGGCAGAGACTGGCAGTACATAATTACAGAACTTTTGGTTAGGAGCCAAGAACAGAGAGCTTCATTATGGTCTGCTTCACCTAATGAACTCTAAGTCTAAAACATCGCCCATTGTAATCATGCTGCCTGACCCCGGAAAATATGTGTTTCCCAAAATGAGGGCTGCAGTATTACTAAGGCCTCACTATAGTAGAAAATGAGAACCAGTATAACTAAATTTGATCTAATTAGACCAGTGCAAATGCCTAATACAGATGCACTTAACCCAGTAAAAATTGTGCTTTAATCAATACAGCTTAGTGTGGTCAGTGTTATTAATCACTATTACAACAACGAAGTAAGTTACTAATTCTTTTAAATGCATCTATATTAGGGAAGTAGTGCATATATTGGGGATCAAATGCATATTAGGTGTTTGCACTGATATAATTAGTGGAAGTGGATACAGCTCTCTAAAATTCAATCCTACAGAGTTTCTCTCATAATATTAGTAACATGCATTACACAAAAGACGGGTTCAACCATATTTGTTAGGATCGACCCCTCTGTTGTGTCCTGTCTTCTGCATTCTTGTGTATAGGTAGGGTAAGCAAATATAGAAGAAGTCAGCATGCTCTTGGGGGACAGATGGCTCAGTGGTTTGAGCGTTGGTCTGCTAAATCCAGGGTTGTAAGTTCAATCCTTGAGGGGGCTGCTTAGGGATCTGGGGCAAAAAATTGGTCCTCCTAGTGAAGGCAGGGGCAGGACTCAATGACCTTTCAATGTCTCTTCCAGTTCTAGGAGATTGGTATATCTCCAATTATTAAAATTAGTGTTATGCAGTAATCATATTGGAATGAGACCTAGTCTAACACTAGGGGATATGCAGTGTACACAAGTTGTCTAATGTTCCATGTTAAAGTATTTGAATTCTAGTTAGCATAACCATAACCTCTGCAGAATATTTTTGAATTGTTTTCCCTGAAAATGTCTGTATGGAAATGATTTGGAGTTAGTGGATTCCTCAAATGCCTGACTTATCCCTGCCAGTGCACATCTGAACTCAAGTATTTACATTGGAAAATACTAACAAATTGCTATTACACACTGAGAGAGTAGGAAGAGGTGCTTCAGTGTGTGTGTGAAAACTTTATATGAATTAATAAGACATCCAGTTAAAAGGACGCATTACAGTGTGCACCTACTGTTGTTCTAAGCAATATGACATCTGCTTCTTGCAAGTTACATGGGATGCAGTTTGCCCACACATCCCATGCTGGCTTCCAGTAAAACAGAAGGAGAAGAGCCCCACAGGAAAAGATATATCCAGCAATGCACATGGCTTTCCGGCAACCTTGAGTTTTGTAGCCAAATATCTCCTGTGGGACAAAGACAAGATATTATTTTGAAATTGTTTGACATTGAGACTTGTTTTAAAGGGAAGAGCTGCAAAGACTCTCTAGCTAATACACCCCCTATAAGCAACCCCATCTTCAGCTTGGGAGATGAAACTGTGTATCAGCTAAACATGTATTAAAATTAAGGAAAAACATAAACCAACTCCACCAAAACCAGGCAGTATCGCATACTTAATATGCCAGGAAAGGCCCATTCTCAACCCTCCAGCTATGTAGACTTGAAGAATTAGCTTGATCCTATAGCTTTTCCTGTCATAATCCAGCTGGTCTGTCACAGTAACGCTTCTACCTATATTTAATTCAGCTACAGTCCCAGAGCCTTAAAGCCCTAGCTGTCCTGCAGCAATGGAGAGTATCTGTACAGGAGCTCCGTGTTATTCAGGGAAATCCACCCTGCAGCACAGAAACCCCCTTGAAGTTAGGAAGACTTTTCATGATTCTGAATAGCATATGCATTTCTAGTGTGCTATCAATGTAGTATCTGGATGCCATATACATAATTAAGGATGCATTTTTTTTCCTGCTTATGTCCCATAGTATGGTTCTTAATCATACACAGAGCCCTGAGCACCTTTTGTGATCCTTCATTATCTTCCGTTTGTCCTTCTACTTTGATAACCTGGAAGCTGTTGTAGTCATAATGACATTCTATTGTTAAAAAATTATTCTGCCAACAGACTGCATTTTCTAATCCCCATGTGTCTTCTCCAACTGCACCTTGGATTTACATGTACATAGGTCTGCTTTATACTTGGTCCACACTTCTGACAATCACCTATTATGTGCGCTGTAGCTAGTAATGCTTTTATCATGGTCCGTCCTTTACACTCAGGATCCTGGGTAAGTGTCTGTACAATAACTCAACAGCTACAATTCTGTTCAAAGTGAACAAACCTGGAGTGAAATCCTAGACTCACTGAAGTCCAACAGGAGTTCTGTTGTTGGCTTTAATAGGGCCAGGATTTTCACCCTGAGTCTGCTCCTTCCCCATCCCAGAGTAGTTCTGAGGCTGGTGTTTTGCAAACCAACAACTACTGGGAAGATCTGCTGGTTCACAAATGGCCCACTTGGATTTCCACAGCCAATACTTCACTGTTACTGACACTGAAAGGCCAATTCCAAAGTGAGTACAAATGAGCTCCTTTCTGCATAGTGCCAGAGAGTTATGTCCAACCGTCCTCAGCACAGCTCTGTACGGCCAGCACAGCAGTTCCAAGGAGAGTGCATGCAGCAGCCTCTCTGTGTAGCTCCTCAAATGCCATTTTTCCCAGATGTGAGCATGTGAATAACTATTTTTGCTGCCTGTCTCCACCTATCTTCACCTTCATTGCTCTCTCTCCTCCTTTCCCCTCACTGTGCTAATGTTTCCCCAGTCTGCTTTGTTTCTCTCCTTATTTCTTAGCCCACATCCTGATTCTCTCACCCTCCTTACTGAGGCTTACTGGACTCTTCCTCACCACACAAACCACAAAGGCACATTATTCCATTGTCCCACCCCACTGCACCTTCCTTCCCTGCAGATTATTCCCCTCCCTGAATCCATATCTATTCCCAAAACTCCTATGACCTCTGTCTGTCCGCTACACATGCCTTCCAGGCACTCCCATAATGTCCTGTGCCTCAACTCTTCCAGCTTCTGGGCTCTCCACCCAGCCCCTGTCTCTATCACCCCCCTGCCAGCATACAGCCTGGTTCCATACCCAACACACGCATGGTTCCTCTCTTGTACCTGCAAGTCCTGTCTCCCTCCCCCCCTCCAAAAAAATCCCACCTAGGCCCTGTCTCTCCACCCCACACACAGTTCCCAACCCAGGGGCCTGTCCGTGTCCCCACCATCCTATCCTCCCCCACAAATCCCACCCAGACCCTGTCTCTCCACCTCACACACAGTTCCCAACCAAGGGGCCTGTCCGTGTCCCCACCATCATATCCTCCCCCACAAATCCCACCCAGACCCTGTCTCTCCACCTCACACACAGTTCCCAACCAAGGGGCCTGTCCGTGTCCCCACCATCCTATCCTCTCCCCCTAAATCCCACCCAGACCCTGTCTCTCCACCCCAACACTGTTCCCAGCCCAGGGGCATGTCTGTGTCCCCACCATCCTATCCTCTCCCCCAACTCCCACCCAGACTCTGTCTCTCTGCCTCACACACAGTTCCCAACCCAGGGGCCGGTCCATGTCCCCATCATCTTATCCTCCCCCCAACTCCCACCCAGACCCTGTCTCTCCACCTCACACACAGTTCCCAGCCCAGGGGCCGGTCCGTGTCCCCACCATCTTATCCTCCCCCCAACTCCCATTCTGCCCCTCCAGGTACCTGTCCCTATCCTTCCCCTCCCCCCAGCAGATTTGGCTCTCCCACTCCCACACACCGTGTCCCTTCTGCCCCCCAGCCCAGGGTCCATCTCAGAGCCCCCCCCCGCCGTACATGCTCCACCCATGGCTTGCTGTTGGGGTCGGAGGGGGCGGTGCTGTTGTGGCTGCAGCTGGCGACCAGGAGGCAGGTGTAGGACTGTGAGGCAGCCAGGCTGCCCCGCTCCACCAGCCCGGGCCAGCCTGGACAGCAGGGACCTGTCCGCGGCATGGGGCCCCATGGGGCTGGGAGGAGGATCTTCACCCCTGGGAGAGCCAGGCCGGAGGCGCCTCAGGGCAGGCACCGAAAATCAGGGAGCGCGCCCAGCCAGGCACCCACCATGGCTCTCAGGGTGGAGCGGCCACCCAGCCAGCCGCAGAGCAGCCCCCACCGCCACCCTCCCCCTCTTCCTCCAGCACCCAGCTGGACACAGGGCTGCCACCTCTGAGGCACAAAACCCGGCACCTCCTGCAGGAGCCTGAGCCTACCGCTGGACATGAGCACTGAGCACCCTGATGCATTTCCCGAGACAGCTACCTCAAAGGAAACCTGGACAGGTGGCTCCCACGCAGAAATCTACCTGCCTGGATTAAGAGCAGAGGGCATTTGAATCTCCCTGTGACATCCAGCGCACCCCTTGCTAGCGGGCGGTGTTGGCCATAGCTTGGTTGGTTGCTCCAGACCCACATAACAGAGACCTGTGTTCATACTAAGCAGTGTGGGATTGGAGACACCTACATCTCTTCACTGGGATAGGGGAGGTGAGGACTGGACTAGAGGACCTCTCGAGATTCCTTCTGTCCTGTGATTCTATGGCTCACACAAGTGCACACTATAGGCACACACAGGTTTTAAGGTGACTGGACTCCTAGGAAGCTTAGTCCCCAGACAATCACCAAATCCTTATGGGAAAACAACAGCATTCTCCAAAAGCTTAATCGGATTACAGAGAAAAAATATCTGCTGACTTAAATGGTGAGTGAAATCCTTTCTTTTTCTATCTTTTTTTTATATATAGGCCCATAGCAAGAATATCATTTTCTATTAAATTCTATAGGTTGGTTTAAAAAATCTGTACAAAGCTATCATTCTCTATAAATCTCTGTAGGATTTGTGTGTAAGGGAAGGGTCAGCATATTCTTCCATCTGTTCATCTGAAATACAAACATGAAAAAGACATCACAAACTTCTCAGGTCCTGCAAGGTGAATGGGAGCTATATGTTCACTTTAGGTCTTTGCTGTGATTAATATTGTCTGTTTGTAGGGCTCAGTGATACGCCTGAATCCACAACGGGCGGGATTTTGATTAGTCAGTTTACAATGGAAAGGTTGCAGAATTGGTAGTATGAGGTAAATTTCCTGTTTTACCAATTAATATCCAGTGACAGAATATACCCATGTTCATACCCTATATACTACTGTTATCATTTTTGTACGACATGTCTTGTGAGGTATAATTTGAAAATTCAAAATTTGCTGATCAGTAGCATCCTGATAAAACGTGTGGCAACACTGCATGTGAAGTTATAAGATTTCCCTGGATGGTGGTGGTAACACATGTTCCAATCCCCTCAGCCCTGCTCAAATTCAAGTTGGCAAACATGGCTGTCCTAAACAAAGGAATGTGTGCTCTGCTTAATTTGCATTTAAGCAGTAAACAGAGTCATCAAGCAGGAAGGGAAGACAAAAGAAGTTCAAACAGATGAAAAACCAGAAGGGAACATCCTTATACATAGACTTTGTCTCCTAGTATGCAGCTGGAAATGTTTTTTCAAGAAGGAGACTAAAACTATAGAGAAGGGGGACAAACACCCTGAGGCATCCCTCTCTCTCTCTCTGCCCATCACATTCACAAGCTTTCATTGGACTCTGGGGGAGGGGCCCTGGCCTACAGAGCTTGGTCAGTAAAACTGCTGAAAGCATGTGGTGAGAATCTTTACTTGAATCCGATAGAGTTTAATTAAGCATTAGTAAACATTTTTATTTTGCTTGTTACCATTTCTGACTTATGCCTTATTACTTGTACTCCTTTAAAATCTATCTCTTTGTAGTTAATATACTTGTTTTTCTGTTTTATATAATCCAGTGTGTTTAAATTGAAGTGCCTGAATAACTATTTGAGATAATGAACTGGCATATTATTTCCTTTGGGGAATAATGGGCTTTAAATATTTTGTACTGTCCAGGAGAGGGCTGGGCAGTACAGGACATACATTTCTGGGGGGAAATCTAAGACTTGGGATGTGTTGGGGTCATGCTGCAGTATAACCGAGGATGGTGAGAGCCAGAGTATAACCTGTGTGTGGCTGGCAGGCTGCAGTTACACACAGACACTCAGGGTGTGACATGCATGCTGGAAGGCTGTTTGTGAGCAGCCCAGGTGGGAGCTAGTTCAGCAAGGCATTGTAAGGCACCCCAGGTTGCAAGGCAGGGTGACATAGTCCCCCACTGCTCTGGACTGTATCCTGGTATGTCATACATACATCCTATTTACATTTTTAACTAGTGAAAGGCCCAAAACATTTGATCCCAACCTGGGTTTCAAACACTCTGAATTTCTGCAGTGTGGTTCAATCTCTATTGAAACCAGGACCAGCTGCACAATTTATGTTGTGAGCCAGATGCTGAAATATCAGACACACACACACATTTTGATGCTTGGATTTGCACCTATCTTTAATCTTCATCCCTCTCCCAGCTATACACAAACTACTTACATTTCCTCTGGCATTAGCAACTGTATCTACAGACTCACATCTTGTATAACTCTATTGTCTGTAAAGAAAAAACCACTGCAGCCAGTGGAGGGGGAGTTTAAAACTGGCTGGGTCATTTCCATTGCGCGTCATTATAATTTAGGGTTTTTTTTTCTTCTGCTGCACCTTTGCAGATCCTTCTTTCTTGCCAATATGCATTTTCCAGACTGCAAGGGTCTATTCCTCTCTCTCTCTGGGAAAATCCTTGGAGAATTACCTGGACCCTCTTTAGGATTGGGTCAGCTAAGACAAGGGAGATCCCATGTTCAGAAATGACTGGAGGAAGTTCACATGGGTTCAACACAATGTGCTGCACATGACTAATTCCTCTTAATTCCTCTTCCCACTTTCATAATCCCTGAAAGTAACGCCTCGCTCAGGAGAGCAAGTGTTGCCAACCACCCACATTTAAAAGGCTTTGCAAGTAATGTCAGGTTCTGAGAATCAAATTATGCCAGTAATATTGTGTCATCCACGTAAGCTAAATAAAACATAGGTGACAACTTAAATCACTCACAGGGCACTGGATGCTAGGTCCTCACTTGTTTGGACGTATGAGAATCCCCAGACCAGGCTCTGTTAATAAGTACATTTTAAAAAGAAACTTTCTATTTTATTTCGTCCCGAAGGATTCTCAGACTGCTTAACAGAACTTGTAAACTTAATATACTCACTGTACTAGGGATCACATACTCCAGCACTGAAATACAACCACCTCTGTATGGGGAAGGAGAGGGAATCTCAACTGCTTAATCTTCTACAGGATAGAAAACAAAGAAGATCATATTTGGTGGAAACCACAGGGAGTTTAGGAAAATAGAACATAATTCCACATGTTGGAACTTGGCTATGGAAGCCAAACTCTTAGCAAGTAGGTTTCACCAGTTTAATCTAAGGTGGGATTTTAAATTGATTTAGTTAAATGGGTAAAGAACCTGTGTAGACACTCTTAGTTCAGTTTGAGAGTGGCTTATTTGATTTAGCTTACACCTGTTCCTATTCAATTTAAATTAAAACCTGGTTAAACTGAAATAAGAATATCCACATAGCCTTTAGCACTGGTTTAACTAATCTGGTTTAAAACTACATTTTTAGGCCTGGTCTATGCTGAAAGGTTATATCAGCATAGCTTTGTCATTCAGGAGTGTGAAAAAAACACACCTGAGTGATGGAACTATGTTAAACCAGTGCAACTCTGGCTGCAGACAAGGCCCCGGGTCCACACTACAGAGTTACGTCTATGCAAGGAAGCTTATGTTGACCTAAGTCTGTAAGTGTCTACGCTATAATTTCACTCCCGCCAACATAACTCGCCCGTTACACTGACTTTAACTCCACCTCATGAGTTGTGTAGCTATCATCTATACTGACAATGTGTTGACCTAAGTTGCTTATATTGACTGTTGCTGGCTTTCTGAAGCCATCCCATGATGCCCCCACACTGACCGTTCAACTGGTACAAGCACTTCTGGTGAGGATGTGTATGGCCGACACAAGGAGCAAAGTGTAGACACGCACAAGCAAAGTCATTTCTGCAATGGCTGCATGCCGATGTAAGTTAGGTCACCTTAATTTTGTAGTGTAGCCTTTAGTAAGGATGTCACGAGACCTTTAAAGAGACATGGGTAGCTCAGATTTGGTTACAAATCTGCTGTACTTATTCATGCAGCATCCCTGCTAATTAATTATTTGGCTTTGGACTTTAAATAAGACTTTTCTAAATCTAAGATGAATAGAAATGCTGGGAGTTTAAAGTAATATTCACTGCAGTGTTGGCAGCCCAAGTGATGCACAATATTGGCAACCTCCAGCATGAGTTAGGCCCCTGCACATCCATGAGACTTGGGGACCCTTTAATTTGCCTTTGCTTTTGAGGGGTCTGTAGAGTTCCTGTTCTCAGTGCTTAGCTCAAAGGGGCTGCACACCAAGCAGCTACCTTCTAGACCAGCAGGGTCACTGAGGGGCGGGCTACCTTTCAGCCCTGCCTGGGGGAAACGCCCCTCTGGTTGGCTGCTTTCCCCACATCCCTGCCTCCTGAGGTATAATCAGCCAATCTGGGGCTCTGTCAGGGGCAGGGAGATCTCTTCCCTTCCCCCACCCCACAGCCACTCCCAGAGGGGAGGCAGGAGCAGAAAGAGCCCAGCAGCTCAGGGATGCTCTGACCCGCCCCACTCTTGTGACCGATAGGACAATGCCTCAGCTCATCCCTTGCCTCACTGCAGCATCAAGGCTAGGAAGAGGGAGGGAGAATGAAGAGCCTCTGGAGCTGACACTCCCCCAGTCTGAGTGGGGAGGGGCCCCTACTGCAGCCCCTAGGCCTGGAAAAGGGAGATGAACAGCCTCTGGAGTTGCAAGAAGAACAGAGGTGAGGATGTGGGAACTCAGACAGAACTGATGTGATCTCATTTTCATTTCTGTAGACAATAACAGACCTCTCACTTTTTTCAGACCAGGTTGTGTGTGCATGCTTGTGCACAAAGTTTTCCTCCACAGCCATGAGAGCTAGAGACTTACTTTCCTCTGTAAATGAAAGCTGAGATCCTTCTGTAATCACTAGGCTTAAAGCTGGAGCTCTAAGAAAAACACCAGAGTGAGCCTCGCAATGAAATTGCCAGAATTGGCCACAGGGATTGCAGCCTGGGGCTAGTGCCTTAGCATCAGAGAGTGGAAATAGACTAGAAACTGACGACATGTACTAAAAGCAGTGACTAAACTAGAGCTAGTCACCAAGCTGAGTTCAGTGAAAACCAAAAGTAGTGAAAATCTAATAATTTTAGTTCCACTATAATAATTGCTGGTGTTATTTGTAACCTATGTAAAGACATTGATTTTTAAAAAGCATGTGAAGTTTCAACTGTGTGCATCATTTTAATGCTTACCAGCATTCAGGCCTTTACTTTTACATCGCTTCCACCGGATGGCACTTTCTGCAGCACAGTGCTCCCTAACATGTGCTGTGCATTGGTTTAGTGCCAGCAGAGTTACCAGAGCCACTTCCTGCAGGCGCTGGGTGTCCCTCTGAGCAGTGGTGGGATCGCATGCAGGTATTGACCCAGCCTGACCCTGTTTAGCTTATGAGATTTAATGGGCTCAGAGTTCATGTGGGTGTGGTTGCAGAAAATGATACTTTTGCTGTGAACCACATGTTCAAATTTTCCTCAGTCACTATCCTCCTGGGGATCATACCAGTTCTGGGTGATTATTGTGAGCACGTTCAGATAAGTATGTTCTCATAAACATCAGGACTTCAGCTGTTGATCCATACTGTAGTGGAACTAGTTCACTCATCACTAGCTAAAGATAGAGCGTAACAACCCAAAGATAGATCAAATAATGCTGAGCAATGCGAGGATGAGAAGTGAAAGGACTGGTTGTAATAAAAAAAAATATGGGAGCACATCCAGCTATGTAGCCTCTCTAATTCTCTGTCCCCTGAAGCCTGATTGAACTATATTGGACAAGTTGGGCTGCAAAGGAGGAGTTCACAATTGATAGTAAATCATGCTTTTGCATTTTTAAAGTCAATGTATTATGTGCCCATCACCATGGCTTCTGATCTGTGAGGCACATTCAAAGACCAAATGCTGTGCAGGACAGTCCATACCAGTCAGCAGTAGTACTCATCTTCCTATGAAACCCCCAGCCTGCCAGAGGAATGCTACTCCGTAGATCAAACAGTCATTTAGGTGGAAGAGGAGCCATGGGCCATGCCCCACCTGAACCAGACTGGCAGGCTATCAGAGCACGTGTGTTCTCTCCACTGAGAACCGCCTGCCTCCACTTTTTAAAATGGACTGTTTGGAGCACATGGACTATGAACAACACATAGGCCTCCGCTGACCATGTCCTTCGTGATGGTGCATAGAGAGGTGGGCACTCCTAAAGGAGGTCCCAAATCTCACGGGACTTTATAGATTAAAATTAACACCTGTTGCTGCACCTGGGAGCTGATGAGACACTAGTGTTCATCTATGCTGATGAACTCTATGCTCTGTACTAGCTGATGTAATTTCCTGGAGTTATCCACTCGAAGTTCCCAAGCAGGACTTTAGAACAACCAAAGAACAGACTGCTCCCACAGATCCTATCCCAGGTTTTACACTGAACCTAGCATAGGAGTGAGGGTATATGCCCATGTGCTGAACACACAGTTAGGAAAGCTCACAATAAAGTACCTCACTGTTGAGTCTCCATGCTTTGATTTAAGCAGCCCCCCAGTCACCTGGGACCTGACCGATGAAGCTGCTGAGGGCTCATTAAGTCGAGCCCTGAGTGGAGCCTTTGAAAGAAAACATGCACTTAAAACCTGAAGAAAATTGGGCAGACCTTCAGCAGATGAAGGGTCCTGCTGCAGGGGATATTAAAGGCTGATGAAATGGGATGGAACAGGTCCAGATTCTCCTGACTTAATGTTGCCATAGCAGGTACACTTGCTCAGCAGCCAACACGGGGTTTGGATCTAAACCACGTTGTTGGCCCTATGCTCTGCATCCCATCGAAAGGATCATCCAGCGCCAGAGGAGCCAGCTTGATAATGTGCAAACAGACAGCTCTGGAAGCTGAATGCTTAACGTTCAGGTGATAAAACGGATAGAAGAGAGGAACTGGGGGGGGAAAACAGGGCATTGATGAGCATTTCTGCTGAGCTTAGGAGCCTGTTTGTGGCTTTAAATATGTTGCCGGATGATGCCACCCAAAGGCAACATAATACGTGGGAATCAGGCGGCCATGGCTTTGGCAAGCAGAGCTGTGACACATTCCCATGGCAACTCAGCCCCATTCCAGCAGCGCTTTGGCTCTAGGTCTGATGAGCTGGCACAGAATGTGCTGAGCTGGAGCCTTCAACTTTCTGAGCACACGCTCTTCCCTGCCACAGATGAGTGCAGCCAAAGGGCCATATTATGCAGGGTGGAGAGTGTGTGTGTGTGTGAGAGAGAGAGAGACACATCCTTTAACCCCCTGCTGGAGCCAGGCACGGTGTAGCTGGGAAGTACAGGCCCCGGGCAAAGACTTGTGAAGATAACCTCTCAAAGGGGATAATGAGCAAAAGGAGGATTCCTCCTGCTCCGTCTGGTACTCATGAGCAGTCTGGCTGCCCCTTATACTAGGGGGGTGGGGGAGAGGTGCAGCAGGGAGCCCTCTCATTTGTGCACCACCCAGGAAGCAGCCCGTGTCATAAACAGATAGCTAAGGGTTAATGTTTCTTTTACCTGTAAAGGGTTAACAAAGGGAACCAAACACCTGACCAGAGGACCAATCAGGAAACCGGATTTTTCAAAGCTCAGGGAGTGAATTTTGGGGTGTGTGTCTTTTGTCTGTCTCTCTGTCTGTTGCTCTCAGCTCTGAGAGTGAACTTTCTCTCTTCAAGCTTCTGTAATCTTCTGTTTCCAAGTTGTAAGTACAAAAGTAGACAGACACAGTAAGGCTTCTACTGTTTTTTGTTGTGTTTACGTGTGTGTACGTGGCTGGAATGTTTGGTAAAATTGATATTCTTTTTGAATTAAGGCTGTTTATTCATTTTTTCTTTAAGAAATGGAACCCTGTATATTGTCAACCTTGATACAGAGAACATTTTTATTTATTCTTTTTTGTTTCCTTTTATATAAAGCTTTCTTTTTAAAACCTGTTTGCGTTTTCTCTGGTTAAGGCTAGGAACGAAGGGAGGGGAAATCTCTTTGTGTTAGATGACTTAGCGTTTGGAATCTGCCATAGCCTCTGGAGGTGAGGGTTGGAGGGACCACTTGATCTCTCTGTGTTGTGCATTTTCAAGGACTTGAAACGGGTATCTCCCTAGGGCAGCCAGGAGGAGAAGCTGGGAGGACATAAAGAGCGAGACAAGAGGAGGGGGTTATTTCCCTCTGGTTGTGATCAGGCATCTGAGTCTTGGGGTCCCCAGGAAGCGTTTGGGGAGACCCAGAGTTGAGAGAGGCACTGTAATCCTGGTTGTGGCAGTTGCTATCAGACCAGCTGAGGTAATTAAGCTGAGAGGATTATGCTAGCACCCACATTTTGGGACGCTAAGGTTCAGAATTGGGATTATGTCTTATGAAATAGTGGAAGCGGTGGGATAATATAAGAATCCAGAAGGCCGATAGGAATTTAGATTTTTCTTTTTCTTCGTAGATAAGGGCTTTAAGCAGAGAGAAGGGTTGGTTTTAAAAAGGAGCCAGAGGAAAACAAAAATTAGATTTGCTTTCTCTCCTGCTGCAAAGTTTGGCTTGCATTTTAAGACAAGGAACCATTAAGGTTTGGGACTCAGTTTGGCTTGGCATTTAAGCAAGGAGCCATTACACTGTGACAAAGGGTCTTTTGGTTAAACAAAAAGAAGTTCCAGCTGTGGTAAAGTACCAAGCAGAACAACACATCAAAATAAAGTGGATTTACTCACTTTAGTATTTGCATATAGAAAAGGTTAGCTACAAATGAGAAAAAAGACAATAGAAGCTAACTGTCTTTTCATACCTTTAGTACTTACAATAATTGGACAAAATCAGAAATTTACAGAAGCTTGAAGCAGAGAAAAGATCACTGCCTCAAGAGTGAGAGCAACAGACAAGAGAGACCAGACAAAGACACACACCCCAAAATTCACTCCCTGAGCTTTGAAAAATCCGGTTTCCTGATTGGTCCTCTGGTCAGGTGTGTGGTTCCCTTTGTTAACCCTTTACAGGTAAAAGAAACATTAACCCTTAGCTGTCTTTTTATGACAGCCCGTACCATTGTAACAGCATTGAGACTCTCCAGAGGGCGCTGCTACAGGTGGTCTCGGCATTTCTGTTTTTCGGAATGTACAGGAATTAGAACTTTGAGAAATGCTTTTTGCTGGCTCTTGTGCAGTTCCCTTCACCTGCTGGCCATGTTGCCAGCACAGTCTGCTGACAGCCTTGATTTGGCTAAGAATCATTCTTCAGTGTAGCTCGATGATGTACCTGGGCTAGCCAACAAGACATTACAACATTCCACCCCCTCCATCTTGCCCTGTATGTCATATAGGAGCCCCTGCCATTCACCAGGGACTGGATTGAGACCCTCAGCTCTTCAGTGATGCTGCTTAATGCCCAAAGGCACTGTTAAAATACTGTAATTTACACAGCTCAGATAGATTAGAGTTATATTTCCTGGGCAGTTGGGGATGGGTAAAAAGCTACAGTTGCGTTGGGGGAAACCTGAGAGGCAGCTCCTTGGGGCACTCTGCCTGCAGAGGACAGAGGCTCAAAGTCTTCAGGGGGCTGGGTGGGGAAAGAGTGGAAACTGCTCTACTATCAATGGGTGCAGCACATGCCCCTCCCAGCAGTTGTCTGCAGTGGATACAGAAGGGATAGGCTCATGGCGACTCTCCTTTCCCAGTCCCTCGGGAGCATCAGGTGCTGAGGATGCAGCTAGCTCTCCTCCCCTGTGCACAGAGAGCATGAACACCCAGATTCTGGCTACCCCTTGTGCAAGTGCCTGGGAGGAGAAAGCCCCCTTTTCTCACTCTCCCCATCACCACTCCTTTGTGCACACTGCATGAGCCGCTAAAATGTGGAACAATTAATTGTACTTCCAAAGGACTTCCCCCTGTTCCACCTTTCCCACCTCCCCAAAATGCTGCAGTCACACAAGGACCCTCACAACAACAAAGAGATAGGGCTGATTCCATGAACATTAACAAAAGCATCCTGAAGAGAGGGGTTAGATTGGCGAGCACCTCTGGGGAGCAATGGGATTCCATCCTGGGGGCTGCAACAGCAAAGCTTAGTCACTCCTGACCTGCGGCATGGAGGGTAGGACCCCAGAAATCCTCAGGTGAGATTGCAGCAGGGTGTGCCTAAGCAGGAGTGACTCAGTGCTAGCATGGGAGAACTATGCAGGGTTGACTTCAACCAAGGAAAAAGAAAAATGTGGCCAGTTTATAAGCATCTTCCCTGTGATCTGCTCACCTGCGAGGTGGTGTCCCACATGAAGGGGTGGAAACCCCATTGCTAGGGATGTTGTGATTAGACTGGAAAAAGCCTGAGGAAAAGTACTGGGCAAAACAGTCCTTCACTGGCAGGGGCACTAGGTCTTTTTCCTTTCTGATTTCTATAGGTTGGATCTCGATGTTCTTACTCAGGCAAAACCCCGACTGACGTCAGTGAATACATGACCTCAAGGGTTGACCTCTGATTCAGCCTTCAACCAGAACCTATGCTGAAAACACCAAGCCCACTTTGAATGCTGAATTTAGCTGTAGAAAATACAGACACCTGTTGGAAATGACATAGGCTGAGAAGGCCCAGTGAGGTGTAAAAGAAAAACAGAAATCACCCCCCTCCTTCGTTTACCAGCTCGTTTTCCTCTCTGGGGTTGAGCAATGCATGGTGATCCTTCCAGGACTTGTCTTCCATTAGTTTCACTCCAGGGTGTTGTCTCTTGACGGGCAAGAGAGCTCTTGGACGCTGCTACTGACTTGAACTCAGGACATCAGTTAGTTCTCATAATGGTCTTATCCACTGCCTCTAAAAATCCCGGAGCATGCACCTTCGTTGTTGAACTGGCAACACAGAGAATGGAAATCTATTCTTGCCTGTAAAGCTCTCAGGTATTTACTTATGCAACTCCTGCATGCCTCTCCCGCCTAGTGTTACTTTGCTGAATCATAGGAAAGCTACTATTTAAAGTGACACCACCAATGGCAAAATGAGGGAGGGAGCAAGTGGGTCATGCCTCCTGCTGTGTCTGCCTAGAGTTCTGGGCATCTCAGACCCAAACAGGAGCTGATAAATTGAGGGGAAATCAAATATCTGAGAATCAAAACCAAAAATGTTTAGGGGTTTGCAAATGGACACAAACCCTGGAGCTCAGTGTGGCGCTAAACAGAAGATTTTGTTTTGTTGAGAAATTTCCCATGAAAAATTTAATCAAAACTCCATTTTTTGATGGGAAAAAATTTCAGCTGAAAAATTCTGACCCGCTCTAGCGATGGGGGGTTTCCCCTGGCTTCTCTCCCCACATGACCCCTCCCACCTGGGGCAGCGTTGTGCTCTATCGAAACCCAGGGGTGCCTCTGCCGTTGCTGGCTTGGGAATGAATCTGCTCCTTTGTAGCTAACAGCTCAACTTCCCAGTGATCGCAAGCAGGTGTGGGTCACTGAATAATAATCATGTTCAGTTCCCCACCTTCACCAGTAGGTGTCACCAGCAAGCTCTGCCTTGATGGGTTCTGCTACTTAACTTGCCTATGTGCAACTCTCATTACATGACCTGACACTCACAAGTTGTTCTGCTCCTTTGTTGAACGTGTAGACACCTGTTTCCAAAAGAGGCCGCAAGGTGGAAAGGCATTTTCTGTCCTTCCACCAAAACCCGCCTCCCCAATGAGTGGTCCCATGCTGAGAGCCAAGGCTCATGAGCTAGGCAGAGTTAAATCTACCCTCAGAGCAGGGTAGTTGCCTGTGACAAACCAAGGCCCATAGACTTTCTCAGGGGAGAAAACGGAGTGTCCTGGAAGAATGCCAGAAGGTTGTGATGGTTGTGCGGTGGAAGGAGGGGAAATGGATCTGACCTACATGTGACTGGAGAGGCAGCGGTTCGGTGTCATTCAAACTTAGACATTGACAAAGCTGCAGTCTCGCTGTCTTGAACAGAAAGGGTGGATCATAACATGGCTGCAACACACACCCACCTGCTGGGGGTGGTAATTGCTGTATTTTTTCTAACAAGTGAGCTGTGCCTTCAGGAGCAGTTCTGAGGGAGCCCGGGTCTGCCATGGGGGCACCAGCTGGTGGAGAGAGCTGCGGAGAACGGAAGTTGCGGTTCATGAAGAATTTCAATATTTTGAAATTTGGCTTTGTTCCGAACAGGCACAAAATCCCCAAATTTCAAAATTTTCCATGAAGAAAAATTCTGGGGGAAAAAATCAGTTTGGGTCATTTTAAAAATTTCATTTTGACAAAGCTTTCATTTCAATTATCATTTCTTTCTATTTTGCATTATTTAATAATACAAATAAAAAAGAAAAGGAAAAAAAGTCATATCACAATGAAAAAGTGAAATGTTTTGTTCCAACAATGTTGAAATGGGACCTTCCCCTGACCTAGCTTTCTCCTAAATAACATTCCTGCCAAATCTACCCAATTTCCTGAAGCACGTTGGTTTTGGTAGAACTGCATGCTCCAGTGGAGCGCAGTTCCATCGCAAAGTCTCTGACCTGCTCTGCCGGTAGGTGTGTGTGGAGTGTGGTTAAGGTAGAACCCGCAGGGATGTTGGGTTGAGGGAAACAAACCTGGCCTTTCACTTGTTTGCCCAGCAGAGGAGCTGAAAGGATCGGCTTTGGAGGCAGAACACTCAGACTTCTTGGGAAAAGCCTGGCCCAGCTGCAGGACCTGCTTGTCAATGACGTAGGCCCAAATTTCCAGGGTGAGAGCCTAAATAAGGTGTCAGAATTCTGTATTTTTACCTCAGCGCAATAATTAGTGCAATGGGCCAGGCACTGGGTCACTGAAATGCAGATCAAACATAGGAGTCAGGCAACAGATGGTATTTAGAAGCCCATTTGTGAGAGTAGGGCTCCTTGTTTCCTTTTCTGAGCCCAGTGATCTGGGATCTAATTCCTCTGCCATACTGACTTCCTGGGTGGCCTTGGGTAAGTTCCTTACCCTCCCTGGGCCACCTCATAAATATAGGGAGAATAACCTTTCCTTACCAGCCAGGCAGTCTATGAAGGGTTGTGAAATGTGTTGAGATCCTTGGATGGAAGGTGCTATGTGGGTGCAAAGCTTTGTGATTTATTTTCAGCTGTTTATTTCACAAGCTGCTAATAATATTCCTGGCATTTTGCAAGTCAGATTTGCAATAATTTTTGATGGATACGCCCCTTTTGTAAGAAGCTTAGTTCCTGCTTTCACGTGCATGTGTGTGCATATGTGCCCTAATATATATGGGAGGCTAAGGGCCAGTGTGCCTTGCAGAGCGAAACAAAAAAAGCCTGGTGGTGATTCTACAAAAATAAATGAGTGATGTGAAAATATCCTAAACCTCAATCTTTATTCTTTTATTAGCCATACAAACATGTTTCATGAGTAAAGCCAAATCTTAACTGTGAACTGTAATGCGGGACTGGACGGCTGGGGAGAGTGGCTAGATGCAGTGGAGTCTTTCCCTATTAAGTTACTTGCCCAAAGCCACTTAAGGTTGGAACTCATTACTGATGTCTGCCCTGTGTAGGATGACCAGACAGCAAATGTGAAAAATCAGGCGGGAAGTGGGGGGTAATAGGAGCCTATATAAGAAAAAGACCCAAAAATCAGGAATGTCCCTATAAAATCGTGACATCTGGTCACCCTAGCCCTGTGGCCAGTGACACGCACTGGCATTTTCTGCTTGCCTAGTACCCACTGGCAGTCTCAGCAGAGAGGCCAAGAAGCAAGTAGGTATACAGATCTCAGAGTCAGCTGTGATGCATGTTATACTTCTGGTGCCTATTGTTCAAGCTCCAGGACTATTAATCTGTCTCTGTTCACTAGCACTTTGACTCACAATTTTATGACCACGTCTGGAAGGCTTTTGTAAATGTTATTTTTAAGCACCAAGCCAACTTCTCCATTGTCAGTTTGTTCCTTGCATTGTTAACAGGATTGTACTTCCAAAGCCCCGGGTCTAGCAACATGAAGAGAGCAACTTGCAGCCTGCACCTCCCCTGCTTTCCTAGCAACTCATGTGTTTGGGTTTGTACAAACAGCACCTCAATGCTCTGCTACATTTCCTGGTAGACAGGGTGGCCCAGAAAGGAATAGCTACTCCATTACTGCTAGTATCACTGTGACATCTGGCAGCATAAGACAAATCAGATGTGGGTTCTAGCCTTGAAATGTGGAGATAGATCTGGATTTGAACACTCCAAAGTTTGAGGGGTGTTTGGAGCTGTGTTTTTCTTTAAACTTGAATATTTCCCTTTCTGTCCCTAAATAGAGTCCCGGTTTGACTTTATCTGGGGGGGACTATTCACAGGAGTAACTGGACTTGAGTCCTTGCAGAGGTTCCACCATGAATGAGATGCTACAGCACAGCTGCTTTGACGTGTAGGTGCCAGCAAATCTGTGGGAAGAAAGTACATAGGTGGTGGGTTGACAGGCAGGGCTATGGTATATAAGCAGCTTAGTATGACTGCAAACACTGCATTGTTCTATTGGCCTAACAGTGCCTGGGAACTAGCTGCTGGTCATTCTCTGCAGCGAGTGGGGATTGTAGCAATGGGGGTAAACTCAGAGCCTCATTTCTACCTAATACAAACTGAAGCTAGCTGAAAATGATATGGTATCGCCACCCCACATTGTGTTGCACTCCTGTCCACTCTCCCAAGCTAAACAGAGCCTGGCTGGGTCAGTAATGTTCTGATGGGGACCTTCCGGACCCAGACATCATCCAGTGGCTGGTGGATGTAGGGTTGGTGTCTCCTTTTGGAACACATCCCCAGCCTGGTGAAAGGGTGCAAATATCGGGTCTGTCTAGCTGAGAGCCAATTAACAGCCTGACAGGGATAAGGGAAAATGCTTGATTCTGCAGAAAAAGGAGAGCCTGTACCTTGGTACAAAGACTCTGTCTGACACAAATTTCACAGACCTTTTATACACATTCAGACAAAGACCCTTGCGCGTTAATACTTGATTGGTAAGTGTAAAATCTCATGCTCTCATTATCTGGGTAGTACTGACTGGTTTGGAACAGGATTTTCCTGCTTTGAGGCAGAGGAAAAGAGAGAGTGCAGAAATTCAGGCTACTGTGTCCATGAGCAGTACTCACCGCCCCCCCCCC
>NC_133776.1:2277123-2321492 GCF_003597395.2 Chelonoidis abingdonii | reverse complement strand
TCCTTAAGGCTTTGGAGCCTAGGGTCCATTTTATCAGAGAAAAGACCCTGCCCCTCAAATGGAAGGTCTTGAATCGTGTGTTGCAGTTCGGGAGGTAAGCCGGAAACCTGCAACCACGAAATTCTCCTCACTGTGACCCCTGACGCAACGGTCCTAGCCGCCGAATCTGCGGCGTCAAGGAAGGCCTGTAAGGAGGTCCAGGAGATCTTTTTCCCCTCCTCAAGGAGGCTCTGGAACTCAGGGCGGGAGTCCAGCGGGACCAGCTTTGTGAATTTGCCCATGGACTGCCAGGTATTAAAGTTGTATCTACTGAGCAGCGCTTGCTGGTTAGCGACATGCAACTGTAGACCCCCTGCAGAGTATACCTTGCGTCTCAGTAGATCCATGCGCTTAGCCTCCCGCGATTTTGGGGCGGGGACTGGCTGGCCATGGCGCTCCCTCTCGTTCACAGACTGCACGACCAGAGAGCATGGAGGAGGATGGGTGTAAAGGTATTCGTACCCTTTAGAGGGTACCATATACTTCCTCTCCACGCCTCTGGCCGTTGGAGGGATGGATGCCGGAGATTGCCAGATCGAGTCCGCTTTAGCCTGTATCGAGCGGATAAAGGGTAGGGCTACACGCGTCGGGGCATCCAAAGACAGAATGTCCACGACAGGGTCCTCCACCTCGGGAACCTCCTCTACCTGGAGGTTGATGCTCAACGCGACATGGCGGAGCAGGTCCTGGTGGGCTCGAAGGTCGATGGGGGGCGGGCCCAAAGTTGAAGTACCCGCCACCGCCTCATCCGGCAAGGAGGAGGAGGAGAGACCGGGGACCAAATGTTCCTCCTGTGGTTCTTGTTCCAGAGGGGGGGCCGTTTCTTGAGCGCCCTCGGGTTCCTGGGTCGCTGTTGAAATGTCGTCATCCGCTGGAGGACGCCTGACAGTGGCCTCCGGTACCCGACAGATGGAAGCCGCAGATTGCGACACCGTGGTGGGATCGCCTTGGGCTTGGTGGTAGGCCCAAGGCGTCCAGAAGGACCACTGCAGTGGCTGTTCCAGTCCCTGGGATTCAGGGAGGAAACAGGCATGGGGGTCCACATCCCCACAGAGAGTGCTTTCTGGGTGGGACGAACCCGAGGGGTGTCTCGACGGCCAGGGCGGAGCGGATAGTCCGTGAGGCTGGTACCAGATGTCACGCCGTGTTGGAGAACAGTACCGGGAGTCGTACCGGTGCAGAGACCGGGACCGAGACCTACAACCAGCACGGTGCCGGGAGGTCGACCGGGACCGAGAGTAACGACAGCGGGATGGACTCCGTCGAGAGTGGTGCCGGGAGGCAGACCGTCTTGTTGAGTACCGGTCCTGGGAACGGGACCTGGACCGGTGCTGCGAGTATGACCGGCACCAAGAGTGGGATCGGTGCCGGGACTGCAAGTGGCGTCTGGAAGGCGATCGGCGATGGGAGCGGTGCCGGGACCTCGACCGCGACCGGTGCCTGTCCGTTGCTCCAATAGACATTGGTCTGAGCATAGCTGGCTTCCCCGTTGAAGAAAGGACCCGCACCGGCAGTGCCGGGGATTGAGGCAGAGAAGGCTCAGTAAGGGCTATCAGTTCCCTCGCCGTTGCGAAAGTCTCCGGCGTGGTGGGAACAGCGAGCTCGACCAAGGCATGCGCCGGGGAGCTGTCTTGCACCGGACTCGATGGCTCTTGCCTGGCCGGAGTTGACGGTGCTGGGATAACCGGTGCCGCGGCAGATGGTGGTGCCAGCCGGCACGGTTTCCCATGCTCAAACTGCGGTGCCGGAGCTGCAGCCGCAGGAGCCTTCGACTTCTTCGCCTTCGGCGAAAGGGAGCGGTGCCGGGCTGACTTCTGCGCCGGAGACTGTTGGTGTCGTGGTGTTCTGGCGGTACCGGCTGCCTTCCGGGTGCCAACGAAGAACTTTCCTGCCTGGTGCGGACTTTGCGGTGCACTTGGTGCCGGAGCTGCCGGGGTCAGGGCCGCTTCCATCAGGAGCTGCTTTAACGCAGAGTCCCGCTCCTTTTTATCTTGGCTTAAGGACTTACAGATACGGCACTTGTCCGTTAGATGGGAATTCCCCCGGCACTCAGGCAACGATCATGGGTTCTCCCGTTGATCGGCCGACGGCAGGGCCCGAGCACTGTTTGAAACCGGAGAGCCAGGCATGAGCCCGGGTCCCGGGCGGGGTGAGAGGATTAACCTCAGCTCTCGAATCTATACAATAACTACCCACTAACAACTACTAGTAATCTACTAAGAATTAACGTAAAACTATAACTTAACCATGAGTGAGACAAAGAACGGGTTGAACGATAGGGAGGTGTGAGGTCAGCTAAGCCGCAATCCACTGTTCCAACGACCGACACGGGCAGGTAAGGAAGGAATTGGGGGCGGCCGGGTCGGCAGGGCATAACCGTGCCGCAAAGGCGCCACGCCAGGGGGCGCCCGTGCCGACCCCGCCGGTGTTGCTGGGGAAATTTCTACGAACGTGCACGCGTCGCGCACACACCTACTTGGGAATGGATATGAGCAAGCATCTCGAAGAAGACTATTATACAATTGCTCTCTTGAGCTTAGGCCACCCCCAACTCAGGCATTATGACGTGCATGACCAAAGAAGGAATCCTTGTTTGTCTGACAAACTAAGGGATTTGGGCACTGAACTATAAATTCATTAGGTATATACAGGTAGTCTAATTTCCCAGATGTCTCGGTGATAATCCAGTCACATGCATCCTCCCGTGGACCCGTCAGTGATTCAGGATTGTGGAGTGCACACCCCCCTTAACTGTCCAAATGCTTGGAAGAAACACTGTGAATGTCACCGCTTCCACTTCAAGAAAGTGTCCAAATATGTCTCCATGACCACGATTCAGATTTGGGTTACTCCTGATTGTCTGTTAAGGCAGTGGGCAAAGCTGGTGCTCAAGATCCCTCCGAATGGTCATTCAGCTGGTCATTCAGGATCCTGATTTTCTTAACATTTACTAGATCCCACTGCAATGCCTTCCCAGCCTTCAAGTGATATTCAATACCATTCTTTCCTTGATGCAGTACTATTTACATCTGTTTTAATATCCTCCGTAATTTTCAAAGGCATTAACATTAATAGCCTAGGAGGGGGTGTTACAGGTAATGGGGGAGATGGCCAGGGCAAGAACGTGCCCGGGTAGCTGTCATTTAAATCCAGTTAGGGAGAGCAATACATACTGAAGGCTTTATCCAGAACACAGGTGCAGCCTGTAGAACAAACCCTAAATCCAATCAGTACCACATTCCAGCATGGGTCCCCACAAATTTCTCCTGCCAGTGTATTAATTCTTTGTTTCTTCACCAGGGTTCAGTTCTTAATGTCCTTTCTAGGTCGGGATTCCTGGACTTTGGCAACGTCAGTGGAGTGAGGTCCTTCTTCTTCCTTGAAGCAGTCAATGGTTCAGCATCCTACGGGGAGAGGTTACCAGCAATCACCCTGTAACGGTTCTGATTCTTCTTAGAAAATTCAGAAGCAACAGTAGATCTCTTGTGGACAAGGGAGAGGTTACTAGCACTTCACCTTATCCTTTTTCCCTGCTGTCCAGAAGGCACAGCAGAGCTAGAGAAGAAATAGGCTAATCATCAGTAGGAGAATCCTCCGAGGTGGAGGGGTTTTTGCAGTGAGAATCATGGGTCCAAGCAGTCAGTCTTTGACACTTCACGCGGTGTTGGTAGTCAGCAGGACTTAATAAGGGCCTTTTCAGCATGGAGCCAAGCAGTCTTTCGTTTGTGGACCTTTACGTAGATCCAGTCTCCAGTTCCAGGAGTGGCAGGGCTGCTAGGGTCTTTGGGTAGCGCTTCTTTTACTGTGAGAAAGGAACCTAACACATTTCATTAGTGGCCTGGCAGTGTTTTGCAGATCTCATAGCTGCTGGGCATATTCTCCCCCCCCTCCTTTCTGGTTATCAGCCAAGTCTTAGTTGTGAGCAGTGTCCTTGAATGGAGCCAGTTGTCTTATCTTCAGTCTGCTAGCTATTATTTTTTCTTTCCAGTTAACTCATTCTGTTCTTTCCTTCTCCTTTTTTTGTGTTCTTTTAACCTACAAAGGAAACTTTCCTCTTCACTCGTACACCTTTTCCCACAACGAACACATTAAAGCATTGCCATTATACAGTCATTAGTCCTATTATTTTCAATGTATGCCACATATACCCTTCACTAAAATAACTTTATTACAGAGCTTTGGAGCAAACAGCCAGGACAGCACACCCACTTTGAGAGTTTCATTCAATACAACCTTTAGTCCAATAGACTTTCCCCATCCCCGCCCTCACGCTAGAAATCTGAGGTAGCCAGAAGGATCCCATGTACAATATGAGGAGTGAGTGTTAACTTTTCATGTTCCTTGCTCCCAAAAACTGTTGTATGCAAATTTTAATAACAATTTTCAATTAAAAGATCTGGCCAATGAAGTTTCTTTTTCTTACTTAAGCAAATGTGTTAGACTTTAGTATATCACATTTTCCTGATTTATCCAAACCTTTGTATTCCAAGTTGAATAAAACAAGTATCTGCATTCCACTCCAACCCTCTTGCCTGATTCCAAACCAGACCATCCCATGAAAACACTAAACACAACAATTCCGGCCACGAGACAAACACCACAAGACAGAACATAGCACACAAAACATATTTCTCTTGTGCCAAGTAAATGCATGATATGTTGAATGCTGGTCAGCTGCCATCAGTTTTCTCTGATTATCTGAAGACAAAAAACAGAGGTCTCCCCTTCTGGGCAGTCAATCATTACTTAATATACAAATACCCTTGTTGATTTCAGGCAGACAGAGATTACCTCATATTTTTTTTGTATTTGTTTCATAGGCAGCCCAGTTTCAGTGGCTTCTACCTTATCAGTTAGATATTCGCATTAATACAATGCTTTCTGGCCTGCTTCTGGATCCCAAGCTATCCACACTTAAAGATTCTTACCTTAAAGGGACATAATTAACTTTACCAGAATTTTTTGATTGCTTTTTACTTTTTAACTCCTGCTTTTCAAACACTGAAAGAAACATCACTACTTATAGTGCGCTTAGAGCCCAATAAATTTCAATTACTAGCACTGTATATATTTCTTTAGCTAATTCAGCTAAATTGTTCATAGCCAATGATTGCAATCTAATAATTTCTTTGCCTGAATTTATTTACAAACAATTTTCAAAGACACCAGAACTTTCCTCTTTAGCATTATACAAGTTGGACTGCTGTTCCCTGCCAGCAACTACAGAGTTAACGTTTCACTCTTCCTTAAATCACTTGCTTGTTTCCCAACAGCCACTTCTATCAACTCAAATCACTATTTCAAGTATTGTCCTGGGTATTTGAAAATCCCCATTCTTACGCTTACTTACTCCTTCCTCCACTATTACGCTCGAATTTCCAGCCTGTTTTTCCAATCTCTCTGGCCACGTCTATACGACGCGCCATTTCGGCGCGTTAAATCGAAAGCTCGGGGTTCGGATATATCGGTCTCGTCTAGACGGGGATGTATCGAAACCAGAGCGCGCTTACATCGATTCCGAGAACTCCACCAAAACAAACGGAGTCCGGATTCGACATGGCGAGCCGCGCACATCGATCCCGCGCGGTGAAGACGGGTGAGTAACTCGATTTTAGATATTCGATTTCAGCTACGCTATTCTCGTAGCTGAAATTGCGTATCTAAAATCGATTTTCACGCGTCGTGTAGATGGGGCCTCTGTCTGTTGCCTGCCCGCCTGGGCCCGATCCTGCTTTTCTCGCTGAACCGTCCCTTCCATGGGCACCAACGTGTTCCACTACCAGTTTAGCTAGAAGGGTGGGCTTCTCAACTAGCCCCCACCCTTCCTGGTCTCTTCCCTTAAACATTATTACTCACAAGACTACCTGAGTCCTCCCTCGTGAGGTTTGCCACCTGGACAAAAACACATGGCCCATTGGCGTTTAACTATTCAATTTCTTCTTGACATTCCTTTATGAACACCAGGTAAAGGCCATTTACTTAACATATAATCCAAACCCCTTTAGAGGGTTTACCCAGAGACCCACCCATCTGTCTGCTGACACTCAAACAGAAAAGAGAATTACACAGAGAACAGAGGGAATTAGTCTAATCCAGGTTTTTCCACTTCTATACACTGACCGCTACAGGGGACGGGACAGAAGGATCTCAATTCGACCTCAGAGCTTCCTCGCACGCATGGCTTCCACTCCAAGGAATTACAAATGAGAGGTTCAGTTCCGCCCACACTCCTAACGCCCAAATGTATACAGAGCAGAAAAACAACAGTAACCGGTTAAACAGAACAGAACCAGAACAAGATAGCGCACCAGAACCAGATAACCAGATAAGAGGCCCACCTCTAACCAGAACCAGATAGTATTTCCTTATCCTTGCTGGCCGCTTGTAATCTATTAAGGGGGGTCAGCCAGCTTTCACAATAGCATAGGGACCGTGGGTCAGACGGGATGTGATGCTGGTCCTAACCAGCCGCCATCCTTAAACACCACCCTGCCTTGGTGCAGTGGCAGTGATTGACCCGATGGCCTAGCTCAGTTCCAACAGGCTCAGCATTGCTGAACATCCTCAAGCCGCTTTTATTTAGGCACCCAACTTACTTCTCCCCCACTGCCATTTCATTTAGTTCTTCTTCACCTCCCGTTCCCAGCCATTGCATGATGTTCCCACCCTCACCTGCTCCAGGTACAGCTGCCCCATTTCACCGTGGGTACAGCCGTGTGTTGGGGGCAGGTAAAGGGATCTCTTTCTTTAGCTGGTAGAGATGGTGATGCCCTTCCAGTTTCCTGGGGGTGATGGTTGCTATATGAATGTCAGTTGTGACAGATTCAGGTGATGTTGCCAAGCCTGTAGCATTCTTGCAGCTACCTGCTCAGGTACGTTTCTGTACATGAGTTCTTAGAATTTGTTCCTTTGTTTTCTCAGACATTATGGAGTGGCTGTGGCCTCCAGTGAAATGATCCTGGGGTATCTAGGGATGAGATTGGAGGAAAAAGCTACACTAGCCTGCCACCCTAGTGAAACCCAGAACTGTAGGAAATGCTCATAGCAAAATCTGAAACCACACGGCGTTCGACTGGTGTCAGGGTTTGTCACTCACTAGAAACTCACCCCAGCTGTGTAGAAAGATTTGTGAACAAGTCTGACCCATTTCTGGTTTGTATCAAAACCCAATGAAACTGTGTGGCTCTGAATGAGTTTCACTTTGTTTGGGGTTCAGACACTCAGGGTTGGTAAAGCCTCCCAGGCTGGAACAGAAGGGAAGAGTTCACACCAATGTGTGCGTGTGCCATAGAGGAAGCATAATGTAATGGGACGGAGCGCCAGGTTGGAGCTGGGGCCACCTGAGAGCGGTTCCCATCTCTGCATGGACTGGCCTTACAAACCCGATTCAGCTACACCGCACCTCTGAATCTGAGGTACCGTAGATTCTGCTTGTTAGCCAGCAAAAAGCTGCCATTATCCGGCAGTTGCTAATAAGTGGAAAGCAAGTTTGCAGGGCCGCAGCCAGGGAAGGCAGCACTGGGGCATGCATGAGAGATGACAGGTAGGATGGGGACTGACTGAAGAGCTCTGAAAATGCAGACAAGTCGCTTATGCTTGATACAATAGACAATGGGGAGCCAGTGGAGGGATGCACAGTGTGACATGATGAAAGCAACTGGCTAGGAAAATGGTCTTCGTAGCGGTATTCTGAATGGATATAAGCAGGGCTGGACTGCGTTTGTCAAGGCCAGAGAAAAAGATGTTCAGTAATCAAGACATGAGATGAGGAGAGTCGTAGGTCAGGTCACTCAGCAGGGTGAAAAATCCACCCCCTTTGAGCGACATAGTGAAGGCGACCTAACCCCTGAAGTAGACAGCGCTAGAGCGATGGAAGAACTCTTCTGTCAATCTAGTTACTGCCTCTTGGGGAGGTGGATTAACAACAGCAGTGGGAGAACGCCCTCATCGCTGTAGTGAGAATCTACGGGGAAGCGCTACTGCTGTAGCTGTAGCGTTTGAAGTGCAGAGAATCCCCTCGGGGGAGGGATAGCTCAGTGGTTTGAGCACTGGCCTGCTAAACCCCGGGTTGTGAGTTCAATCCTTGAGGGGGCCATTAAGGAATCTGGGGATTGGTCCTGCTTTGAGCAAGGGATTGGACTAGATGACCTCCTGAGGTCCCTTCCAGCCCCGATATTCTATGATTCTAAGCCCATAGCCAAGTGAATGGATAGGAAAGAATGTATCTTGGTGATGTTACACAGAAAGAATATGCAAGACTTCGGCTGTGTCTGAACAATGTAGACTTAAGCAGCACAGCTCTGCTGGTATAGCCCCCAGCTGACAGAAGGGGGTTTTCCATCCATGTAAGAATGCTGCCTTCCTGAAGGGTGATAGCTACATTGACAGAGGCCTTCTTCCGTCGACATAGCTGCATCTACACTGGGGGCGGTTGGCAGCATAACAGTGACAGCTGGGCAATTTCCCCCCACACCCCTGATCAAGGCACTATATTGACAGAACATTTTCAGTGTAGACAGAGGCTGGATATGAGGACCCAGCAAGATGTCCAAATTAAAGATGACACCCTGGTTCTGGGCCTGAGTGATGGGCCAGATGGTGGTGGTGTCCACAGGGGGCAAGAAAGGAGGTATCAGGGAGGGCTTGGGGTGTGTGGGGAGATCTAGGGCTCTGGTTTAGCTATGCTGAGCTTGTGCTCAGGTATACGTGAGAGGTGTCAGAGTGACAGGCCGAGATTTTAGTTTGGACAGAAGGAGACAAGTGTGGAGTAACAAGAGAGACCTGGGCACTGTCAGTGTAGAGATGGTAGTTAAATTTCTGTTTGCAGGTGTGATTACACGAGATAAGGGGACCAGGCAGGAACCCTAAGGGGTCCAGCTTGAGCAGACATACCTGCAGTAGCTGTGATAACAGGCGGAAGGAGCAATAGGAGAAGAACCAAGATGGGTCAGAATCCTAGAACCCAAGGGAGGACAAAATTTTGAGAGGAGCATCAGCAGCGGTGTCCAAGTTGGCTGACCATGTAGGAAAGTGAGGATCGAGTACTGGTTCTGAGGTTGGGCTAGGAAGAATTCTCATTACAGACTTTGGTGAGAGTAGTTTCAGGACGTGCCAGGGGAAAAGCCAAACTGGAGAGGGCTATGATGGAGCATACATGCACACTCATGCTCAAGTGTTCCTTTTAGAGTGAAAGTGGCTTTTCGATGTTTCACATAGATCAGTGTGAAAAATTCCCAGTCTCCTGAAGAGTCACAGAAAATGACAATATGCAGGGCGTGAAACCACCTGAATCAGCCAAACAAAATCATTCTGATGTTGACTATTTTAGCAGCTTTGTTGCTCAGTCCAAGAGAGCTGGAGGAGGGGAGTAAGGCTTGGGTGGGAACACTTGGGAGCAGGGGAAACCAGCACCTGGTCATGGGAAGCCTGCTCTAGCCCATAGAGCGAGATGCTTCATTTGTAAATCTCAGCAATTTTATTGGATGTGGGTTTTTTTGAAAACGGAAATCCCAGAAACACGCACTAATCAAGGAAACATTATCTGGAGTCAATGCTATTATATCTGGAAAATAGATTTTAATTTGAAAATAAAATGCAGTCTCATATTACAGCTACATCATTTAAAATAACAGCAAGAGTAAGAATACCTTTGCGAGCATTATTAGAGATGGGCCTGACGTAACCATAGACGTCAAGGCCAGAAGGGAGTGTCAGAATCATCTAGGCTGCCCTCCTGCATGTTGCAGGCCACAAAACCTCACCCCCACTCCTGTAATAGGCCCATGGCCCCTGGCTGAGGTGCCGAAGTCCTCAAAGCTGTTAAAGATTCTCCATGTAAGCAGGCTCCCTGGCAGCAAAAAGCTGGTGGAATGGCTCTGCACTGTCCCTGTTGCAGCCCTGGCTGGGTGGTTCTTGGTGGGGGTTCAGGCTCTGTTGGCTGTCTAAACCTGCTAGTGGGCCATGTGAAGCTCAAGCAAAAACCGGAGCAGCTGTGAGGCTGCTCTAATGGACTGCAGGGGTGAGTCAAGGCCAGAAAAGCTTCCTTTGGCCTCTCCAACTCTGTTCCTGCCCTGAATGCATCTCAGCCAGGGTGGGTCATTGGGGTCCTGGTTTGGGATCTGAGCTTACCGTTCCAGTCTATCACTGTGATGGGCTGAATCAAACACCCGGAACTGTTGGGGTCCAGATTTCCAACCTCCAGGCTTCCAGGAGAGCTCAAAGCAGGCAGGACTTAGGGACACCTTGTGTGGCAACATGAGGCAGCAGAGGCTGGGAGTTAGGCAACCAGGGGGTCCATCTGTGTCCAGCCTCAGAGAGCCGAGTTCTGCACGCACTTTGTCTGAGGGGCACTGCAGGCAGGAGCATTGGCTTTGCTCGTTACCAAGGTAAGGCCCTGGCCTGAGCTGTGGCTGAGGATCATGTGGTGCAGCTCAGCAGGGGGCTGCAAAGGTGATGTCCTTTCAGTCACCGAGCGCTCTCCCAAGCTAGACCAGACTCCTCCGACCTACCCCAGTGCCAGTGGCCACGGGTCGCTGGGCAGAGCCACACAACCTGAGTGGCCTGCGGGGGAAACTGTTGTACTGGCTCTGTGCCACTAGAGCTGGGTTTACGGACACGTTATGCTTCTGGTGTGTCACAAAGCGACCCTGGCATGGGGAATGTGGGCCCAGAAGTTCAGCCAGGTGTGGGGATTCGGCCAATCCCAGCTCTAGTCATACATCTTTACGGCCTACTCCTTTCATGGCCAGCTGCAGCCTTGCCCTGCGCATCTGCCCTGCCACTTCCTTCAGAGCATATCCTCATTGCTTTCAAACACTGGATTCCTGTAAGCTACCCTAGTGTCCTCCACTGGTATCCCCCTGGACTCTGAGAAGACGGTTTCATTCAGAGGAGGCCAGGCTGAGTCCTGCTCCAGCATCCTTTGGAGCCTCTTGTAATGGCTCTTGGACTGGTACCGGAAGCACTTTTTGAGCAGCATCCAGAGGGCTCTGTTTTCAATGACGGCCTCCTGCGAAAGTAAGGGCCAAGGGTCAACTACTGACAAGCCTAGAGCACGGCTATCCCCCTACAACCACAGGACAGGCTCGGCACAAGGAGTGGGAATGCAACTCTCCCACCCTGTCCTGCTGATACACGTCACAGCACAAACCCTGGGCTGCCCGCTTCAAACCTTCAGCTCTAACGCTTCTGCCGCTAGTTACACCCTAGCAACCCCACTCAGCCCAAGGTACTGAGGGCTTCTGGCAATGGGGTGGATGATGCTTCACTCCACACTGCCTAATGACTGGAGGGTAAGAAAGGAATTCATCTCTCGATGTTCATTCACTCCTGGGTCCCGTGGGGTAGCTGCCAGCAATGGGTGCCAAGCAGGGCCATTGATTCACTAGGATCTGGAGGGGGATCACCAGTGCTGCTAACATGGGCTTCCCAGCAGCCACTGTTGGTACAACATTGGGCTACTGTTGACTTGGGATGAAACTGGAGCAGTGACCTAAAGAGTGAAGGTTCCAGTGATCAAGACCCTGAACCATCCTCTCTGCCCACAGGCAGGTGCATTTCCTTTAACAAACTCTGTATGGCTCCAAGATGTTGGGAACTCTTCAATATCAAGTTGGTCTAAATTCAAGCTGCAACTCGCCTCCCTTCCCCACCAGCTTCACTGACCTGCTTCATTGCCATGTGGCCAGTATGTGGGGGTAAAGGAAAGAGGGTCCAGCATGGAAATAAGCTATAGCCATATTGTCTCTACAGAGAAGGAATCTCATGCTTTCTGCATGCACACAATTAATTTCTGCTGCTGTAAACCAGAAGGGATCACCAGCCTATGAATCATTCACACGAAAAGCTGCCCTGGTAGCTGAGTTGGGGGGTTGCTGGCAGGGCCGGTGCAAGGATGTTTCGCGCCTAAGTGAAACTTCCAGCTTGCGCCCTCCACCCCCCTGCACCGCTGCCCTGAGGTGCCCCACCACTTGTGGCAACTCCCCCCCTCCGCCCTGAGGCACCCCCCTTGCGGCAGCTCCCCACCCTCCGCTCTGAGGCGCCCCCCCCAACCCAGCTCACCCCTGCTCCGTGCATGAACACGCCATCGCTGCTTCACTTCTCCCACCTCCCAGGCTTATGGTGCCTAAGCTGATTGGCGCCGCAAGCCTGGGAGGCGGGAGAAGTGAAGCAGCCACAGTGTGCTCGGGGACAAGGTGGGGCAGGGGTGAGCTGCTTCAATTCTCCTGCCTCCCAGGCTTGCAGTGCCAATCAGCTTAGGCACCACAAGCCTGAGAGGCGGGAGAAGTGAAGCAGCCACAGCGTGCTCGGGAAGGAGGCAGAGCAGGGGTGAGCTGGGGCAGGGGAGTTCCCCTGCATGCCGCCCCCCCCTTACTTGCTGCAGGCAGCCCTCCCCGCGCTCCCCTGCCCCAGCTCCCTCCGCCTAAATGCTGGCGGTGACCAGAGTGGCTGAAGATTCGGCCACTGTGGTCGCTGCCAAAGAAGATGGCACCCCCCCCCAAATGCCCGTGCCCTAGGTGACCGCCTACATTGCCTAAATGGTTGCACCGGCCCTGGTTGCTGGTCAAAGCCCACTCTGGATGATTCAAACCTATCTAGGTGGCCTCTGCAGTTTCAGCAGGATATGGTGTTCTTCACCGCCTGCTCTATGCTGTTGTGCACTGTCTCTGCAGCTCATGAAGCTGTTGCTGGACGTGTCCACTGTGGACGAATGAAAAGTTACTCATCAGTAACCACTAGTTGCTTAAGGACATTGCCCCATGCCTACCTCTGGGCATAAGCCACCTTCTGGAGGAACTGGCCCTCTGCGGCTGAGGCTCTCCATGTGAATATGACCATTCAGGTCCGACCTCTCAATGAGAAATGGGGCCACAGCTGCCTTCCTTTTGCTAATCTGCAGCATTTGAATGGAAAACTCTGAAGATGAGGAAGAAGATCCAAACCCTCCTCTGGTCCTGAGAGATGGGCCATCACCCAGTGGGAGCAGTGGTCCCAGTGCTGGCAGCTCATCTCAGGAGGAAAGGTGCCGAGGCTGGGATGCAGCAGCCCACTGCCAGGTTTGTACATATGGATCCCAGTGAGCGCTGCTTTTCTAGATGTTCCCACGCTTGGTTGAGCCATATGGGAATAATATACAGAGCCAACACCCTGGGGAAAGCATCCTTCCCCCCAGTAAGCACTGTGGAGTTTTGGGAGCCAGTTGGGCTCCCTCTGCAGAAAGAGCCCTGCAGATAAGCTACTGCAAGGAGGGAAGAATGAAATTCTTAGCAGCACAGGAGTCCCCCTATCAGCTCAGACCTTAGTCCCCACATCTGCTGCCTGACGTGCCCCGTGCCGGATGCCAGGGATATAGTCCATAATTAGCCAATTGGGCACTGTGGTGCATAGGCCAGGATAGCGGAGGAGCTGGAGGGTGTACACAGTTCCTCTTGACCCCTGTAGCGGTAAATGTACCCCTGAAGCACAAGGATGCTGTAGGCTTCTCCTAGCAGCCCTACCCGAGTGAGACTGTTGATTATGAACGAGCCCATCTGCAAACACAGTGTTAGGCACTATGAGCCTGTATAACAGCGAATGCCACCTCCAGTTCCACCATGCAACCGAGTCCTTTTTTTCACCCGTTGTCAAAGCATTCGCCATTAATTCTGCAAGTGACCAGGGAGTGGGGAGCATCCAGACCCATTTTGCTATTTGGACAATCTTAAAGGTGAGATTAAACACAGGCTCTCACCTCTACAACGAAGGACACAGTGAATGTGACAAGCAGCATTATCACCATGGAGATTCTCCAGAACGTGGGAGTGCATACGAGCTGAGAGAAAGGGAGATGGAAGCCAGTCAGCAATGTGTGTGCACCTGTGAGCATTTGTATGAGCAGACATCATCAGAGCACAGGCTCCTTGTTTGGCTGGATGTATCAGTCACTACCTGCTGAGCTGATGGGGGTGAGCTTGGTCTCTAGCATGAGGAAATCCTGATAAAGAAGAACTGAAATAGCCTTTAATCTCATGGCTCAGCAGAGAAAATAGAGCTGCAGCTTTGGAACAGGAAATCTAATTTATCTCTTTCTTTTTTAAAGAGCAAGAGTGAGAGAGAGGTCATTCCATCTCCGAATCCAGATCCAAACTTCCCAAAGGTTGGGTGTCTTGGAATCTCTAGTTTTCCTTCAACCCATTTGAGGGCTGGAGCCCAGATCCACAGTAGGGATCGGTGCTTTCACCCGGAGTTTGGGTTCCCCCATGTTTCTATTTTTCCTCACCAAAGATTGAGGCTTGATCTATGATATAAACTAAATCCCTCTCTTCCAAGCAGATTCAAATGACACTGCTGTCATGACCTTTCTTCCCAGAGCCAGTTTTAGTCCATTATAACAGCGATGGTGAGAATATGTTACTGTGGGTATGGAGCTACCTGGGATAATGCTTCCTTTCAAGTGCCAGCTAGTGGCTGATTCTGTCCAGTCACAACCTGCTCTGCTTGCTGGGAGTTGCTATGGAGGGAGAGGCATTTGCAGCATGGCTGGTTGGCAAGGAGCAGTGAAATCTCAGGTCTGTTTCCTGCATGTCCTTATTTCCTGATCCAGTTACTGTAGCCCTTATGTTGCTATCTGAACACAGATGCTACTTCAGTGCACTGTAGGCTAGGCCATGCTGGACTCTGGACTGCCCATTAGATTACGACTTTGGCGCTGGTGCAAGGTGCTTGCTGGCAGCCCCAGGGAATGCAGTCCTCTCTCTGCTTGCAGAGCAGGGCCAGCATGGGCGACAGCTCTGCAAGCTTCCACACACCGCCCCCCGCCCTGTGCTCTAACAGTCGACTCCAGGTGTATCCAGTCCATTCTTGGCCTCTTCCCTGAGACGGCCAGCAAGGGCACCGAGTGAAGTGGGTTTGGTGACGTAGAGACCTCTCCAGTAGGGACTGGACCGAACAATACACATAGGTCTCTATCCAGCTGTCAGGTGGCAAGAGTGCCCAGATCCAAGCTGGTTTCAGTCTGGCAATGTAGAGGTGACCGAATGCATATCGCCCCAGGAACTGTTCAGTCCTTCTCATCTGACTCAAACCTACTTTAAACTTAACTGGGCTTCTGACTTACTAAAACACCCAGTGAGACTCTGTGCAGGCTGTCAGATGTGATCCTACTGCTGACTGTAAATGAAATACATTATGGAGTGGTGGTGTAACTGTGTCAGTCCCAGGATTTTAGAGGGACAAGGTGGGGGTTGTAATATCTGTTACTGGACCAACTTCTGCTGGTGAGAGGGACAAGCTTTCGACCTTCCCTCACCCAGACCCGAGGAAGAGCTCTGCTCAAGCTCAAAAGCCTGTCTCCCTCTCCCCAACAGAAGCTGGTCCAATAAAAGATATTCCCTCCCCCACCCAGACTCTCTAATGAAATACAGGGTTAGAGCACAGAGAACACATCCCAACGTGATACTTACATCCAGCCGTGAGTAGAGACTGTCAATGTCGGCAAACACAAAGAAGACACAGATGCCCAGCTGTACCGCTAGCACCAGTACAAATATATCTAAGGGACAAGAGCAGGCAGGTGAAACAATGTGGTTCTGAGCATCTGCAATTGCTCACATGTACTCCTGAGCACCTTCCCCCACCATTTACCAGGCCATGCAGCACAAAACCTCCATGGCATTGTGAAGAGTTTGGAGCAAAAGGAAAATAAACCGAGTAAAAAAACCCCAGCATGGGTCAGTCAAGGGCACACATGCAAGGCTGAGACAAGCCCTGTATGTATAGGTTTTAAGGCCAGAAGGGACCATTGTGATCTAATCTGACCTCCTGCATCACAGAGGCCAGAGAAGCTCACCAGTGATTCCTGGATCAAGCCTGGTAACTTGTGCTTCCGTCTCGTAGAAAGAAATCTGGGGTGAAATCCTGCCCCTGTTGAAGTCAATGGAAGTTTTGCTATTGACTTTCATGGGACCCAGGATATCACTTCTAATCTTGATTAAAGACTGCAAGTGACAGAGAATCTATCACATCTCTAGGTAAGGTATTCTAGGGAGGAATTACTCGCCCTGTTATAGTATGCCACTTATTTCTAGTCTGAATGGCTCTATCCTCAGCTTCCAGCCATTGGATCTTGCTTCGTTTTTATGTGCTGGACTGAGAAGCCCTCTGCTGTCAGAAATCTCTCTATGCAGGTACTTGCAGTCATGATCAAGTCACCTCTTAACGATCTCAAAGAAATGTGATGCTCATGCCTATCCCCACCAGTGCCCCTAACAAAGAGCCAGACACGCAGTCCTCACTCTGGGCTAATTCAAACCTAAACCAAGGAAAATTCCAAGAGAGTTTTGCGTGATTGGGAATGTTAGGACTGGTCCCTCAGAAAGGGTTATCAGCTCAATGAACACCTCTCATTGCAGCTGTTGGGGCTGGACCCACTGAGCATTTCCTGGTGGAATCTCTCAGACGTGAGGAAGGGAGAGCTGTGCTGCAAGGCGAAGGTCTAGACAGCTTCCTAGGTTTTCTTCATTTCTGACTTCTGGTTGGGCCTTGTGAGTGGCAAGCTGGGGGCTCAGGAGTGATTTCCCCTGGGGTGGGCACCAGAGGCCATCAGAGCGCAATCCCAGACAGAGCCAGGGACTTCTTCCTTTTCAGTTTGTCTTTGTGGCGTGTATTTTGGGGCCAGGCAGTGAGTTAACAGGCAGTCAGCTCTGGATTCTCATTGCTACTCTGGCCCTTGACTGGGTGATGGGGCCATTGAAAATGTTCTGGTTTTGGTTTAGTTTTCCTTTGGGATGGGCTCAGACTGAAGCCGTAATCCTAATCCTCTCAGACACTGGTCGATCAGTGTGCTGCAGGGGCACAGACCTGCTTAGGCGATACCCAAAGCAAAGGCTGGTGAGTAGCCGGCATTTTAATTCTGGTTCTTCCTTCTTGATGTATGTCTGATCCATGTTAGCTGTGGAAAGGCCGCCCACCCCACCAGCCAACCAGACACCAAATACCATTTGTTTGTCGTTTGTTTCATACCAGTTCAGGGGAGCTCCCCTTTTCTAGATTCCCCTCTTACTGAAATGTGCCCCAATCACCAGCTCAGACCCTGAGCATCACAGATCACAAAGTTCGGGGCAAATTCTGAGAGGTGCTGAGCTCCAGGAACCATTGGAGCCATGCATCTCAGTCAGCTAGATGCTTTTGAAAAATTGTTGGGCCCCTATTTTTGAAAATGTTTGCCAACAAAGCTTTTGCCAAGGTGTTTCTTAGTGAGCTGGCTTTCTCGGGCCCTGAGCCAGGCCATGGTCTGCCTGTCACACAGAATCAGTGCACTGTACTCACAGTTCGTGTACACAGGCTGCCGGAAAGGCTTTCCCTTGGAGAACACCAGTGCTACCAGGAGGCAGTTGATGGTGCTGAGGAGCCACACTGTGGTGTTTTCGTAGCTCTTGTAGCCATTGTCCACCCCCTCTCTGGCACCTGCATTCTCCATCCCGGGGAAGCCGATGGTGGCAGCGGAGGAAGAATTCTCCACATGACTTTTATTCTCGCTGAGGCAGGCACTGTCAAAGAGGAAGCCCTGTGGTTAGTAATAACAGCCGGCACGGCTGTAGCAGCCTCCAGCTGGGACTCCCAGAGCCTTGTCAGTCACTAATGAATGGGCCTCTGGCAGCTCTGAGAGGGAGGTACATTTTGTTATCCCTGCTTTACAGATGAGGAAACTGAGGCAGGGAGAGGGGAATTGAGCTGCCCAACAGTGAGGCAGTGGCATAGGTGGCACTAGATTCCCCAGTCTCCTGACACTCAGAGCCTGTGCGTAAATCACTAGACCATACCTCCCCCTCCCAGATCTTTGCTATCAGTTGTAATGGTGCCCCAGCGGCATACTGACATGTACATGGAACCAAACAGGAACCTGCGCAGCAGTAACTGTTGCCCCAGATACTCTCCTTTTGCTATCAGAAATCGCACCCAAGTGATCTGGAGTTCCTGGACGATGCGTAACACTAGGGCCAATGACTCGCTTAAGGAAAACCCCAGCCTGTCTACACCAGTCTCCTCAATGTGGCTGCCAAAGCAGAGCCATGCAGAGTGAGTCTGAGCACTGTGACACACATCCTCAGGTGTTCACCCTCCCCTGGCCCCACCTGGGAGCTCACGCTCTGCTCTCTCCTGCTCGACCATCCTGCTGTGATTTCAGCAGAAGCTGTATTACATGTAATCACTCCTCTGGGGCCTGTCAGTAGCTACATGCATGCCAGCCCCACTGTGCCTGGAGTCCCGTGCCTGGGGCTTACCTGTAGATGTTCTGCTGAGCATACCAGGGCTGCTTCTGGACCGTCACAAAGCCAAAAACCTGCATGCACAGGCTGAACAGGATGTTCAGGACCACGGACAGCAGCAAGGGGGGCGAGATCAGCTGGCTCGGAGGCCTGTATGGGACCAGCTTTGGGTAGGCACCGTTCAAACTCACTGGTAAAAGAAGAATGGGGTGGTTTTTTTACTGGTACATCCAAGATACCAGCAGCTTGATGCTATATTATCAGCCATTTAGGGTTAATTAACAGCATCTGCCCTCTGTGAAGTTATCTGGAAACCCCCCGGGCCTGCGGTTCCCCTCATGCGCATGCTTCAGGGGGGTTACTCCTGATTTACCCTAGCATCAGGAAGAGGTACAGTTCAGTGGAATATCCTGATGCAATGGTGCCAAGCAGCAGGTTCATAGCATGGGAGCTCTCATCTGGCACCAAGAGTCATGGCTGGCACTTTTAAGGCTGATGTAATTGAGGTCTTTCCCCAGCTCTCTGAACCCCACCATGTGCAGAGCGCTGCTGTCTGCCTTCACATGCACACAGAAACCACTGCAGGCGTAGCACCCCTCTCCTTACTCTCCGTGTGCTTAGAGCTCCCCAGCGATTTACTCTTGTCTGTCTCAAACTTGTTTTTCTCTCTTCCTGTCTCTCTTCTCTAGCACTGGTTCCCACCTTCCACCAGCAGTGCCCAGCTTTCTCTTCCACTACTTCTGGCATCTAGCAAGTCCTTATTGCATGTCTCTGCCCTGAGCTTCCTTTCCACCTCAAGTTTCTCTGCACGAGCCACTGTTGTCTCTCGCCCATAAGAAATTCTCCCAGTTACTGAGACTCACTCCAGACCTGGCTGCCTATCAGCCCAGCACCAAGGATTTTCCATCTGCTCACAACCCTTTTCTCTTATTGTGCGGTAAGCCCTCTCTGCTGATTTAAATATACTGTACTCGCTGCAGGGTAACTTTCTTATTCTCTTTCAGTGTGCAGGATTATACACTTCCAGAGAGGATGAAATTAGCTGCGATCTATTCTCACACCTACACAAAAGGTGATTATGGAGCTTACTTGTTATACCAATTACAGTGGTAATAGCCAGATCTTGGAATAAAAATTGGTAATTCCCAAAGGAGTTTAGTTGCTGAAAGGAGAAACAAAAAGAAAACACAAATCAGACATTTGCTGTAGGGTTGTTTGTTTCATCTTCATAAACCCCCAGTGTTTCCATGGGGCTAATACTCTGCAGTTTGTTCTGAAAGCCTTGGGAATGCTATTCAGGCAGATGAGGTGTACGATGACTGACAATCCTTCCAACAGAGGCACTGCCCCAGAGCTTGCACTAAACACAATCGTTTTGTGCCTGGTCATCGTGCAGGCTAATGATCCTTCCAGCTCATTCAAAAAAATGAAGAGAGACTGATCTGAAGGGGCATGTTCTTTTCTTGATGCCAGATGATTTCTGAATGCAAATCCTTCCTCACTAAATGGGAAGGCTCCATCCAAAGGCAATTCAGGGTGCTCTGGCATTTTTAGCTAAAGCACTTTTTAACAGCTTAAAAATTTTTCCTGTGCTCATCTGCCAAAGAACCTCTCTCCTCTCCTGCAGCCCCCCCGCTTTTGCAAGCAATCCCTTAGCCTCTCTTCTCGTCCTCCATCACCTGTGCACATGCCTTTGCCTGAGATAGCATGCTGCACCTTGCCTTCTGTGTGTGCATTTGTCTGGCCCTGCTTTGGGCCTGGCTCTTCTCCCCCTGAAGTCAATGGCAAAAGTTGCTCCATTTTACAGATGGGGAAACTGAGGCACAGAGCAGTTCAGCAACTTGCCATAGGTCACACAAGGAGTCTGTGGCTCAGCTGGGAGAAGAAATCAGCTCTCCTGGCTGTGTCTTGGCCATTAGACCCTCTTCCCCCTCTACGGGAGCAGTGGCCTGCTTCAGTTCTAACTGACAAACTCCTGGTCCCAGAACCATACCCAGTAAAGCAGGAGAACACCAAGATACTGGATGGTGCTGTAAAGTGCCATGTACTTAAACATGCAGAATGAAGTGACGAGAGCAGCGCGACCTTGCCTGTGTATGGAAGAGAAGAGATGATAATGATTAGTGGACGGGGGAGGGTGGGGTGCAGCTTTCCCCAGGCTTTTGAAAGTCGGGTTGAAAAGTAGTGCATGAGTTATGGGATGATGAATCCCCGACGAATTATCATCTGGGCCTGTACTTTGGAATCTGAATTTTGTAGCAATGAATTCCTTTGCTGAAATGCTGCTGTGCAGCAGTAGGAAGTGACCCTGCGAACCCCGACTCATGGGAGTAGTCCTGATGCCTTTCGCCCCACACAGTGGCTAGCTAATGTTTATAAAGTGCATTGAAAATGTGAAGTGTGCTGGGGGGGTTGAGAGTTCTCAGTAAGCAGAAGAACTCAGTAAGTTCTCAATAATACGCCAGCAGCTCTTCGCTGAGCTTTTCAAATCACTGGAGGAACACGGCTGTCTCAGCTATGTGAAACCAGGGCCCTGACCTTCCTACAATGAAACCCCGTAGCTCATGGAGTTCAAGGCAAACAAAGCAGAGGAGTGTTCTGGGAGGCAGCAAGTCTATTCATTAGAGCAGTACCCTAGCAGTCAGGACTCCTGGGTTCTATTCCCAACTTTCCTACTAGCTCACTATGTTGTGTAGATACAAATCCTGTCTCTTTAAGCTGTGGTAGATGGGTTGTTGGGAACGGCTCTAGGCAGAAGCTCTACAATAAAACAGCAGGGAGAGAAGTGCTAAGGATAACACTGTTTTTCTTATTCAGATAAAGTTCATTGTTCAGTGTCAGAAGAAAGTGACTGGTTCTGTGATTCTTGACCATTATCACATGACGTGTGTAGCCTTGGGCAACTAATTTAGGGTCCAGTCCTGCTTTCCTTTGCTTCAACAGGAGCAGGATCTAGTTCATAACTTCCATACCCTGGTTTGCCAATCAGTAAAATGGGGATAATGTTATTTCCCTACCTCACGGGGCATTGCAAGGGTTCATTATGAGTTTTGAGATTCTCAGGGGATGGCACCGCAAGGTGTTATTTTATTAGCTGTTTGCACAGTCCGGCAGGGCCCGGTGATGGAGGACACTATAGCAGTGCCCAGATTTAGCACAACGGACACGTGTGTCTCTTTCTATAGCTCTTTCTTCTTCCTATTTCCCTGGCACTGAAACCCTTCTTAGCCACATGAGCCACAAGTGTGGCAGGCCTCCCCCTTTGCAGCTGTGAAGAAATGGAAGTCCTTGTATTGAAAGGTGTTCTCTTAGACAGGAGCAGTGCAAAGCGCATCCTCAGGGCCCTGGAGTTTGCTGTATGTTCTGCAATGATGGGAAAGCCCAGCTGTAACATGGGATAGGAGCCAATTTCTCTGCTATAGTAGTGCGCTAAGAGCCTGCACTCACCTGATCAGCTCGGGCACACACTCTATGCTGGGGGTTCGAGACGTGAAAGGTGAAGCCACCGACGCCTCCTGCTCTGACAACGATATCCCAGCGTGGGCCATTTTCAAAGCCTGAAATGCACAGCCCTGGTCAATACCCTCCTGCTGGCAATGCACACGGACTGGCCAGCCAGCCCACCAATCAACGCCATCTGTGTACTCCACGGGGCCACCGGGAGTCAGACAGTGCCACCCCAGAAGTGCACAATACAGGCTGCCGATGGGGCATGGCCAGTCCCTCTGGGAGATGCTCTAACGCATCTCCTTAGTCCCCTTGTCATAGTGTAATTCCTCAATCTGGACCTTAGAGTTCAGATATGAGGTACTAGCATAAAGTCCTCTAAGCTTAATCTCCAGCTTAGATCTGATAGGCTGCCACCAGGTCAGGAATTGATAGGGCCTGACCCCCCTTTCCTCTCTCTGGTGTCCCCAACCCTTCCCTGGGGGGACCCCCAGATTCCAAATCCCTTGGAGTCTAAAAGCAGGAGGAGAAGAACCCCTTCCCCCCTCCTTCCCAGGCTGGCGTCTTGGGCTAGCCTGTGAGTATCAAGAAACCTGTTCTCTTGCTTCCCAGAGAATAAGCGTTCTATCCCATCAGGACAATTGAGATGCAAAATACCAACAGCTTGGCTTTGCCTTCCTCTTCCTGTCTTCCCTGTGGGAGGACAGATACCTGGTACAGAGATTTCAATTTCTTTGCCTTACTAGAAAAAGAATCTTCCACAAGTTTGAAAAAGAAAGCTATATTAGAAAGAGAGAAAATACAGAAATAAGAATTTGTATAAACATTAATACAGGCTCTACTTAAGAAAATATAGAATAACCCAGTCTGATTTAAAAAATAGCCAAATTTAAATAGACCAGCAATCACACACAGTAAATACAACACCAAAGCTCCTCATAGCGAATTACTTTGCTTTCCTTTGAACTCACAGACTTTTAGTAGAATATCTTAGATAAGATGGTTTAGAAGAAAAGCTTGTTTACCCACAGCCGAGAAACAAAAAGACCCTGAGTATACAAATTCCCGCCCCTGACTTTTTAACACTCCAGTTCTCTGATGGTCCTCTGGTCAGTGTTTGGTTCCTCTTTACAGGCAAAAGAAAATTAACCCTTACCTTAACTATCTGCTTTATGACACCCCTCCTATGGATGTCAGCTGTATCTTCCAGCTACCTTCCCTGGCAGACCCAGGGCATAGGCATCGGGAATTAGGGATGCGGGGGTGCTGCCGATCCCGCGCAACTGAGGTCTTAGTTGCCCCCGGCACACCCCGGGTTCGGCTGCCGGCCCACCTGCCCGGAGGCCCGGCCACCGGCCCTGTGGTGCCCAGCCTCACTCTGGGGTGGGGGGAGTGGATAGAGGTAAGAGGCTGGCTTTCAGCACCTCCACTATTAAAAATGTTCCAGTGCCACTTCCCCCCGGCAAGGTGTCAGTGTAACTAGCTATCTCTTGCTGGGGGCTGATCGCTCTGGGGGCAGCTGCTCCCACTGGCAACAGGGCTCTATATGGACTGAGGCAGGAATAGTCCACCCAGGCTGTACAGGCAGAAGATAAGAGCTCTTCGTTATCCGCTACCTACATTGAACGCAGCCTCTTAGCCTGGTCTACACTACGTGTTTAAAGCCGATTTTAGCAGCGTTTAAACCGATTTAATGGCCACCGTCCACACTACGAGGCCCTTTATATCGATTAAAGGCTCTTAAATCGGTTTCTGTACTCCTCCCCAACAAGAGGAGTAGTGCTAAAATCGGTATTACCATATCGTTTAGGTTAGTGTGCCGCAATCAACGGTATTGCCTCGCGGTATCCCACAGTTCACCACTGTGACGCTCTGGACAGCAATCTGAACTCAGATGCAGTGGCCAGATAAATAGGAAAAGCCCCGCGAAATTTGATTTTCATTTCCTGTTTGGCCAGCTTGGAGCTCTGATGCAGCACGGTGGCGATGCAGTCCCAAATCCAAAAGCAGCTCCAGCATGGACCGTACGGGAGATACTGGATCTGATCGCTGTATGGGGAGACAAATCTGTTCTATCAGAGCTCCGTTACAAGAACGAAATGCCAAAGCGTTTTAAAAAATCTCCAGGTTACACAGTGCTGCGTGACAAGCGTAACGGAAAAGCCAAAATCAAATGGACGCCTCATGGAGGAGGGAGGGGGTACTTGAGGACTCCAGCTGTCCCACAGTCCACACAGTCTCCAAAAACTATCTGCACTCTTGGCGAGCTCCCAGTGCCTGTAGTTCAAACACTATGTCCGGCGTTTGTTCAGGGTATAGTCGTCAATTTACTCCCTTCACCACCACGTGAAAGAAAGGGAAAAGAAATCGTTTCTTGACTTTTTCAATGTCACTCTATGTGTACTGAATTGCTGGTGGTAGACACGATGCTGCAGCAGTGAAGAGCAGTATCCGCCCCTCTCCCTCCTGGTGGCAGATCGTACAATATGACTGCTATCTCGTGTCCCATTCAGGCCCCATGACTGTTCCTGGCTGGCCTCAGGTTGAGGCTGCCGCGGGTGCCTGGTAAAATAGGAATGATCTTGGTCATTCCCGTGAGTGGTAAGAACGGCTGGTAACCATCCTCATCATAGCAACTGGGGCTGAGCTCCATCAGCCCCACCCTTTCCTGTGTTAAGAAAAGATTCTGTACTGCCTGGACTGTCATAGCATGGGATGTGGTCTCGTCTCTCCCACACCGCTTAATGTTCTGCCTGGACTGTCATAGCCCCAGGAGCTGCCTCCCTCATTTATCTACTAAAACTCAGTGTTTCTTATTCCTGCATTCTTTATAATTTCATGACACAAATGTGGGGACACTACCATGGTAGCCCAGGAAGGTGGGGAGAAGGGAAGCAATGGTGGGCTTGTGCAGGGCACCCCCGTGAATGGCATGCAGCTCATCATTTCTGCGGGATCTGACATGGAGCAGCTGTGCTCTCTGATACACTGGTTCTCTAGTACACTTACCCCATATTTAGCAGAGACTCACTCTATTTAAAACCATAAGGAGGGACTGACTTGCGAGTCATTCCCATTTTGCCTTTGCGCCCCAGCGATCTCAGCCAAGGGCATTCCATGATAGCAGCAGACAGTAACAGAACGACAGATAACCGTCATCTTATTGCCAATTTACAGTTGCAGCAGATGGTACAGAACGACTGATAACGTCTCTGCTATCATGCAAAAGCAAACGAATGCTGCTGGTAGCGCTGCAGTAACGCCTGTCAGCGGCATCCAGTACACATACCGTGACGGTAAAAAGAAAAGCTGAACGGGCTCCATTATTGATCGGCTGATGGTGTCTGCCAGGGCAATCCAGGGAAAAAGGGCGAATGGAATGATTGTCTGCCGTTGTTTTCCCAGAGGAAGGAATGAGTGACGACATTTACCCAGAACCACTCGGACAATGAATTTTTTGCCCCATCAGCCACTGGACTCTCAACCAGTGGTGGGGGAGACTGCGGAACATGGATGCTACGCAATAGACCCACAGTGCAACGCTCCGGAAATCGACGCTAGCCTCGGGCCATGGACGCACACCGCCGAATTAATGTGCTTAGTGTGGCTGCGTGCACTCGACTTTATACAATCTGTTTTACAAAACCGGTTTATGTAAAATCGGACTAATCCCGTAGTGTAGACGTACCCTTAAACTGCACTGTTAAAGGGTGTGTTACAAAGACTGGACTGTCCCCACCGGACAATGTTCCTCATCCCCGGTCTTCTGTTCCCAATCATTTAAAAACCTTGCTCATGGCCATGAGAGTCTTTCCATTGGCTTTTAGGGGAGATGGATTGGTCCTGAAGGCCTTAATTCTGCAATGATCTCTACCCGTGGATGGCTTTCGTCCCTGGGAGGAACTCACTGCAGGATCATGGCCTAAGTCAGAACTTGCCTCTCCAGGGCTACTAAACCTGGGATATTTCCCTGGCACTGAAATGTGCTTTTCAAACAATGTTTAAGCTGGATTTCCACTCACCCCACAGTCATTGGCTCCATCTCCGCACATGCCCACAAAGTAACTGTAAACCAAACCAAACAGCATTTCAGCACAGGACGAAGGGAGCTAGTGTGTGTGGGGGGCTTAGTCTGCAAAGCATTTGATGCTTTAGATGGAAAGGGTTGCAAGGATTTGCAGGTCTGGATCCCAGGTCTGCTGGCTCCTGACACCCCCATCTGACAGTCTGGGGACATGGGGAATAGCAGCTGGTGATTCCTACGGGTTCTAGCACCACTGGATGTCCCACCCACAGACATCCTGGCTGGTGGAGCCTTCCACATTCCCTGATTGGCCCAGGCTCACTATTTAAGGCCTAGGGAAAACAGCTGCAGGCTGCCTGGGCAACTAGGCAGAGCCCTGACTTGCTGCTGCAAACAGAGCCTGTGGCGCACTCCTGATACCTGGCCTAGCTCTTGGTCCCCTGCTCAACTCCTGCCATCTCACCCTTCCTTGCTTCTCCTAATCCCGCTTTGGCTGGCTCCCTTGGCTAATGCAGTGCAGTTTCTTGAGCTTCATGCTGACCTGATGCTAAACCGTGCCACCGATATGGACTGTTGCTTCTGGCCTTGACCATGTAACCTGAACTCAGACCATGTCCTCTACAGCCTAGGCCCTATCCCTGATTCCCCCGCTCCCCATAACTGGGGTCAGGACAGGGGCTACATTAGTGTAAGTTATTCTTTATAGTTCATCAGTAAAGTCCCAGCTGGCAGGCTGGGTGACTGAAATACATCATGCCCAGGACTCTGGATTTTGTGTGCTTCTGAACTGGACTCACCTCAGCTGTTTATTCTGAAATTCTCCTAGATCCTCTAGTGCCGGTGCAGACTGAGCCTAGCTGCTTGTTCTACTGTGTTCTCTAACCCCATAATAGGTCTTGACGAGAGAGTGGTAAGAATGCCACCAGCATCAGCAGAGCTGCCACACTGGGAGAGTTCCCTAAATCTTGTGTGTAGACAAGCTCTTTTTCTTGCCAGTGAAGCAGCAGGACAAATGTGAGATTGGTGAGCCCACAGGAAAGCCTGAGTGCTGGGCATGTTATGTTTTGGGCTGCCCGGCCTGCTAGCTGGGACTATAAGGATATCGCAGACCCCCTCCATGGCTTAGGGGAAATATTTCCCAAGCTATATTTTTGTAGGAAATCAGATTTGGGATTTCACATCAGACACACAGTTCCTAGTTCTAATTTCAAGATGTTGGACAGGAGCTGATTCTCATTTGACTCCCCTTCTGCCTGTGAATTAATCCAGCACTTTCAATCTTTGAATCTTCATAAAGAACTTACTCCAACTTTTGAAACTCCTCCACCAGGCTGGATTTCTGACCTGGAGACATTCTAGCAAAAATGGTCCCATTGACCAGGAGCTGAAAGGAGAAAATGATTGAAAATCCTTTAGTGTGCTTTTCAGCTCCAGTTGGCTAAGAAGTCCAGAATTGATGAGCATGAATAGGGAGCAGCATAAATCCTAAAACTCACTTTACAGGGGACTTCTGCAGGATCTGAACACAGCAAAGGGCAATGAATGAACTTGCTCTGTGCCTCTGCTAATATGGTGTAAAAAAAACAAATCGGGGAACAAAGGACTGGCAGGTTGTTTGAGTTACTGGCTTAATCCTAAATGTGCAATGGTTAGACTTAGACTGTTGTGAGCAAAACAAGTATAGAGCACTTCTAAGAATGATCTCCCCGGTATTTACTTGGAGCAGGGCCACAGTTCAAATAGCCCACAACTTACCTTTGGAAGTAAATAGCTGAAATGCTGTGTAATGACCTGGTAGGATTTTCCACTCATGGCAAAATGGTAACTGCTACGTCCAACTTCAGAGCTGAATCTTCCCCCAACCTGAATGTAAGTCTCCTATAAATCAAGCCAGAATTATTTCTATATGATGGACTTAAAAGATGACCTAGCTGCACTCAAACACTGGAGCTCTGTTGTGTAGAAAGGAAGGGTGTCCTGTGGTTAGAATACTAGACCAGGAGGTGGGAGGCCTTTCTCCTGTGTGACCTTGGGCCAGTCCCTTAGCCCCTCAGTTCCCCATCTGTACAATGGGGGGATAACACTTTCTACCTGACAGGGGTGGTGTGAGGATAAACACCTGAAAGATTAGGAAGTGCTCAGATGCTAGGGGCATGGGGCCAGGTCAGTAACTTAGATAGATATTGTCTCTTCTCAGGCCACAGTACTTTGGCAGTAAACTGTAGAATTAATAATATCCGATGCGGGACCTAGGATGTTGACAATGCTGCTGAAACTGGATTACAGGCAAGTGGGACCCACTCAGAACTTTGGGGACCTCTCCAAGGACACCTGCAGTCATCTTCTTCCATCCATGTACGCCCAGTAGCCAGCTCTGTCAAACAGGGATCCACTCCTCCAATTGTCAGGGACTCAGTGTAATACTGATCTTCAGCAGGGAAAAGACACCATCACGGGCACATGTCTCTGTGTCACTGTGTGTGTGTTTTCTTATCATAATTAGCCTAAGCTTGCACTTGTGTATGTATTTTTATATTGATTTAATCAATGTTTTACTTGCACATACAGAGATTTTCCTCTCTGCTCACCTCTGTTCCACCCCTTGCAGTCAGGGCAGGGCACGCTCACAGAGTCTAAGGCCCAGCTGCACCACACAACAAATCATGTGAAGAAACAATCTTGAAACATGTTTCAGCTCCATGCTGGGGTTACCAGTGAGACCGGGACAAACCTTTAACATAGCTCCTGGAAAGCCATACTCAAGACTAGTCTAGAAGGGTTTGCAAAATCAGCATTAACAAAGTCCCATCCCAGTTCATTAAAATGGCAATACACTGAGATAAGAGTAAAACAGTTTAACAATCACTTTCTCTTTAAACGCTTTCCCAACACAGCACGTTCTGTAGTGCAGATGGGGACTAAAAGGCAGTCTCTGAAGTCAGGGGTACAGAGTAACCCCAGGGAGTTACAGCAGCATCACTAAGATGCTCTAGATGCCAGTGTTCCATGTATTTTCCCATCACCTGAGACTTGCCCATTTAGCACTCACCAGGTTGCTGTAGCCATTCCGTTTGCTTTCTTCCAGTAGCTTCCAGGTGATGGATGCTGAGGGGGAACCTGACAGTTCATTTGCTTCAATGAGAATCACTTGACTGGTCTGAGAAATCATGCCAGCATCTCTGGCCACAGTAACTGCTGTCTGTATGTTGTCACCTAGAAAAATCAGGGGGTGGGGGAGGGGGGGTCTCATCTGCAGTTTTGTCTAATGTGGATTTGAAAGCTTGAGGCTGGAGGAAATGGAAACTTTTCCCTGAATTCCATGTGATCTCACAGACTCAAGGTACCAGTGAGATTTCAGTGGTTACATCTGCGTGTTTTTATAATACTATGGCCTTCCATTCACAATGTATTGTTCATTCTAAGAATACCACAGAGCTTTACCGTCCCTTTGATATACACTGAGCTCACTTCACCCACTGTCAAAACACAGCCACCTCGGGGGTGGAAAATGGCAGTTGTTTAACAGCACAGAGAAATGGTCCACAGCCATTTTGGATGTGGATGAAATTTTTCAGCTCAGGCCTGCCTTTAAAATGAACATTTTATCTGGTCTGGATTGAATCCAGCTGAGGAAATACTAATGGATTCCCTGTCAGAAGGGGGCCTATGCACCGGTTTAGCCTGGAAGAAGGTAAAAGAATAAAAAGGAATTAACTGCTGAGGTGCTGCTGTAACAGTGATGGAAAATTCCTCCATTGTCCTGGCACAGCCTTGGGGTAGACTGGGTACCAAAGTGGGGCAAAAACCAAGCAAGCACGAGCAATATAAGGTACCATGAGAAAGCTCACTCAGTCCTTCTCCTGCCAGCAAGGGTTGCCAACTTCCTAATCCACAAAACCGAACACCCCTGCCCCGCCCCTTCCCCAAGGCCCCGCCTCTGCCCCGCCCCTTCTCCAAGGCCCTGCCCCCTGCTCACTCCATCCCCCCCTGTCGCTCGCTCTCCCCCACCCTCTCTCACTTTCACAGAGCTGGGGCAGGGGGGTGAGGCCTCCAGCTGGGGGAACTGGCTCTGGGGTGGGGTCAGGGATGAGGAGCTTAGGCTGTAGGAGAGGGCTCCAGGCTGGGGGGGTGGGGTTAAGGGATTCGGAGTGTGGGAGGGGGCTGTGGTTTGAGGCAGGGGTTGGGGTGCGGGTGTGTGAGGGCTCTGGGGTGGGGTCGAGGCTGAGGGACTTGGGGTGATGGAGGGGGCTCAGGGCTAGGGCAGAGTATTGGAGGGGCTGCAGGGAGTGGGCTCTGGGAGGGAGTTTGGGTGCGGGAGGGGATTCTGGGCTGGGGCAAGTGGTGTGTGTGTGTGTGTGTGTGTGTGTGTGTGTGTGTGGCAGAGTCCCGGTGGTGCTTACCATGGCTCTCAGGAAGGGGCCACTAGGTCCCTGCAGCCCCTAGGCGCATGGCAGCCAGTGAGGCTCTGCGCACTGCCCTTACCCCTGCAGGCGCTGCCCCCGCAGCTCCCACTGGTCACAGTTCCCAGCCAATGGGAGCTGCTTAGCTGGCACTGGGGCACGGGCAGCACGTGGAGCCTCCCTCACCGCCCATTGGCCTAGGGGCTGCAGGGACCTGGCGGCCAATTTCAGGAGCTGCATGGAGCGAGGGCAGGCAGGGAACCTGCCTTAGCCCTGGGCCCCCGTTGTGCCATTGACTGAACTTTTAGCGGCCTGGTCGGCACGTCAGGGTCCATTTTTTAACCTGGAGTTCCAGTTGAAAACTGGACACCTCGTAACGCTACTGCCACCCCTGTCCCACAGCACCCCGCTCTCCCACTTGAATTGCAGAGCAAGGGGAACATGGGGGAGTGTCGGCAAAGAAGGGGGTGGGACAGAGCCACTGGCACATTCGGCAGAACCAGATATGACAGCAAGAGGCCTGACAGCAGGGGGCAGGGGGAAAGAGATTCTGAGCGTAAGTCAGCCCAGCAGTTGGACTGTGGAGAAAGGGGGCCTGATGGAGGGGGAAGCCAGGGCTCCACTAGGAGTTCAGTTGTCTGAATGGGCTGGGATAATTTTCAGGGACACACACATGGTTCAGGCAGGAGCTATGACTCTAACGTGGCTGCTTCCTGGATACCATTGACTGAAAACTCTATTTTTTCTACTCAACGTCTGTGACCAAGCAATAGCACAAAATAATGTCCCCATGTAGCTACCTGTGACCATAACGCTCCTGATGCGGGCAGCACTGAGTTCTTCCAGCACAGGCTTGGTCTCTGCCTTCAGACGATTTTCCATTATCAGAAAGCCCAGGAACGTCAAGTCAGACTCCACTTCCTCCCTGAGAATGAAGAAAAAAGAGACTTGTCTTATTAATCTTTCTGGAATCTCAGTCCTATTTTTATGTCGAATCAGCTTATCAGCAACATGTTGCCTATTCCAATTCAAAATAGCTTTTTCAATTAGCTCTTCCAACACCCTCCTGAAGTATGTCTGTCAGTATCAGTAGAGAAGTTACGTACACCTGGAAGCTTTGGTACACTAGGTAGCACTGGTTGTATTTTGAAAGGAGACCCCCTTTTCTCTCCCTAAAAAAACAGGAGTACTTGTGGCACCTTAGAGATTAACAAATTTATTTAAGCATAAGCTTTTGTGGGCTAAAACCCACTTCATCAGATCATGCATCTGATGAAGTGGGTTTTAGCACATGAAAGCTTATGCTTAAACAAATTTTTTAAGCTCTAAGGTGCATCCGATGAAGTCAGTTTTAGCCCACGAAAGCTTATGTTTAAATAAATTTGTTAGTCTCTAAGGTGCCACAAATACTCCTGTTCTTTTTGCTGATACAGACTAACACAGCTACCACTCTGAAACCTGTTCTCTCCCTGTTTCTCTCTGTGCTTTCCTTGGTCTGTGTATGAAGTGTAGTGTATATCTAGCTCTGGAGGTTGTTACTGATTTCATTGTGGCCTTGGGGACCAAAATGGAGCTGCAGTTCCCTGGACGGTTCTAGTCTGCAAGGTAACTGTAACATTGGCATGGGGGTGGGAAAAGGGGTCACACATGTTATCTCACAGAGACACCAGATCATATTTATGTAGTTAATAAATAAAAAGATGTTTGTTTGGTAACTACCAGCTCTGCAAATCCAACTTCAGATCTGAAAGTCAGGCTGGGTTCTTTTTGGCTCATGCATCATCGCTGGCAACAAAGATGCTGCAAGTTAAATTCCACCCTCTGTTATACCTCTTCAGCCTCTGCGTCTTCAAATTCTGCCCTGACTCTCACGTGTGCAATGCTGTTGTCTTCAATAGAGTTGTACAAGGGCCAGTGAGAGCAGGATTTGGCCCTGCATGGAACTCAGTTAACAATCACATTGCTGCTTCCCCAAGCCAGAACAGAATCCAGCTCTCTCCCCCAGACGTGGGCTAGATCTGGGGGTTGACTGGAGGAAAGGACCAAAACTTGTTCCAGTCACTCTGGTAACTCTGGATTCTGCAAACACATACAGTGAACAGGTCAGCTGAGTAAGAAGGTGCCATTTTAAAGGTCGCTTTTCACAGCAGAATTGCACTTTGCTGCTTGACCCACAACTTCACAAGAAACACTACCAGCAATATCCATATGTCACTGTGACAAAGTTCCTCCTATAAGTTGGTGGGTCCTGCGTTTATTGGCAGATTTGCTCACGGCAGCGATCTTCCCCACAGTCTGGGTCAACTCCTCCTGTGTCTGATCAGGAGTTGGGAGGTTTGGGGGGAACCCGGGCCCGCCCTCTACTCCGGGTTCCAGCCCAGGGCCCTGCAGATCGCAGCTGCCTATAGTGCCTCCTGTAACAGCTGCATGACAGCTACAAATCCCTGGGCTACTTCCCCATGGCCTCCTCCAAACACCTTCTTTCTCCTCACCACAGGACCTTCCTCCTGGTGTCTGATAACACTTGTCCTCCTCAATCCTCCAGCAGTTCACGCTCTCACTCTCAGCTCCTTGTGCCTCTTGCTCCCAGCTCCTCTCCATCTGACTGGAGAGAGCTCCTTTTAAAACCCGGGTGCCCTGAGTAGCCTGCCTTGATTGGCTGCAGGTGTTCTAATCAGCCTGTCTGCCTTAATTGGTTCTAGCAGGTTCCTGACTACTCTAGTGCAGCCCCTGCTCTGGTCACTCAGGGAACAGAAAAGTACTGACCCAGTGACCAGTATATTTGCCCTCTGCCAGACTCCTGCACCCCACTGGCCTGGGTCTGTCGCAGTCCCCTATTATACAGTGATATTGCCCATAGGACAAAACACTGTTGCAAAATATGTTGCACACCAAGTTTGGGCGTTAGGCTGGAGAGCTCAGTTAAACTCCTGTCACAGCCTAGACAGGCCCACATCCTGATTTCAAGTGGAGACTCTCGAAGACCTGCCTTCTGAACTCATTCATTGCTTACTCTTGCCACAGCAGCGCTATCATCTCAGGCTATAGGGTATGTGTCACTGTAGTTTTAGCCTGGGCTCCTTGTCATAAACAGAGAGCTAAGGGTTAATGTCTCTTTCACCTGTAAAGGGTTAACAAGCAGTGACCTGCAACACCTGACCACAGGACCAATCAGGAGACAAGACACTTTCAAATCTCGGTGGAGGGAAGCCTTTGTTTGTGTTTTTGGGGTTTGCTTTGTTCTCGCTGAGTCCTGGAAGGGACTAGATGTGCAACCAAGTTTCTTGCCAATCTCCCTGCTACAGTCTCTTATATATTCAGAATAGTGAGTATTGAGTAGAAAGGCTGTTATAGTCTTTTGATTGTTTCTGTATTTGCAACCGTGTACCTGGCTGGTAGAGTTTTAATGTGTATTTGGCTGAAAGTATTTTAAATTGTATTTCTGCTGGAGAAGGCTTTTTCCCTATTGTCTATAAGCTGAAAGACCCTGTAATATTTACCATCTAGATTACAGAGATAACTTGTACTTTTTTTCTTTCTTTTTATTAAAAGTTTTGCTTTTTAAGACCTGTTTGATTTTTTCCCCCAGTTGAGGCTCAAGGGAATTGAGTCTGTACTTACCAGGGAAGTGGTGGGAGACAGAGAGAAAGAAGGGAGGGGGAAGGGGGAATCCCTTTGTTTAGATTCATGGAGCTTGAATCTGTATTGCCTCTGGGTGAGTGGAAAGGCCTCTGTTTTAAGATTCAAGGAGTTGAATCCCAGTGATCTTCTAGGGTAACCCGAGAGGGAAAGCCTAGGAGAGCACTAGTGAGGAAAGAGTTTACTTTCCTTGTAGTAAGATCCAGGGGTCTGGGTCTTGGGGCCCCAGGGAAGGTTTTGGAGACCAGAGTTTATCAGGTACTAAGATCTGATTGGTGGCAGCGTATCAGATCTAAGCTGGTAATTAAGCTTAGAGGACTTCATGCTAGTACCTCATTTTTGGACTCTAAGGTTCAGATTGAGGAAAGAATACTATGACGGGCTCTATACATGTTTTGCCCAACACCCCCACCACACTCACACCTTATGTGTATGGCTTGGGGGAGGTTAAAGCCTGAGCTGTGCTTTAGTTTGGGTTGGAACCAGCTACTATCAAGATCAGTCCTAGGACCAATCCTATTCAATTTATTCATAAATGATCTGGAGAAAGGGTAAACAGTGAGGTGGCAAATTTGCAGATGATACTAAACTACTCAAGATAGTTACGACCAAAGCAGATTGTGAAGATCTTCAAAAAGATCTCACAAAAGTAAGTGATTGGCCAACAAAATGGCAAATGAAATTTAATGTGGATAAATGTAAAGTGATGCACATTGGAAAAATAACCCCAACTATACAACTTATGATGGGGGCTAATTTAGCTACAACGAGTCAGGAAAAGAATCTTGGAGTCATCGTGAATAGTTCTCTGAAGATGTCCATGGAGTGTGCAGAGCGCGTCAAAAAAGCAAACAGAGTGTTAGGAATCATTAAAAAGGGGATAGAGAATTAGACTGAGAATATATATTGCCCTTATATAAATCCATGGTACACCCACATCTCGAATACTGCGTACAGATGTGGTCTCCTCTTGCAAAAAGATATTCTAGATAGAAAAGATTCAGAAAAGGGCAACTAAATGATTAGGGTTTGGAGAGGGTCCCATATGAGGAAAGATTAAAGAGCTAGGCCTCTTCAGCTTGGAAAAGAGGAGACTAAGGGGGATATGATAGAGTATATAAAATCATGAGTGATGTGGAGAAAGTGGATAAGGAAAAAATATTTACTTATTCCCATAATACAAGAACTAGGGTCACCAAATGAAATTAATAGGTAGCAGGTTTAACAAATAAAAGGAAGTTCTTCTTCACACAGCGCACAGTCAACTTGTGGAACTCCTTACCTGAGGAGGTTGTGAAGGCTGGGACTATACAATGTGTTAAGGGAACTGGATAAATTCATGTGGCTAAGTCCTAAATGGCTATTAGTCAGGAAGGGTAAAAATGGTGTCCTAGCTCTGTTCATCAGAGGATGGAGATGGATGGCAGGAGAGAGATCACTTGATCATTGCCTGTTAGCTTCACTCCCTCTGCGGCACCTGGCATTGGCCACTGTCAGTAGACAGATACTGGGCTAGATGGACCTTTGGTCTGATCCGGTACAGCCGTTCTTATGTTCTTACTTTGCACGGAGGATACAGGTAAGGACATGCGAGAGTGCGGATAGTCCTCCAAAGCCTTTCCCACAATTTCCCTCCCCCTGGACTGACAGGTTCTCCCGCAATTGACTGAGGAAGAAGAAATCCTATGGCATCTCATCACACCGAGCCATGGGACCTGTCCCCAGACACGCACGGGCGAGTGCACAAATAGCAAGGAGATGGGAACACAGATAGCACTTTGCTGTGGGGACGCTCAGAAACCAAGTGCTCAGAGCCAGGTGCTGATCACCCTGGTAACTGTGCAAGTGCAGAATAGCCTCTATGTGAAACAGTCCATGCAGCCTAAGGCACTGTTGGACTGTAGAGAAACAGTAAGTCGGTGGCAGTTTGTCTGTTTCTTACCTTGTTAAGCCAGCTGCCTGCCTCCCTGCCTGCAGAATTTTGTGAGCCAGTCCGATGACCCTGAAGCCCCGCGCTGCATAGAGCTGAAGCTCGCTGGCAAAAGCAGGTGGCACTGTGCAGGAGAGAACAGTGACAGTATCCTGAGCAAACTGCACGGAATTAGCTCAACCTTCCTGAATGAGGGTTAATCCCTTTGGAGCACATTGCATTAAAATGCAGTTGTGTGCCTGTTGTCTCATTGTCGTGGCACTGTATATTCCTGCTCTAGTTGGGAGGTGGTGCTAATGAATGTCCTCTCTCAGCCTTAGAAGCCACTCCCCGGGGAGAAGTACATAGACTCTCCAGAGACTAACAAAGAAAAGACTTTGGGATAAAAGCCTAGGTTGTGAACGGACTCAGGGCCTTCTTCCTGATCCAGCAAACCGACTGGACCCTGGGCCACACAGGGCCCCAGTCCTTAGGGGAGGACTGGAAGGACTGGGCTTACTGCCGCCTCACAAGACTGTGCACTTGTTCTAAGCCAAAGCTCTGCCCTTGTAACCACAAAGAAGCCCCAAGGGTGGGGGCGATGCCTGGTAAACTTATTAGCATGTATAGCTTCTCTCCCTATTTTTAATGTTTTGTCTGTGATGCTTTTCGCCTTAAGAATAGAAGCTGACGGGTGGTAACATGTCTGTGCCAATCCCTCTGTGATCCGCCTCTGAAGAGAAAGCAAGCAGATCTGTTTAGGCAGACTCTCTTTGCTGGGAAATACACAGTGAAGGCAGGGAACTGTGCAGCTTTGACGTACCCTGGTCAGGCGAGAAAGAGACACAGGTCTGCACCCAAGATAGGCAGTAGTTGTGGAGCTGGAAGCCTGAGGGAAATACAGGTGCAGTTGCCCTGAACGGTGACAAGAACAATGTGCTGTCATGACTAATCTGCCGTCTTTGGAGAGCTAAAGTGGTCTGGAAGCATGGAGCTGCCTCTGAATGGGAGAGAATTTCATGCCCAGAGGGCTGGGGGCACCCATCCCCCCCAATTACTGATAAGCCATGTCACTGATTCAGGATTAGCCCAATGAATTCAGCTTGGCATAGTAATAGTAAGAAAACTTCTCTTTTCTATCACTGTTCATCCAAGGCTCTCAAATTGATAAAGCAATGTTAATAAACTCTCCCAGTGCCTTGCGAGGTAGGTGTGCTGTTCTAGCCATTTTACAGATGGGTAAATAAGAATCAGGAAGTTTAAGTGACTTGATTAAGGATACAGAGCAAGCGAGTGGCTGTGGCTGGATTGGAACCCAGGAGTCTTGTCTTCTAGTCCCCTGCTCTAACCACTAGCTCACCCTGTGAATCATATGGTCATTTTAGCCAAGAGCAAAGAATACACAATACTACTGCTTGGCTACTGTAGGCCGGAAAACCAAGAGAGCTGTCTTTGAAGGGTCCGCTGTGGAGGATGCCACCAATTTGTACCATCTGTTCATCTCTCAATGGCATCCTTTGGCTGAGCAGGGGTAGGTTAGACCCAATCAGATCTCACTCAGACCAGGCAGAATGAGTCACTGTCAAGTGATGGCAAAGCTCTAACTCCTGTCAGTCTGGGTGTAAGGGTCCGGGCTCAGAAATCAAACCAGGATCTCTCCTGTCATAGTGCAGGCCCTGTACAATTTAAAAGCCACATCTCACATATGTTTGAGCATTCATAGAGAAGTTACTTACTGGTTTCTGGTCTACAAAACTTGGCCACCGTCTCCGGAGCTCCCTTCATGAAGACCTGCTGCTCCCCTCCAATTTCCTGAGCTATGACCGACATCCTCTGCAGGGCTGAGGAAAATGGAAACTGGTGTAAGATGGCAATTCCTTCCACTGGAACCTAGGAGAGAAGCACAGGTACTACATGCTACAGTAAGGCTATAACCTCAAGTCAAAGGGTTTTGTGCTGCTCCCAGGGCCATCACAGGGGGCTGGGGCTGAGCCAGGTGCGAGCACAAACTGTGACTTCTGGGCTTGTGTGCAGTGTGGTTAGTCATAGAATTTAAGGCCAGAAGGGCCCACCAGAGCATCTGGGGTGACCAGCTGTATATCCCAGGCTGCCAATAGGCCCCAGCACCCACACACTAAACCCAACAACCGGAATTAGCATCCCAGCCTGCAGGAGAGCAGACTGATGTGCCACAGGCAGCGAATGGGAGGGACCGAGCTTCACCAGTGCCCAAGCACCTGCAATGGCAGGGAAAGGATGATGTGAGATGCATCAAAATGGTCCTGGCAAGTGACCTGCACCCACATGCTGCAGAGGAAGGAGAGAAACCCCGAAGGTCCCGGCCAGTCTGGTCTGGGGTACAATTCCTACCCAACCTCACTTATAGCGATGAGCTGCATCCTGAGCATGTGAGCGCCAACCAGCCAGCCAAGTACCTGAGAGCAAATGTGCGGTGCCCCCTCCAAGCCCTGCCCCTCCCCACTCAATGTACCATCTCCAACCCCAGCCCCAGCCGGCCTTGATGCTTCAGAAGAAGAAAATCAATTGTTTGATCTATCAGAGGGGTGATAACTCCCAGAGCAGAGGGGAATGGTTCAATGAGGAGTGTAGTGGTCAGGAGCACCACACTGAAATGTTAGGCAGGAAACCTGTAAGCTGAATTTCAGGAAAACCTTCCTGGACAGTGAGATCCAGTTGTAACACTTCACTAAACACCCAAGTAGCAGGATCTGTGTGACCAGCCACTTGTGAATTAACATAGACTAGAACGAATAGCCTGGTTCATCGCCCCAGCTGATACATCTCTCTGATATAATGACGGAGGGCTCCTCTCCCCACTGGTGAGTAGCGCCGAGCAGAGCCGTCAATGCCGAGGAGGTAAGGCTGTCACAACCCAACCCATAGGGAAGTGCTGGCCTGAAGCAGTAATGGGACATTTGCTTTTCATTTATTTTCCCTGCCCAGCTCTGCTAGCAGGTGCATGGGCTGAGCCGGCCCCTTGGTCCTGCCCCCTTTGGGGGTATCAAGCGCCCCAGGGGAGTCGGGACACAGCAGCCCCTGCATTCCCACAAGGACAGGGACCAAGACTCTGACTGGCCTTTACACCAGCCACTCAAGGAGGGGAGGAGTGTCCTGGCGCCCTTCTTCCCCTCAGAGCTCTCTGCCTAAGGGCCAGGCACACTCTGGCCCTATAGAAACCTTGGGAACTCCAGACTAGCCCCAGTGGTATGTTATCTCCACCCCACAATCCAGCCTGTCTTTGCTCAAGACCGGACTAGTGCTGCAGTGAATGGCAGAGCTGCTGAGATAACATGAGATAATGATTAGAGAGAAATCTCTTTGCCTTCGATCCAAGACACAATGATGGACTGAAGCAATGTAAAGGGGCAGGGTGACTGAGGATGTCTTAACAGAGCAGCCAATTACTATTTTCTCTAATTTAACTTAATTATAGATGGTGTGTATGTGATAAAAAGCTTACACTGCTGGCTTTGGGTCCAGGTTTAATAACAACAGCGTGTGGGAATTCACCATTCTTAACATGATCTTCACAGGAATCCTCGATCTCCTGTTTATTTGAAGACAAAGAGGACCTTTTAGCTCATAAGCTTTAAGATAAATTCTACACTCTGCACTGAATGATGGTCAACACTGAATTAATAATCAAGTGCGCACCACACCTGTCCTAGCAGATACCTCCTGAGAAACAGACACAAATCTCTTCTATGACATAGTATGAATGACATGGCAAAATAATCAAGAATGCTTTGCACTTACGCAGCACGTTTCAATACGTTCATAGTCTTTTACAGCAAACTTTTAGTGACCCTCACAACATCCTTTGTGAGGAAGGTGAATGTTATTATATGTGGTGTAGGTAGCCCGACATGTCCCATGATCAGACCCTGCTTCCGGAAGGGCAGTGGAGAGAGAATAGCATACAGCACAGCTCAAGTGCTAGGAGGGTGCCAGCTTCGTCACCTGGCCCTGCGCCTTATGCCTGCATTATCTGTGCCAAGGACTGCTCCTCGGGAATGGGCCATTTTAGCCACTCCCGATGCTGCAGCGTAACGCAGAGTAACTGAACTGTGTTGGGGCTTACGCCATTGTCATTCAAGGCGGACGGCTGCCATCCAATAACTTTGCCAAACTTTAACTGTTGGGTTGAAACCTTCCATGCTAGGAGTCTGCCTCAGGCTGTGGTTTTTATGGGAAGACTCAGCAGGTCCTGGGGATGAGATTAGGGGGAAATGTTGTTTTGCTCATGTTAACAAATTAGCTGTAAGGATTTTTTCAGTAGCTCTAGTGCCCCCTGGGTTGGAGCAGGGACTTGATAATTGGCAGGGGGTCACCCAGGGTCAGGGCTGTGCCTATTGCTGCTGCTCCCATGCAAAGCTGCCCAAATTTGGCCAAGTTTTACGCCTTTGGAAAGTTACGGTTTGCACACGCTCAGTAGAGATTTATTCAGGTGGCTGCTAAAGTCCATCCAGCCCGAGTATCCTTTGGCCCTTCACATCTCCTGGAATGTGCCTGCACCGTCCCCACTGAATGACTGAGCATGCTGCATCCTGAGACTTTCCTTGCAGTCAGTGCTCTGGGCCACTGTGGATCCAGGCACCAGGACTGAGAGAGCAAGGAGACTGGCTGTCTGTACTTGCTTTCAATGCTCCCCTGGCTGGCTCTAGAGTAGCAAAGAGGAGGAGGAAGCTGCCTCACTTTGAGTGCAGAGGGGTGAGGAACTGGAAAGGGGGAGGGATGGGGAGAGGATATTGCAGGAGCCAGAGGGTGGCGAGAGACATGGGGGCATAGCCAGAATGGGGAGGAAGCAGCGGAAAACAGGAGCAGAGGGGTCAGGCAACATTAACATTCTTTATATAAGGTTTTTTGGATGTAGTTATGTACCATCTACAGATGGGCAAACTGAAGGTTTATATCCTTTATAGAAATAAAATAATCTCTCCTATGTACCATAAAGGTGAATGTTCTTTACCCACCTTTATCCTAGCCTTTTTTAGAAATCCTGCTAAGTCTTGGCATCAGTGAAGTCTTGTGGCAATGAATTCCATGGATTGTGTAAAAGTGCATTTTCTTTTATCAGCTTCAGAATGTTCCTTTCCATTTCATTGACTGTCCCATATTTTTGACTTATGGGAGAGGGAATATACGAACACTGATGTTTTAATGTCTCCAAGGTTGAAATTTCACTTCTCCTCCATGCTTATATTAAAAATCCAGCATTTCATTCCCACAATGTTCAGAAATGAAACATGAGAGGCTAGTGCTGGTTTTGTCATTGCATTACTGACTGATGAGGAGGAAGAATTAATTAAGTGACTGAAATGGTTTTTGTCTAGCTGTGACTTTCAGTGTTCCAGTAGCTCACTCCACCTTGTGATTTGCAATATTGGTTAATGATCCCATCCTTGAGTAGGACAGACATTCATCCTTCAGTTTCCTGGCCCTTGAAATACCCTTCCTCTGTCGCAGAATGCAGCCTGCTTGAGCAAAACATATTGCAGTGCACTACCCTTGTATGTGTGTGCTCTTACTCTCTACTGGCTAGAATTAAAATAATTTTGCTGTGTGTCTTTGCCTCTGACAACTGACAGATGTTCTACTTTAGCTTACTTCTAACCCAGTCTTGGTCCGTGCTGTGGAATAATCTTAGCTCCCTTGCGGTCTGTGTATCCTAAACAGGACAAAAACAATGAGGAGTCCTTGTGGCACCTTAGAGACTCACAAATTTATTTGGACATAAGCTTTTGTGGGCTAAAACCTACTTCATCAGATGCATGGAGTGAAAAATACAGTAGCAGGTATAAATACACAGCACATGAAAAGATGGGAATTGCCTTACCGAGTGGGGGGGGTCAGTGCTAACGAGGCCAATTCAGTTAGGGTGGATGTGGGCCATTTCCAACAGCTGACAAGAAGGGGTGAATATCAAGAGAGGGAAAATTACTTTTTGTAGTGTTAATGAGGCCAATTCATCATGGCAGATGTGGCCCATTCTCAACAGTTGACAAGAAGGTGTGAGTATCAACAGACAGAAAATTATTTTTTCTAGTCACCCAGCTGGTAGCTATGAGCAGTGGTAGCTAGGGTGACAGAAGCATTCTTCTGTTGACCTAGCTGCGGCTGCCCAGGGGGCTAGGTGGGCATAGCTACAGCACGCAGAGTGTGGGTTTTTCATATCCCTGTATACCAAGGCGATGTTGACCTAAATTTTAAGTGCAGACCAGGCCTAAGAAACTAGGTTGGGAATACAGGTGGGGCTTGTGAACCTACCAACCCCAAGTGATCTGCACAAACACCAGAGGAAAAAAACATAGTGGAGTGGTGAGAACACTGGGCTCTTCTCAGGGAGAGAGATTCCTGCCCTCCTTGTGGAAGGGAGGACTCAGGATGGGATTTTCTTTGCCCCAATGTCTACTCTCTGGGCAGGGGAGGACCCTTCCCTTTGGTTTCTGTTTGGGAGCAAGCTACCTGCAGCAGTAAGGAATGGCCCGCACCTTGCCAGTATCGAGATTTTCCCCAATCTTAGAACAACAGTAAAACAGAGCTTTACCCAATTAGTTGCCTCAAACATTTTCAGGTCCAGTGGATCTCCCTGTATCTTCCCATCCAGAACGATCAATGAATGACAGCTTGCCATGACGCCGTACATTGGTCCCCAGGGCAAGCTGTAACCAGAGGTGAAGCTGTGGACTTTCTGAAAGCTGGTTTATAAGAAAGCATAAAAGTAGCTGCGTTACCTGGCGTAACTACAGCTCCTTTAATCGTAAACACAATAAAACCACACCACGAACAAAGAGCCGATTGAACCCCTGTCGGGTAATCAGGCCACATGAATTCTGCTCATGGTAGAGCTGATTGTCTTTCATTTGTATTGCATGTGTCACTCTTTCACTTGCTCTTCTGGACAAGTCATCGTACATTAGGGGCAGAGCCATCTCCAGTGTAATTCGAATCACTGTAAAGCAGACCTAGCCACTGGCTCGGTGCCTACCTTGGTTTATTTGATCTTAAAAAATATTTAATTTTTCATGAAATTGGCTCCACCGATGGCAAATTGCTCAATGGATGGCACTAGAAATGGGTGTGCTCTATGTATCCCCTGAACGGGCACAGTAAGACTGCTCCATTCTGCCTTGCCAACATGCCTCAGCCATTGAAGAGGGGACAAGGTTAGAACAGCCTCCCTGGACCCTTCAGCCTGCTGAGACTGTCAATGGATGATAAATAGTGACAGCTATGGTGATATTCTATGACATGGGTCAGCAGGATCTGGCTGAGGCAACCAGCTCATTTCACAAGGCCACTGAACAGCCATTGAAAGTAGCAGATTTCAGTCACCACTGATCGTGGTCAAATTCAGACTGTTGAATGACCCCATTAGCAATCCCCTGGGCTCACCCTGTGGCTGTGGAGTGAAGAACAGCTACTGAGACTGAATCAGGCACAGTCCAACAAAACACAAGCTCCATCTATTGTCAAAGATTATTACCTGTTTCCTTCCAAAGTGATCACTCCCCACAGGTCCAGTCCATCTTCTGTTAAGGTGCCAGTCTAGATTAAAAAGGACATTTGAATTAACTTCACTTTGTAAAGACACATGAGCTGTAAGAGGGGTGAAAACAAGATCTGTTTCAACAGATCCCTGCCTCGGAACACAGGAAATGCCACACCAGTTCAGAGTAATGGGGCACTGAGCCACTGCCAGATGATTCAGAGGAAAACATAAAGCCCTTGATGCAGCATTTGGCACCAACACATTTGTGCGTGGATGGTGGAGCTCAGTCACTGAGACTGCTTGTGTAAGTACGGACTACCTGTGTGCGAAAGTACAGGGTCAGTCTCTAGTTCTGTATCATGCCATGTAAATGTCTAAATGATTGTAATGCTAATAGACATTATAGTGTGTGGATATGATGTCTTGGACTAAGGCTATGCCTGCACTGCAAGTGAGGGGCTGCTTTGCAGCATGGGTAGGCGTAGCCTTGCTGACTTTCAGCTAGCTAGCACAGCTCAGAATAGTGGTGAAGATCCAGCGGCACAGACTTCAGGATGAGGTCACAACATGAGCATGTACCAAGGGTCTCCAGTAGCCTTGTACATTCCACGCTGAAGCCCCTGCTGCTGCATCTTCACTGCTATTTTTAGCATGCTGGCTAGATTGAAGCTAGGGCAGGTATGTCTACAGTGCTGTAAATCACACCCTTGACTGCAGTGCAGATATAGCCTGAGAGTTTGAAGGGTCATTATGGGACTACAGCCACATAATGGAGTGGCCTTGCTTCTTTAGAAGATCAGTGTCTAGGTGAGGCAGTCAGGGACGGCTCCAGGCACCAGCAAAGAAAGCAGGTGCCTGGGGTGGCCAATAAAAAGGGGTGGCACTTCGGCGGCAGGTCCTTCAGTGCCTCGCTTTGTCTTTGGCGGCACTTCGGCAGCCGGTCCTTCAGTGCCTCGCTTTGTCTTTGGCGGCACTCCGGCGGCAGGTCCTTCAGTGCCTCGCTTTGTCTTTGGCGGCACTTCGGCGGCCGGTCCTTCAGTGCCTCGCTTTGTCTTTGGCGGCACTCCGGCGGCAGGTCCTTCAGTGCCTCGTTTTGTCTTTGGCAGCACTTCGGCAGCCGGCTCCTCTCAGTGCCTCGCTTGTCTATTGGCCC
>NC_133776.1:2237651-2272772 GCF_003597395.2 Chelonoidis abingdonii | reverse complement strand
TTACACAATCTGTTTTATAAAACTGGTTTATGTAAAATCGGAATAATCCCGTAGTGTAGACGTACCCTGAACCCCTTTCAGACTAAATCTCTGGCAGGTCTCCCCCTCTCTAGGGAGACAGAATCTTATTTGACACAGCAAATGGACAAATAAGATAAAATGGAATTTTTCTCCCCCCAGCCATCTGTCAGAAGTGCAACATTGTCTCTTCTTGGTCTCTGCAGTCTCACTTTATCGTCTGGTTTGATTCCAAGCACTCCCAGTTGAACTCCATTGTTACTAATAAAACAATGATGAGTCCATCACACTCACTTTGTCAAAGCAGATGAGGTTCAGCTGACCGCACACATTGATCCTTTGAGGATTGATGCAGAAGATTCCCTTTTTTTTCAGCCTGCCCTGCGTATAAATGATCCCCGTCGTCAAAGCAGCCGGGAGAGCTGGAGGGACTGCAATAGTGATGACGTCCAGTGCCTTTTTCACCACTTCTCCTGCCTCTTCCTGACACAAAACAAATGCTGTTATCAGTAAGAGAACAAAAGCTTGCACTATGGATCGCAGACACAGGACTAAGATTTCATCAGCAAGCAGGTAATATTAGGGTTGTGTCCAAAATCTTGACGTGCAAAAATCACTTCCCAGTTGCTGAAATGTAGCCACTTCTGGGGTGGAACATGGGAGCTGTTTAAAAATCTCAGCAACATGATACAACAATTTAGAGGGCAGGAAGTGAAAAATACTTGACCATATCCTGGGGTCCTATATGGCCATCTTGTGTCATACCATTGGCAGCAAAACCTGTCTATTATGAAGCTTACCTGGGTGGAAGGCTGGTTGTGCAGAGATATAGAGCAGATGTAGGTGCTAATATACTACCCTCCTCTCCTGTTGTTGGCGTAGCAGGGGAAGTATAGCTACAAAACGGGGTCTGATTGAGATACCCTCTGCTCTGCCAATCCTGGGCTATGTTTCTGGCACCCTGGGACAATTCCAGGCTCGTACAATTAGAGGAGACCTCAGAACAGGACCAGCAATAGGGCAGCGCACGGAATAGCTTGAAATCCCCATTTCACTCCAGGCCCTGTCTTTTGCCCTGTGTGCTCTGGCTAAAGCCGAGGGTTTGCTGACTCTGCTAGATGACACTGCAGAAGGAAATTAGGAAAGCAGAAGGCAATCACCAGAAGGCTGGGTTACTAGGGCAACAGCCCTAACTACTGCAAAAATTGCCACAGCATCTTTCATGATCCTAGGCAGGGAGGTGTTTGCTTTTATGGCTTGTTCTAAAGATGAGATCAACTGAGACTGTCTCTCAAATTGATCATAACGGTCATACTGGGTCAGACCAATGGTCCAGCTAGCCCAGTATCCTGTCCCTTGCAGTGGCCAGTGCCAGGGGCTTCAGAGGGAATGAATCGAACCAGGCAATTCTGAGCGATCCATTCCCTGCTGTCAGGTCCCAGCTTCTGGCAACTGGAGGGTTAGGGACACCCAGAGCATGGGGTTGTGCCTCTGACCATATTGGCTAAGAGCCACTGATGGACCTGTCCTCCAGAAACTTATCTCATTCTTTTATTAACCCAGTTATACTTTTGGCCTTCACAACATCCCCTGGCAACGAGTTCTACAGGCTGACTGTGTTGGGTGAAGAAATACTTCCTTTTATATTTGTTGTAAACCTGCTGCCTGTTAAGTTCATGGGTGACTCCTGGTTTTTGTGTTATGTGAAGGGGTAACTAAGACTTCCTTATTCACTTTCTCCACACCACTCATGATTTTACAGACCGCTATCATATCCCCCCTTAGTCATCCTTTTTCTGAGCTAGACAGTCCCAGTCTTTCTAATCTCTCCTCACCAGGAAACTGTTCCATGCCCCTAATCATTTTTGTTGTCCTTCTCTGTATCTTTTCCAGTGCCCAGCCCGGGCAGCTCCTCCAGCGTGGCTGTACGGCTCCCAGTCCTGCTCACTGGAGCGGGTGCCAGGCTCACTGGCAGCTGTCCCTGGTCATGCTAGAGTGTGCAAACGGTTCACATGCTCCTGGACAGGAGATGCAGACTGCTACCACGCTTACAAAAGTGGCCTTTAATTTGGGCACCTCAATTTCTGAGGGAAAGCTGGAGATGCCTGCTTTGTGACTGGCAGACATGCTGAGCACTGCAATGCCTGCTGGTTCCAGCTATGTTCCCAGCTGCTCAGCACCTCTGAATATGATGTTGGGGCCTCCAAAACTAAGGCACTGAAAATTAAAGTCACTTTTAAAACCATGGGCCTAAGTGATTCGCCCAAGACCACAGAACGAGACACTGCAGACGTGTAATTCAAATGAGGAATTACCAACTCGATCCACTAAAACATTCCATATTTGAAGCATTACGAGTGTCCAGTCTGTGTTCACCATTCCTGCCCCACTTTTTATTACATCAGACCACATTGTGCATCAATCTCACTTGATTTTTTTGTCTGTTGCAGGCAGGGTGACCAGATGTCCCGATTTTATAGGGACAGTCCCAATATTTGGGGCTTTTTCTTATATGGGCACCTATTACCCCCGACCTCCCGTCCTGATTTTTCATATTTGCTGTCTGGTCGCTCTAGCTGTAGGTAACATGAAGGTGTCTGCAGGGCCGGCACTACTATTTAGGCAGCCTAGGCAATTGCCTAGGGAGCCAGGATTATTGGAGGGGGCGGCATTTTGCGGGGAGGGGGGGGGCGGCAGGCGGCTCTGGTGGAGCTGCACAGGCATGGCTGTGGAGGTTCGGCTGCTCCCGCGGCGCCGGTGGACCTTCCGCAGGCATGCCTGCGGCAGCTCCACCAGAGCCACGGACCAACGGACCCTCCGCAGGAATACCTCCGGCAGCTCCACTGGAGCTGTGGGATCAGCGCGGGGGGGCAGCAAAATGGCCCTGTGCCTGGGGCGCGAGAAACCCTAGCGCCGGTCCTGGGTGTCTGTCTTGTTAGTATCTCAGCACTGATGGGAGCTGACACATTCAGTATCTCACAGGACTGAATTTCAGGTAAGTCTGACAATATGGATACCCAGGTTCCTGCAGCTTTGATTGTCTCACCTTGTATGTTATGTATTCCAAGTGAGAACGTTCAATATAGAAGGAGAAGCTGTGGAGCAGGACTTGGGTTGCATTTTAAACACACTTTCCTGGAAAACAGCTTGAGATAAATTCACTTTCTGAACCAAATGTTTGAATATTTTTCCCCTTTGGAACAAACTGCAGAATAAAGATTTTTGCCTCTCAGGATTTGGCCTTTTCATTGGCTTCTCCAAACATGGCACAGTTCCTAGCAGCTTTCAAAAAGCTGCCTTTTCGCCTCTGGCACTTTTCTGTGTGTCACCCACACCGTGTGGCACATTTGTGATTTTTTTTTTAAATACAAAATCTAGGAATGTCCAAAAGTGCAGAACATATTGCAAATAATGTCTGTGATGTATTTGTTACATTTCACATCATCTGCCTTCCTGCTCTGAACTGTTGCGTTCGTGAACTATCATGACTATTTTTAAAGGAACATGTAAGCACTGACAGCGCGTTCAGTGCTGTATGAGCCCCAGCTATAAAGAAAATCTTTATCTCAACAGGCAAAGTAAAGGACACACTGGGGAGATGTTAACTAGAATATTTGTGGGGGGTTGCACCTTGGGATGAAAATGTGAAATGGGGCTTTTTTGTTTTTGTTTCTGTAAGAACAATGTCATTTTAAAATGACCCCACATTCTAGTGCAAATATGTAATGAAAATAAGACCAAATTTGATAAGTGCAACAAAATCTGAAGACACTCCACATTTCTGTGCCGTCTGAATTTTGTTGTGGCGATTTCTCCCACTCACCCCGTTTAGTGCAAAAACACACACTGCATAGATCATTCCAATGGTCGCAAACACAATGAGGCACATCAGGAACCGTAAGGCGTCTCTGTACAGCTTGAAATTCGTGGGCTTAGGGTAGAGAATAGACCTCACCAGGTCTCCTTTGGCTGTGTTGAAACCTGAAGTGACAAACCAAAGCCAGAAGATATCAGTAAATGGTGGAATTGGTTCTAAAAGTTCATTAAGAAAAATGGTGGAATGAGAAGATTCATAGCTACTGTAACTTAAAATGAGAGACCCAGATCTCACATTACACGTTATAAAAGCTCCTATATGGAAACATTCTTTCCAGAGACTGTGATATTTGTCTTAAGCAATCATCAGCATGTCCAATCCTGCAAATGCTCACTACTGCGTGTGGTACTTGCTACCATGAGCAGACCCATAGGGTGACTTTGGGAGGACTAAACACAATAGTAAGTAATTGTGTGTTTAGGCACTCAGTGATCATGAAAAGTTGATTGCCTAGTAGGTTTGCCTTCAAATAAAGGTCAAACAACATTGTACAGCAAGTCTTGGGGATCCTTCAAAGTGATTACTTGAGCTAGAAGATTCTCAGTGGCAGGTGCTGGTTTTATAATACAGAAGAGATGAAGAGCATTGTGAGGATGTTTTGAGTCTCCCATCTGTGGCTGAGGTGTGCCATCCACTCATGAAGGCTCTGTGAAACCCATTGGTTTGCGGGAGGATGAGTTTCAGGGAACCTTACTACTGGGTCTTGGGAAAGCAGATTTTTACCTTAAGTTTCAGATTCACCTGAACCCAGAATCTGTCTGAAATTCGGCTAAAACAAGTACCCAGGCGAGTTGCATCAAATCGAAAGGCATTTTCTGAGATCCCTCCATCCTCCAAAAGGCCTACTCTGCTGCTGCCCTTAGCCATCTCTGTGGTGAGGCAAGTGCCTCTCTAGCTCCTCTTATGCTTCAACTTCTTCAGTGGGTGGATGGGTGGCATGGCTGGTCTGCTGTCCTTTCTTTTCGGAGAAAGGGAAAGACATGGAGAGGTGGACCTGCTCCTCTTTCTCAAATCCTCCACATCTGCCATTCTCTCTCATCACCAGAAGTTAGTCCAATAAAAGATCTGACCTAACCCACCTTGTCTTTCTAAGAACTGATATAGCATTAGCAGTGACCTGATCTTGGAGGGTCTATGGTTTTAGATAAAATAATAATGGAAGTTTTTGAAGCTGTAACCGCAAGCAGAAGAACTAAAATGCATGTATGAAAAATAGCCTTGGCTAGAGGTTTTAAGCATTAAGTGTTACAGGCTTAGAGTGAGACCTAGAAGTTAGCAATATGCATCTTGTGATAAATAGAGTAAACCCACAAATGAACAGATGGTAGCATCTTAGGGGCTTTCTGCAGTAAGAGCTAACCTTAACGATGCACCAAAACTATTTGGAAAGAGACGGATGCAAATGATTGGTTTAACTGTCGAAAATGTCATTATGGGCAACGGGAATACCACACATGGACGACTGGAATCCTTAAATAGGGCTCCCAGAATACCGATATGAATAGAGGGCCATGACTTGATCACACATGGTCCAGATGCATGTGAGTGGAATGGAACAGTGTATGAGAGGTTGTCAAGCCAGCCTCTAGTTGGGACACCAAGGATGACCAAATGGCCGAAGCCTGACTACAACAAGCGCCCTGTAATGATCTCCAATTTTTCTTTTATCTTAGCTGTTGCTTACAACTTTATGGAGACTGGTATGTCAACACTGAGGGATTGCTTTATGTGAAGCCCGCCTAAGGCTGTAAGCATCCATGATCCAGGGGGTGGTTTGTTATATAGATCTGGTTTTGTATAGTTATGCTTGGATTTATTTGGATTTTAAGTACCATCTTCATGTTTTTATTTGTGTGCTTGACCAATCACAACTCAGTGAAAGTTCTCATGTGGCCACCTGAGTAGAGAACCTCTTAGTGACTTGTGCAATTTGCACCCTAAACTCACCTAAGGCTACAGCAGGATCAGAGCAGTGCAGTCTCTTGCCTACCCTCCCCCAGTGAGGAAGTAGCAAAGCAGGCTGAGCACCCTCAGGTATTGTTCATTCCTTTACACTCTGATGTGTCTCCTTTGCGCTGAACTCAGACCCTCAGGTTCAGACCAACTCTTGTGGCCTGGCATATCCGCTGTTGTTTAAAAAGCTAGATGCATGTGCAAACACTTGGAAACACATCCAGAATGTGATGCTTCACTCAAGGGAGCTCTTCCCTGATCACAAAAGAAATCACCAACGATAGAATAGCCATCCTCACTCAGCCATCCTCACTCAGGCACAGGACAAGAGCATGGCCTTCCAGGGTGCTGCTCAGCAAACCTGGGCTCTATTGGACTGTCAGAAACCCCTTGCCAAAAGCACCCTTTAACCAGACATCTGAACCAGGTGGGGACTGTTAGCTGGAGCCCAGCTGCCATGGGGTCCGACCAGGAGGGTGTCAATCCTGCAGCTAGCCAGGTCCTGGAGAGGAGCTGAGTATGGGACTCGGTTCTAGCATTTAGGTCTGTGTTATTGTAGAGCAATGGTCCCACACAGTGTTCCTGGGCACTGCAGGCTTTAGGGCTAATGCTGTAGCATGCTGTCATATTTTTTTAAAAGGGTTATGCTGAGCAATACAAACAAGAAAGAGCTGTTTGGTGCAGACAGAGATCTTGGCCAAACGCTACTCTCAGCCAGGCTGGGGTAAATTTGGAGTAAATCCATTAACATTGGTGTGACTGGTATGACAGAGGATTGGACTTGTAGGCACAACTACTCTGAAAACCCACCCATCCCCCACCACCCCATGGCAAAGAGTCTGAGGAAGGCCGCCCAGACGCGGGGGGCAAGTTGGGTAATTTGCCCCAGGCCCCAGGCTCTGTAGGAACCCTGCGAGCCACTCCGGGTTTACGGCGGCACTTTGGTGGTGGGCCCTTCACTTGCTCTGGGTCTTCGGCAGCGGATCCTTCAGTGCAGTGGAAGACTCGGAGCAACTGAAGGACCGGCCGCTGAAGTGCTGCCAAAGACCCAGCCCTGCCCCAGGTCCCCTGAATCCTCTGGGCGGCCCTGAGTCTGAGCTCTGGTCACCTGACTTGGGCTTGCAGCACTCACACTAGGGGGCTAACAATAGCCGTGGATGTGAGGGTTCGGGCTGGACCTTGTGCTCTGAGACCCTCCCACCTCGCCAGGTGTAAGACCCTGGGCTGCAGCCTGAGCCCGAAAGTCTCAACGGCTCTGTTTAGCCTCGTAGCTTGAGCCCTGTGAGCCACAGTCAGTTGAGCCATGCTCTGCAGGTTTCTTTTTGCAGTGTAGACGTGCTCTTCGCCTGCTCCAGCTTTAGAGAACAGCACCGTGACTGACCAGTCCTCAGCACAACAGCTCTCGCCGGCCCATTGCCGTCTGCCTTGGTCTGGATGACCTCTGTTCCACAGAAAAGGACATGTCTTCTGTAATCCTCTGCGCAGCATGTTCTCCAGGGTCTGGAGTCATCAGCCTGGGGCAAGTGGGTCTTTGTTACTGGAGTGCTTTCCCCTAGAGGAGATCGGATTGCAATAAGGAAAGTGCAGCGCATTCCGAAACCTGGGTGCATCCCTTTGAAGCCTGCACAGTAACCATTTGTAGTGTGTGTTGTGGTAAGCGGCAGCTAGCCCAAGTGGAGACAAACAAGTTTGGAAAATTATTATTATTTCTGTCTCTGGCCCTCATCACTGTACTGCCTGAGAGTCTCACAATCTTCCATGTGTTTATCCGCTCACACCCCTGTGTGGCAGGGTGGGGCTGTTGGCCCGTTGGACAGATGGGCACAGAGAGAATAGGTGACTTGCCCAAGGTCACACAAATGAGTCCATGGCAGAGCAGGGAAGGGAACCTGGCTCTCCCAAGTCCCTTACAAGTGCCCTGACCACTGGAGCATGATTGCTGCATGGATGTGTCCCTCTTGGGTGTGCATGGGGCTGCATATGCAAATGAATAAGGGTCCATGTGAACAGTCTATGCTCAAGTCAGCGGGACAATGCCTGAGCCCTGACTCACCAAGGTAAGTCTAAGACCTGCTTTGTCCTTGCTCACAAAGGTCAAGGATACTCCTCACGTGTGTAAGAATTTCAAGAACAGGCTTTCTATAGCTGCTCACCCTAAATGAAGACCTGAGTTGATGCTACCAGCATCCAGCCTGTTGGCTCCCAGGTGTCTGGCTGTTTGGAACCTGACACTGGAGTCACTGAGTTATTCCCTAGGGCAGTTTAAATATTTCATTACCCAAGACAAGGGGAAGCTTTTAGTCACAGGCCTGTCTGCTAACAAATATCTTAGCGATGTCCAAGCAGAACGCACCCAGTGGGCTGCTGAGTATACCAGCTGCTCTGCATCCTAACCTGACATGGGTTTGCAGTGGGGAATGTCAGCAGGCTCTGTCAGTGCAGGAGTAGTCAGGTAGCTCATACTCCCTGATCTCCTGTCCCCAGGTAAATCCTGTGAGTTCCTTGCCCTGCCCTGTGGGTCTTAGTGCTTATCTCCTCAACCATCACTGCAAAGTACAAGATTGTGCCCTGACAGTTTTCTCTTCAAAGACTTGCTCACTCCAAAAACATGTGTCTTGTACAACAATTGCAAAGCCACAGCTTTATCATGTCTGTGACTTTAAGATGAGCCAGGCATATCCTTACCTGTCAGCATGGCTTCATTTACAGTGCACCCACCGCTGATCAGGATGGCATCGCATGGCATAAGGGCTTTGCCCCCTGTCAAAGCCAGCACATCTCCTGGCACCAGATGGCATGACTCTATCTCCTGGAAGCCTGCAGACAATGTGAGATGCAAACCTTTAGCGCTGATCTCTCACATAAGCAGAAAATAGTTCCAAGCACGCCCCCGACCAGGCCAAGTGCTCCTTGCTTTGTAATGTTTTGTAAGTACAGATGGGCACAGTTGCCAGTCTGTCTGTGCCTCCGAGCCCCTTCCTGGTCTCTCTCTGAGTGCACCCTCTTGGGTGTCTGGCCTGGAGCCTTTACTCATCCCAGGGTGGAATTCTGCCATTCTCCCACTCTTAGACTGAGCCTGGGGCTACAGCACCATGGGTGTCAGCTCCACGTACCCCAAGGGTCTGACTGCGCTTGGCACCTGTGGTTTGGGAATCTGTAAGCAATGGTGCACAGTGGCCAGTCTGCTGAGACCAGTGTACTGTGGACGTACAGGCGGAACAAAGTTTTTAGAGAAAAGGGATTGTAAAATAACCATCAGGGTATATGAATGTCTAGCCTATCTGAGTTACCCTCCCTGATGGCAACGGAGGCAAACCTAACTTCTTCAGACACCCCAGCAGGTGACTGTGTCTTAGTCTGGTTCCCCCAAACAAATACCCCTCTCTTGGGGGAACGCCCTTTGGATCCTGCTTGGGTGTTCCTGCACCTTTGCCTGTCCTGGCATTGTCTCTTAACCTCAAATGTCTGTGGAGAAGTGGGTATCTTGAGCAATTCTTTCCTTTCCTGCTTGTTTTTCCTCACAGACCCCAGTAACCTAGACCCTGGGTTCTCAACTGTGGGAGTGCATCTGACTTTCGGGGGGAGCACAGCGAGCTGGGCTAAATTTGAGTGAGTGGCGTTGCAACCTGGTGCATGAGGTGGCAGCACTGCTTGCTCCTGGGGGTTAGTGTTTGGACCTCCCAGAAGACATGAGCCTCTAGAAAGGGTTTTCACAAGGGCAGAATGAATATCTTGCTCGCTAACAGAAGGGGAGCTTCAAGGAAAGAAAACAAAACTAAGTGGGGGCATGATTTCAAAAAAGGTTTAGAACCCCTGACATAAACTAACGTATCCTAAATATCCCAATAAGCAGAGCACCATGCAAGATTCATAACTCTTACAGATCTCCAGATCTGTCACCGAAGGGTCTGAACAAGGATCCTGGAAGCAAACCCCAACTCCCACCCCCACATCCCCAAATATCTGGTGAAAGTTTGTATCTGGATCCAAACACAGAGACCGAGCCTTATCTCCTCAGTGGGTCCAAACAAGAACTTTGGATCCCAACCCCCTGCTGCTTAGCAACCTGAATCCGATCTTCCTCATTTGGCCCTGTTTCTAATAGGAATGAGCCCACACTAATGCGAACTAATGCAGAGGTTAGATGGGTACCACTGAGGTACACAGTTGTGCTAGCAAAGACGACTCAGCTCCCCCATGCGATGGATTCGTTTTACCAAGGCAAGGCATGGTCATTTAAACCTCACTTGTGATACTGTAGGTAGGAGACTGGTACACAAGAACACACGGCAGTGTTCTTAGGGAGGTGAGCCAATAGCCTGGAGTGAGATGAAAAGGAAAACAGGCCCAGAAGGAATTTTAAGAGGTCAGTTGTTGCCCTACTTACTCTCAATGCTGACATGAGCTGCTGTAACATTGGAACTGAAAACAAAAGAAACAGAAAAATGGAACATGACGCACCTTCGTCTTTCCTGCACACAGTGACCCTGACACTGTTATGAGACTCCACCAGCCTGTGTAATTTCATAGATTGCTGCAAATCGGGGTAGGGGGAGGGGAGAGACAGAATGAAGTGTTCAGTGTTAACGGCTGTACAAAAAAAGGCATGATGTAATTCAGTAACTAACTCTTACTGTTGTTTGTTTGCATTGCTGTGCCTATCAGAGCCTCAGGCAGGATGGACTGTGCTAGGAGCTGTACAAATTTATAGGAAGATAGCATCTGCAATGTGCGGACAGTAACATCTAATTTTAGACAAGGTGTAACAAATGGGTGTAGCAAACCACAAGCTGGAATGTGGAAGGGAGGATGTGGGTAGATTGTTACAGAGATGACTAGTCTTGTCAGGGCACTAACTAATAGTTCCAAGATACAGAAATGTTTCTATATAATTTATAAAGGCTGGGATCTCCAAAGGAGCCTTATCCCAGCCTACTTACACCCATATATATCAAGCAGCTCCCACTGAGAGACAGCCTTCATGGTATAATCACTTCGACAACGTAAACATCTCAGATTCTACAGCTTTTTCTCGTACTGCTTTGTTCATATCTGAGAGCACAGAGCCAGAAGCTTCCCAAATTAAAGTAATCTACAGACCCTTGGCAATGTCTAACCATTACGTTATCATTGTCCCCTTAACTTATGCCAGGGGTTTTCGTCCACACCACACTTAGGGATAAGGAGGAGAATTTACTCCATAATTTAGCACTTGTTTAAGCAAAAGGAAAATCACATTTATGGACCAAATGCCAGTAATCTATTGTACACTGTGAAAAGGCGACCTTCTTTCTCGTGTACCTTCCTCTCCTGCAGAGTCCACACCCTGAGCAGGATTTGGGGACAATCAAAGAGCCCGACCCCAGAGAACTGATTCCAGGTTTTGCAATGAGCCTGCTGCATGCTGGGGCAAGACTTCAGGACCTTTGCTGGGGGTGGGTGGATACACCTGCAGTGCAGACATGGTCAGAACAGGGCCGCCCAGGGGTGGGGTGGGTGCAAGTAGGGCAATTTGCTCCAGGCCCCAGGCCCTGCAGAGCCCCCCACGAGAATATAGTATTCTATAGTATTGCAACTTTTTTTTATGGAAGGGGCCCTCTAAATTGCTTTGCCCCAGGCCCCCTCAATCCTCAGGGCGGCCCTGGGTCAGAAGCTCTCAGTTATGTACTTCAGTATTGAATCTTGGAGCTGTGGTTCCAGGCACCTTCAGTCACTGGGGCCACAACAACAGCACTGATTCAATCTAGTTTTATTACTGAATAGTGACTGAAACTGACCAGTGCTGGCCTGCCTCCAATGTGAAGAACTAGCTGTTTGTTCTGTACCAGGCTGTGTGTAACATGCAATGTTCTCTGACTTGGCTGGCTGGCAGCAACAGTAACCCCTTCCTCTCTTCGCAGGGGAGGGGCTCTCACCTTTCTGAGATCATACACCGTTACCGCGATTGAAAGGAGGGACATGATTATGATAGCAATGGCATACTCCTTATAATCTTCAGCGAACCACAGACACACACTGAAGAGTTGGAACACGTAAAATGGATTTAAGACCTGTTTGGAGACAGAACCGTAGCATAGGATTGCCAGGTGTCCAGTTTCCAACTGGAACGCCCAGTCGAAAAGGGCCGTTAAAAGTCCGGTTGGCGGTGCTGTGGTCAGCAGGTCCAGCTCCTAGGCAGGGGGGCCATGGGGCTCCATGCGCTGCACCTGCCCAAAGCACTGGCTCCACACTCCCATTCGCTGGGAACTGCGGCCAATGGGAGCTGGGAGGGGCCTGCAGGCGACAGCAGGTGTGGAGCTTCATGGCTCCCTGCCTAGGAGCTGGACCTGCTGGCTGCTTCCGGGGTGCAGCGAAATGCCAGAACAAGCAGGAAGCCTGCCTTTGCCCCACTGACAGGGAGCCGCCCAAGGTAAGCCTGTGCCCCAACTCCCTGCCCCAATCCTGAGCCTCCCCAAACCCAGAGCCCCCTCCTACGCCCCATCCCCTCATCCCTGACCCCACTCCAGAGCCCTCACCCCCAGCCAGAGCCCTCATCAACCCCTGCCCCAGCCCAGAGCCCCCTACCACACCCTGAACCCCTCATCCCTGGCCCCACCCCAGAGCCCGTACCCCCTCCTGCACCCCAATACCCTGCCTCAACCCACAGCCCCCTCCTGCACTCCGAATCCCTTGGCCCCACCCCCCAGCCTGGAGCCCTCTCTTTCACCCCAAAGCCCTCATCCCTAGCCCCACCCCAGAGCCTGCACCCCCAGCTGAACCCCTCCACTCCTCCTCCCCGCCTGCATCCCAACCCCCTGCCCCGACCCAGTGAAAGTGGATCAGGGTTGGGGAAGCGAGCCATGGAGGGAAGAGAAATGTATTTAGAGTGGGGTGGGGCTTCGGGGAAGGGTGGGGAAGGACGCAGGGCCTTGGAAAGGGTCAGGGCTAGGGAGTTCGGTTTTGCGCGATTAGAGAGTTGGCAACCCCACAGTAGCGGGGAGTTAAGAAGCCATATTTATCCTGCTTGGTTATATTCAGCTGGCTCAATCCAGTTAGATATGGGCCTAAATCAGGTCCCAGAGCCAATCTCCCTGCTCGCTTTCATAGCGCTGGCTGCAACCTACGCAGCCTGGACCCATCTCTGCTAGCTGGATCCGAGCTGGAACACTGGATCCAAACACCCTTGATCAGTGGGGAAGTAAGTTTGGATGTGAAGGTCTCAGCTCAAGCCCGTTTCTCTAGGAGAACTGGAGCAGAGAAAATTCAGACTGTGGAACGAGGGTGGAGTCACAGAGGCCATGTTGTGCTGGAAGTAGGAATCAGCCTAGCCAGCTGGTGCAGCTGGATTTATTTTACCAAATAACTAAACTTTTTGTCAGTTAAAAGATGACTTTTGTGGTTAATGATACATTCCTTGTGGAGCATCCTAGATGTGCACAGCCCTTCACAAGACAAAGAGTCTGTAGTGCTGGCCCAGGACGCAAACACAAAGCAAGGGTCAGGCCTGGAAGTGGGTGGAGGGAGGAATGGTGAGGAGATCCCCTGGAAGGGTTTTGAGATGGAATTTGGAGGAGAGGGAGCATGCTTAGTGGAGTTTGAGCCAAATGCCCATGTGCCATATGTCTGATCTTCATGTCCAAATATCCCCCAAAATAAAAGCAATGGAAATGCAGTTTACCTCTTTGATGAGTAGTTTCCAAACAGGGACAACCTGAATATCAATGGCATTTGGCCCACATATTAGCCTCCTGCATGGGGTAAGGATAGAGTGCTATTAAAGGAAAAGCTGGCTTTCTCACTCATTTAACTGTGCACCCTGACAATGCGACTCAAGCAGCTGCAGCTGCAGCTCCCACCTCCAGTGAGAGTTAGTACTGATCCCATTTTAAAACATAAACACACAAGATTGCAAAAACCTTGGCTCAAAGAGAAAGAAACAAGATGTGATGTTTTCCATGTGCTAGTTACATAGATACATCAGTTCTGTGGCAAACAGAAGCACAGGCCCAGGATATAATAACTGTTTATGCACTATTGTGCACACAACTGTGAGTGCACACTTTGCACACCCAATCAATATACTGCACAAATAGCTGAAGAAACTGCATATGCTAAACGTCAGTAAGATATAAACATTGCCAGTTGCAAGTGCAGTCACTGCAGTTGTGCATGCAATCATAAGTAAACGCACAAATGATATGCCCATATTTTTGCACATCCAGTTGCATGCCCACAATTATAAACATCTATACCATAGATTTTTGTGTCAGAAAAGCTCTCTCCATCCATAAGACCTATATGCACAGCTCATCGGCACAACATGGCCTTAAAGAAACAAATGTTTCTCTCATGGAAAAATCCCTTGTAACTGGTGTCAAAAAATTCTGTACCTTAAACTAAACATTTTAAATACAAATCTCACTGTATTAGAGGAACAAGATGGGTGAGGTCTCTCTCCCCAACAGAAGTTGGTCCAATAAAAGATATTACCTGACCCACCTTGTCTCTTTAATATCCTGGGTCTGACATGGCTACAACTACACTGCATGCAAATCTCTCTGTATATAATGTAAAGCATTCTGAATGTAAGACTGAATGAGAACTCAGTTTACGAGTTGGATTATTTGCAATATACAAACAAATGAATGCAAAAATGTATTTATTTATTTTGCATTTGTACTGTAGAAACAGTTAAAGACTCCAGTCAGGGCCAGGACCCTATTTTCCAGAAATGCATTAATTTACATGAATAAACTCAATAATTAGAACTCATTAATTTCTAACAATAGTTTATTTACATTGAGCTCTGCTAAGGGAGCTCCACTAGAAGCTAATCTGTGCTGTTTTATGAAGACTTTACTTTTGTTCTTATTTTGGAGTAAGAGAATCAGCAAACTAATTCAGACTGGAAGGCTATGGTAACTTTTTGAATGGAAACACATAACAGTGATAAACATTCAGAGACACATTTCCAGAAGTTTCAGTAGGGAACTGAGCCCAGTCTCTAGTTGTCTGTAATTTTTCATGTAAAATCATTTTCATTTACAGTCCTGCATGCACATACATCTGTGTACACAAATAGTACAAGCAAAATTACTCACCAGTAGTAGTGTAAATACAATTGCACTGTGCAAAATTATCAGTCACATTCAGATAATTGCCCCTTCAAGGACCAGTGTTTACAAAAGAGGACAGCACCTAGCACGTGAAACTCTGGTCCTAAACATCTACTTAAATCCATAGTACTAACTACTCAGGACATGTTGCAGTGTTACCTGATCTCCTGTTCCTCACATCGCAAACCAGAACCAAATTTGGCGTGTATAGCTGAACATGTGTGACTGTCTTCTAGGGACCTAGAAGAAAGAGGAAAAGTTTTCCTGATGATGTCGTTCCAAAAGAGGCTCCATTTCCTTAGAGAACTTTGTACCCAGCAGGTTAACTCACCCGACTTTCTGGAACTGTTGTTCAGGGTTGTTCCAAATATACCGGATTTTCTGCACTTGGATGCATCTTACCTGCCAAACCAAAGAACAACAGAAACATTTGCAGGGAATGGAACCAAAATGCTGTCACTTCTACTCATAGTTCTATAACTAGAGGGAAGCTGAACTCAAGCAAGACTGATCATACTGGTGGGGCGGGCAAGGAAAGCACTCGAAGGTGTTTGCAGCCACATCGCAGTCTCCTTTGGTTGAAGATACACACCGACAATTGTTCAGGTTAGCCCGGAATTCAGGAGCGCTCCTGAAGTTCTCACTGACACTGAGCACTCTCACAGGTACCACTAGGCTGGCACTTATGGCTGGCTAGACAATTCTGTCCCTCCTGGTAGACAATAACCCAGCTTTAGAGACACACACTTTTCTCCCTTCCTGGCTGGACTATGGCAATGCAATGTACCTACCAGGGCTGGCCCACAACATTTTGGCACCTGAGGCGGGGAGCTCAAATGATGCCCCGGTGCCCCCTCGCTTGGGCCAAAACTTTAAAAGGTCTCAGTTCTTCCTGTTCTGCTCCTCTCATAGTACTGCTCTGCTACCTACCCCAATAAAGGAGAACTAACAACTTTAAATGCCGTGTTCAAAAATTTTAAGTAACACTTAACTTTCAAATGCCTGAACAGCAAATGTAACTTTCTTGTCTGGCATTTTTATCTGTTTGAATAATCAAAATGGTGCTTTCCGTGCCTTCTCGGTTGCAAAGATTTGAACTGCTTCCTGAAGATCCACAGTCTGGGCCAGCTCGTGCTCTGTTGAGATGGTTGCAAGGCCGACCAGCCTCTCCTGTGTCATTGTGGAGCATAGATGTATATTTATTAACTTCAGGTTGGAGAAGCTGCGTTCTCCACTGGCAACTGTTACAGGCTCCTCCTCCTCTCTCTCCCTGCAGCTCCTGCTGCTTTCTGTTATTCCCAGTCACCTTTTCTCCTGCCTGCCTATTATGTCTCTTGTGCCCTCCTTCCTGCAGCACAGCACTCCACCATCTCTGTGCATCTCGAGCAGAGAGAATACATATGCACCAGCAGCAGACACAAATTTCTACACTCTGGATCCTAGTGACGCCCCCCACAATCTGGCACCTGAGGTGGCCACCTCAGTTCACCTCATGGTAGGGCCAGCCCTGGTACCTACCTATGAAGCCATCAGCCATCTGGAAATTCTGACTGGTACAGAGTGCAGTATCCTGTCCCCTCAGCTCCGTGAGCATCAGACCTATGTCCTCATTGTACTGGCTTGCCATAGAATACCAAGTCACATTCAAAGCCATTTGCTTTAATGAGAAGTGTGGATGGAAAACTCTGCTCATGTGTTCTTTGATTTACCCTCTTAAGGCCCGGTCCCATGAGAAGTTGCACACTTGAATGGGACAGAAAAGGTCTCAGTTCCTTGCACGATCAACCTGTAACATTACAATAACTCTCCATTGCAATAAATAGTTTAGAAGGCACAGGGATTTTGTACTGGCTTTTAGGAAGGGGCCTGTGCCCTGGGATTAGAGGATTATGCTATTTGCTCTTGGCCTCTTTGAAAACTTGTCTACTTCAATATTTTGACGTATATGAAAGATTTGCTGAAAGGCGCTGTTGTTATTTGAGGACTATGGGGGGTTTAAAACATGATTAATTCCATCCCCTGAAGAATGTTACGAGTCACTCTCCACTTTCACTCTATGCCTGTGGATTGAAGTAACTGGCACTACATTTACATATGGATGTTTATATATTTCCAGGAAAAAAAAAGCTTTGTTCAAACCCAGTTAAGATTGTAAAACTGGCTAGAAACCTTATTAGAGACATCAAACTAACTGTTAACAAGTCGAGAATGTAGTTCCTGAAGATGCAAATAACACTGCATGGGCTCCCAGCCCTGTGGCCTACAGCAAGATGCTTCTTGGAGGGTTCTCCACCCCATCTCTTCCCTCCTTCCTCCCCCTCTCCTTTGTAATACTGATGCAGCGCCCCCCTCAGAAGGAATGACGAGGCAGGAATGGCCTTCCCTCCAGAGAGTGAGGGAGAGGGCCTGGCTGACGGGTCTTTTCCCAGAGAAGGCCAATAGAGTACCCTGATCTTCACCCAGCTGGCTCTACCTGTTGACCACAGCACTCATGCAGCTGCGGGGTTCTTAATTCCATGTTAAATTCAGGCATATCTCACAAACAGGTTTCAACCTATCACCCTCCACACACATCTTTTTATTTATTTGTTTGTTTGTTTGTTTTGCATGTCCCCAGCGCAGTCTCTGGTTAGTGCAAAGGATTCTGGGGCACATCTCAGGTGGCCAACATGCAAGCCTTTGCATGTGGAGTCATGATAAGACCATGTTAACTCCTGTTATATGAACCATGTTTTAAAGTCACTTACTTTTAAATCTGGTTTCATTATGGCTTTGTTTATGATGGAGTTTTCATCAGCAGTGATTGGATAATCTGCTCTAAACTTGTTCAGTGAAGACACAGAGATCCACGTCACCTTCTTCCAGGAATAAATCTGAAATTCATCCTCGAGAAACAGAAACCAGAAGCCATCATGAATTTGCACAAAGAAATCCTGCACATAGGTGAGGACCTGAAAGTCTCTTAGAAAGTCTCTTAGAGAATGATAACATGGACCGGTAATGGGCCTGCTCCTCAGCTGCTGTAAATCTGCATAGCTCCATTGTCCTCAATGAAACTATGCTAATTTACACCAGCCAAAGATCTGGCCCGGAAATGAAATATTCAGCATGAAAGGTGGGATTTCACTCTTCTTTGTCTATGGCTTTAGTAACAAGAACAAAGGTGAAAGAAGGGTTTAGAATGTATAGGACTTGCATTTGTTTTTCACACACGTCTCTGAGCATTTGATTCTGATGAGCAGAATGCTTTCTGACATTTATATTTGATTGCCATTTCAGAGTTGATAGACAATGCCATGTCAATCATGCACTGCCATAGATGTTTTAGCCATTCCCAGGGAATGGAGTCACCTTCCTTTGCCTGTGCTTTTCATGGGCTTTCTAAGCAAAACAGCACCCCCCTCCAGAAATAAGGTATAGCCGTGCAGTGCTCCTGTTCCCTGTCTGAGTATCCTGAGCAGGGGGTGGAGGAGTCATGGATCAAAGGGAGGTGGAAGAGAAGGAATGTGTCCTAGAAATCCCAGGTTGTAGGAGAGCAGCCACTATCCCTATGGGCTTGTTGTGCTGGTGGACCCATGAAAGTGTGGATCTCAGGTCCTGGCCCTGGGTTCACCCTTGGGGACACAGTGGGTTATTTGGATGAGTTGTGGAGGCCCCTGTTTTGTGCACAGGGGGTGCAGAGACCCTCCTTTGTGGCCATTCTGACCACTCACTGTGCAGCCCTGTTGCAGGGCTGAAGTGGAATGACGGGCGCTGGGCAACATAAAACACATCATGCTGTCGGCCAGGGATTCTTGACCTGAGGATTGTAATCGCCCTGCCCTTCCCATAGTGCTAAATGGAAGGTGGTTCTCAGCTAGGCGGGAGGGAGGCTTGAAGAAGGATGGGGAGGGGATGGAGAAGGCTGAGTACCACTCCTGTAAGCAAAGAGAGAGCAGTAACAGTGACATTCTCCAGCAACCTCATAGATAATAAATGATCTAGACAATATTAGTAACCTAAAGTAACAGAAGGTGAGCAAATATCAGTGTCCAAGGCATCTACAGTGTTATACAATATCAACAACCTGAGCATTCAAATCACATGGGAACACGAACTGTGTTATCTGCAGTGGTGAACTGGAGCCGGTTCCCACCAGTTCCCAAGAACCGGTTGCTAAAATTAGACCTCCATGGAGAACCAGTTGTTAAAGGGCCAGGGGGTGGGCAAAGAACTCCAGTCTGTGGGCCAGACCATCCTGTTGCTCGCAGGATTCCCAGCTGGGGAGGCTGAGGTTCCCCCGGCCCCTCCTCCGTTTCCCCCCAGCTGCAGCGTGGCCAGCCGCTGGCACCAGCTGTGCAGCTCAGCTGAGCTCCTGAGTCATCTTGCTGCTTTGAGCTGCAGGCAAGGTAAGGGGGAGGCTGCAAGCTCCAGGGTCGCAGGGGGGGCAATTTTCCCCAGGTCCTGCAGGGGCCCCCAGCCCCACGAGTATGTCTCCACCCGCCTGCCCCTTAAATCAGAACTTTTTATAGGGAACCAGTTGTTAAGATATTGGCAGTTCATCACTGCTTATCTGCACAGAAATCTGTCCTCCCTGCTAAACGTAACCGGGTGAATAACAGTAATGGAAAGACAGTTTCTTCATTAAAATTAGAAAACAAGAACAAAAAGAATAAAATGTTATGGACCTTTCATCTCTGTTGATGAAACTAATAAGCCAGCCCTGCGGTTGAGATAGGAGGCAGAAAGGAAGAGAAGGGCTCACCGTGTGTCCAGGATGGAAACATTCTTTAATAGCCAATGTGTCAGCTAACCAGCCTGTGTGATGATGAGCTGTAAACCTGTCATGGTGAAGCTGATGATAAATTATGAATGCTGATTGGATAAGCTGAAGAAGAGAAATCCCCCTTCCCATCCAATGAAGTAATCTAATCAGATAAACACTACAACACAAAAGTGCCGTTTTGATGCAAAGAATCCAGGAAGGAGCTTTTAAATTGTCTGCTGCCCAAAGCACACTTTGACAGAGCACTCTGATAACAAGAACGTTAGATATTTTTCAATCTTTGTCTAATTACATAAAGGCTCATTTAGAATCTCATTTGTTTGGAAAGTACTTGGCATGGAAAATCCATTTAAAATGACACATGAGAATGGGTAATTACAAATGCAAGAGGAGCTCAGGATTAAAAGGCAAAATTAGACCGAAAAAGCTTTTTTGATTAGGACAGTCTCAGAGGCTTTTATGGAGCAGAGTGTGTTTCATGAAGAAACAGTCAATAGATGACCTCCTTGATTTTCAAAAATGGGTGTATGCAACTGCATGCCCTTGTGGTCGCTTCCTACGTGCAAACAAACCCCGTGACTGTACGTGGCAAATCAAGCGATCACACAAGCAAGTGGCCAGTCACACATCTGACTGCTCCTTGTTTGGGAACTTTTGAAATAGAGTATGTCATGGTATAATTCCCCACTCTGAACCTTAGCATCCAAAAGATGGGGTATCAGCATGAATTCCTCTAAGCTCAATTACCAGCTTAGTACTTGTAGCGTTGCCACCAACCAGGAATTCCAGTGCCTGGTACACTCTGGTCTCCCCAAAACCTTGCCCGGAGAACCCCAAGACCCAGATCTCTGGATCTTACCACAAGGAAAGTAAACCCTTTCCCCCACAGTTGCCTCTCCCAGGCTTCCCCTCCCTGGGTTACCGGGAGATTACTGTGATTCAAACTCCTTGAATCACAAAACAGAGAAGAAAATTTACCTTCCCTCCTCCTTCTCTCTCCTCCTCCCAGACTCTCCCTGAGAGAGACAGTAATCCTAACACAGAGAGAAATTAACCTTTCTCTCCCCCTTCCCTCCTTTCTCCTCACCAATTCCCTGGTGGATCCAGACTCAGTCCTCTGGGGTCTCACCAGAATAAAAAACCAATCAGGTTCTTAAACAAGAAAAGATTTTAATTAAAGAGAGAAAAACAGTAAAAATTATCTTGAAAAACAGTAAAAATTATCTTTTTAAATTTAAGATGGATTAGGTATAGGGTTTTTCAGCTATAGGCACTGGGAACACCCTCCCTGCCTAAGTATACAAGCACAAATTAAAATCCTTTCAGTAATATACAAATCTGAACTTCTTCCAGCCAAATGCACATTTGCAAATAAAGAAAACAAACATAAGCCTAACTCGCCTTATCTACCTAGTACTCACTATTCTGAACTTATGAGAGCCTGTATTGGAGAGAAACCTGGTTGCACATCTGGTCACTCTCAGAGCCCAGAAAGAACAACAACCAAAAACTAACAGCACACACAGAAACTTCCCTCCCTCCAGATTTGAAAGTATCCTGTCCCCTGATTGGGCCTCTGGTCAGGTGACAGCCGGGCTCGCTGAACTTGTTAACCCTTTACAGGCAAAAGAGATATAAAGTACTTCTGTTCTATTAACTCCCACTATCTGTTTATGACAGAGTAAGTCCAAGTTTTCAAACCTCAAAAGAATATTCAGGCTCCATTTTAATTCTGAGTGAAGTTTTGAGTTGTTTCTTGTTGGTTATTGGTGGCATGCGTGACACAAAGTTGTGGGTAATGGGAACAAGAATCCACATAATAAAACCTCCATTCTAATAGCCTGGATGGCCCTCTCAGCACAGGGAGAGGACTAACTGGAAATGGAGCATGAGCGCCCCCTTCACCCCTCGAGATGGTCCCTTTGGGTCAGAGTTGAGGCACATTGGCAGGCAGCAATATGGAGCTGCAGCTGCCCCTGTGCTGTGAGGAACCAGGGGATTTCAGTCTCCAGTTCCGTCAGCCCAGCACTCTTGAGATCTGAGAGAGGTTTTGGGCAGCCACAACTCCACCCAAACTCCATCACAAACATCCGTGGGGAGGGACAGACCCATATGGAGGCTGAGGTGGGGAGGAGTAGACGTCTTGGACACCATCCAAAGAGAAGACTCGGATAAAAGACAGTTTAGATTCTGGAGCACAGTTCTGTGGCACTGGGTGGGCAAAGGGTAGATTCCCTAGCAAATGCCACAGTCATGGAATCACAGGATCCATGGGGCCTCTCCCCACAATATTGTGAAGCATGCTATCCACTTGACTGATGCCCTCTGCGCCACACGCATGGTATGTATATTGTAAAGCACTTTGAAATGAAAGTTGCCAACTGTACGTTGTTGCTATTTTTATTATTTTATTAAGCATCGGCAGTGTAAGAGATCCAGGTTACATGGGTTCCCTCTACTTCCTATTAGCTATGTGCAAGCAAGTAATTTACAAAGGAACGTGGGCACCTACTGTTGTTCTGAGCAATGTGATGTCTGCTTCTTGCAAGCTGCAGGGGATGCAGTTTGCCCACACATCCCACGCTGGTTTCCAGTAAAATACAAGCCAGAGAACCCCGCAGGACAAAATGTACCCAGCAATGCACATAGCTTTCCGGCAGCCCTGGGTTTTGTAGCCAAATATCTCCTGTTGAGCAAAGAAAAAGAAAAGGTAATGAGAAGCATTTTATTTAAAGAAATGTTGAGAACACATTATCCTTTCATCCAGAAATCTGTGAATGCCCTCAGGGTCAGAAGGTAGTAACTGGTGTCGTGCTGTGAAACTCCCAACCACAAAAAACTCACCTGGTTCCATTATAGCCTTAGGCCATATTTGTAGAAAACTTTGTCAGTTTCATGAAGGTTTTGGGCAAACGTGGAGTTCTGGAGTGCCCCTGGGGTGATGATAAACAGTCAGGAGAATTGGGTGCAGGTGTAAAATTCTGTCTGAAAACGTTGGCCTGGATGGAACAATATTGAGCTTTAGGCTGGAGTCAGGAGCCCAGCCTCATGACCTCTGCCCTTTCCAAGTGTAGGGTGGGGCAGCGGGGGAATGATGGGCAGTTACTGCCTTCCATTATGGTTCTAATGTTGGGCCTCTGAGTCTTGTCAACAAGCCATTATCTTAACTCATAATAATTAATAATCATCCTGAGCACTTGAACCTCAGTGCTGCCTTATCTGTCCTGTTGCTCCATCTGGCAGTGATCCGGGTTCCCCTCATTTTGTCAAGCTGCCAAGAGAACTCCCAGGGAGAAGCAAATGCCTGGCGGCAGAATCACTAACTTGGCCTCCTCTTCAACCTCTTCCAGTTAACATCTGAACATGGAAAAACTGGAATGATCCTTTCCAGGAGACACAGGATTTAAATACTAGGGCGAGAAATGATGAGGCAGAATTACGCCCTTGTGTTCTTACGCCCATCTGAGCAACCAGGAAGTCTATGGTTAAAATAAATACTAAAGGAAATGGTAGATGCCCTGGCATGTTCCTGTATTGACAGCCAATTATAGTAATCCATTGTCATTTAGCAGCAGCTCCTCCCTGCTTTTGAACATCCCGAGCTCCAGTGCCAGGCCATATGAGGGACTATGCACATGTTTCCTCAAGCCTAAAATGATAACACACTGGAGGCAAGCAGAAGTGACTCCACCCAGTGTAATGTGTTTTGGGAGACAGTGGTTTCTTCTTGCAGAATGTCAAGGTGGATGTGCCATTTGGGGTGCGTCCTGTGGCACTGTGAGTTAGTCAGTCGTTTTCGGTAGCTTTGGGACACGGGCACTCTAAAGTATGCAGCAAATTGATGCACCAAATGGCAAAACGCAGGCACTGCTCGTCATCCATGACCCACAGAGATGTACATTAGAGTGGAGGTAGCCAGAGAACCATAGGGCTGGGGAAAACACTGCAGTTCATCTGCTCAAGAAGCCGTTGAACCAAATACCATGACACAGATTATCCTCTGGCCACACCTATGTACAAAGCACATTTGCAGGCCATTCTTGTCCCAGAACATCTGCCCACAAATGAAACTCCTGACACTGTAGATCTTAAAACACTTTACAAACGTGGGTAAGCATATTAGAGCCAGGAAAAGAATTCAGTTCCATGCCTTATCTTCTTCCCACAGGGGAAGTTCTGTGATGCCCTCAAACTGCTGTAACATTGATAGTCTGTCCGGCCAGGGTGCGTATTTTACCTTGTGGAAATGAGCACTGGCAGGGGATCAGATCCAGTTGTTTGTGCTTTGAGGTGTCTGACATTCCTGAACTTGGATTTAAGGAGTTATATAGGAAAGTGAGAAGGGGGAAGATAGACATAGGACACCAACATCTTCTCTTTCATTTCTGTTTAGAGTGGGGCCCAAACTATGCAACTGGGATCCAGATTCAGATCCAAAGTGATGCTTTCCTAAAGTCTGAAAAAGTCTGAAGAAGAGGTTCTGGTTCAAGTCCAAAGATAAACCTGAGCTTGTTAAATTTGGTTCCAGATCCCAGTCTGAACTTTCCCAGGGTTCAAGGGTAGGAGTGGTTGGGTTGAGCCCATCTTTATTTTGATTTAGAATAAAATATTCCATTGCTTTTGGGGAAGAGGTTGCCAGTGATGTTGGCTGATGATTCATCAAAGCTCTAGCTTGATGGACAAGAGTCATTATACAAGTTTAATAAAAGATAGTTTATAAGTAAATAGCTCTAACCTGAAACAGGCGAGGACGCCACACTCACAAGCCACCTCTAGCAGTATTTGTTTTTTAGTTTTGTAAGTTAATTGACTAAGGGAAATTCTTGACACTTTTTTTCTTGCATTGCTATAATTCAAAAACAGCCAAGCACATGTTTTTTTCTGATTTGTGGAGAAGAAAATGTCACCTCTGGGCTAAGCTCCTGCCACGTTTTAGCCCAGAAGTGATATAGCACAGTAATAGTGCAGAACAGGATCTGGGATTACAGTGGGTCACACACTAAATATGAGTCAACAGTGTAACGCTGTTACAAAAAAAGTGAACATCACTCTGGGCTGTATTAGCAGGAGTGTTGTAAGCAAGACACCAGAAGTAATTCTTCCGCTCAACGTAACACTGGTAAGGCCTCAGCTGGAGTATTGTGTCTAGTTCTGGGTGCCACACTTAGAAAAAGATGTGAACAAATTGGAGAAAGTCCAGAGAAGAGTAACAAAAATGATTAAAGGTCTAGAAAACATGACCCATGAGGAAAGATTAAAAAGATTGGGTTTGTTCAGTCTGGAGATGAGAAAAACTGAGGAGGGGCCATGTGATGAAGTGGGGATTTTCCCTTGTTACGTTGTATGTGAGTCTTCGTGAGTCTTACTGTTTTGCATGAATGCTGTGTGTGCCTCAGTGTCCCTGTGTATTGCACCAATATCTAGGTGGTGGGAATAAGGGTGTGTGACTTTTGAGAAGGCTGCTCTAGCTGCCTGCATGGATGCTATGACTGCCCCTTCGTAACCTGAGACCCAGGAGGGGGATGCGACCAGGTGGGTCTTGGCCCCGGAAGTGACCCAAAGGCTGGAGGAGAAGCAATGGGCAGGGCAGGGGCCAGGCAGCTGGAAGCAAGTCAATCTCAGCTGGCTTGGGGCTCGGGGGGAGGGCCAGAGCGCTGGCTCTGGGCTCCCCTCCCTCCAAGATGGACTTGGCTGAAAGTCACTGATTTCTGTGCTAACAAGTTGTGTCCTACGCTGTGTTCCTATCTGTCTTACCGGCTGGCTGATAGTCACGTCTGACTGTGGGGTTGGAGTGCAGGGCCCTCTGGTTTCACCAGGAGCCCCCCCTGGGTGCAAAAAGTGCACAATGGGGCAGAGGATGCTGAATGCTATGAGGTCAGACCCAGGAGGGCCAAAGCTGTGTGAGCTTCTTGCCCTGGAGACAGTCTGCTCAGAGAGAGGAAGGTCCCCCAGTGTCCTCACTGGCTTTGTAGGAAGTAGTTCCAGAGCATTGGCCTGGTGACTCCGTGACAGGCCATAACAGTCTTCAAGTACATAAAAGGTTGTTATAAAGAGAAGGTGGATGATAAATTGTTCTCCTAAACCACTGAGGACAAGACAAGAAGCAATGGGCTTAAACTGCAGCAAGGGAGATTTAGGTTGAACATCAGGGTTGCTAAGCACTGGAATAAATTACCTAGGGGGGCTGTGGAATCTGCCAGTTGGGGATTTTAAGAACGGGTTATACAAAAACCTGTCAGGGAGGTCTGGGTGATACTCCTGCCTCAGTGCAGGAGACTGGACTAGATGACCTGTTAAGGCCCCTTCCAGTCCTACAAGTCTGTAACTCACAACGGAGTTATCAGCCACTCAAAGGAAAGGTTTCAAATGGGATGATCTTAGGGCTAATGACAATGTGAAGGACTGTGGAGTGCCTTGATGCCTAGCCAGTCAGCTTGCCATACAATAGATTTAGGAGGAACTTTTTAATTAGAAAGTTTTTGCTATCCCTGGGATGGCCCTGTAAGGCCCTTCATTGCAACCATGTCAAGACTCTGACTGCACTGCTGAACACAGCGATTACCTAGTCTAACTTGGACTCTGGAACTATGTTTGTGATCAAATTAGGGGACAACAGTGTAGTAGTGTCTTCCATAAGGATGGCTCGGTTCTTCACTGCTGGATCTAGCCCCCTGCATAGAAGGTCTAAAATAGACTTAGCCATCTCCAGGTTTCTCAGCCGGTCACTTTCAGCTCAGCTAGCCACATAACCTCACACCAGTGTGTACAGCTGGCCTGCGCTGCGGTGCTTTCCAGCTACATATAGACACCAAGGCTGTCTCTAGCCATTTCGCCGCCCCAAGCACGGTGGCACGCCGCAAGGGGCGCTCTGCCGCTCACCGGTCTCGTGGCTCCGGTGGATCTTCCGCAGGCATCCCTGCGGAGGGTCCGTTGGTCCCATGGCTCCGGTGGATCTCCCGCAGGCGTGCCTGAGGATGCTCCACCGGAGCCACGGGACCAGCAGACCCTCCACAGAGACTCCTGTGGGAGGTCCACTGGAGCCGCCTGCTGCCCTCCCGGCAGCCGGCAGAGCGCCCCCTGTGGCTTGCCGCCCCAAGCACGTGCTTGGCACGCTGGGGCCTGGAGCCAGCCCTGGTAGACACACACACCTTTGTGCACCTGAGCGCTTCTCATGTGCCACCAGAGAGTGTTCTATTGACTGTGCTCTTCTGCCACTCACCTTCTGCTGTGTCCAGCAGCAGTTTACCATAGACTGTGGCAATCTGAAGTGCTCATCAGGCAGGTATCCATGATGGGAAATGGATTTCTGAGCTGTGTGTGTGCGTGTGCGCTGCAGCAACTGAGACAGCACAGGATGTCTGCAGACCTTCCCAGAATCCACTGAGAACAATAGGGGGAAGCTGTGGAGGAACAAACATGGCTAATGTGTGCCCACGGTGGCTGCTCTGTTTGTGGACGTAGCTTAACTGTTCTAGGTTGTTTGATGCTCAGATCAATAGATTCCAAGACCAGAAGAGACCATTGTGTTCATCTGGTCTGACCTACTGCAGAGCACGGGCCACAGAACTTCCCTCAAATAATTCCTAGAGTATGTCTTGTAGAAAAACAGCCAGATTGTCAGCGATAAGAGTCCACTGCAATGCTTGGTAAATTGTACCAATGGTTAACTACTCTGTTAAAAATGTTTACATTATATCCAGGCTGAATTTGTCTTATCTTCACCTTCTAGGCATTGGATCATATCAAACCTCTCTGCTAGATTGAAGAGCTGATTATGAAATATTTGTTCCCCCATGAAGGTACTTACAGACTGTAAACAAGTCACTCCTTAACCTTCTCTTTGTTAAGCTGAATAGACTGAGCTCTTTGAGTCTGGCTCTATGGTTACATCTACACTAGAAACTTCAAAGCACTGTTGTGGGAGCGCTTTGAAGGGTGAGTGTCGTCACATGCGAGCGCTGGAGAGAGCTCTCCCAGCGCTCCTGGTAATCCATCTCCACGAGGGGAGTGCCGGAGTGCTCGGAGTCTGTGCACACGAGCGCTTTAAAGCGCTCAGACTTGCTGCACTCGGGGTGGTGGGGGTGATTTTTCACCCCCCTGAGCCAGCAAGTTACACTGCTATACAATGTACGTGTAGACAAGCCGGCTATAAGGCATGGTTTTTAGTCTTTAATCATGCTTGTGGCTGCTTTCTGACCCCTCTTCCTTGATCTGTGTCTACTAGGATTCCAGACTGGTCGCACAGGGCCAACTATAGAGTAAAAAAACCTCTTTACTCCTACTCACTATACCTATTGATGCATCCCAGCATCACATTAGCTGTTTTGGCCACAGTGTCACACAGGAAGCTCATGTTCAGCTGATTATCCACCACCACCGCCATCTTTTTCAGAGTCCCTGTTTCCAGGAGAGAGTGTCCAATCCTGGAAATCAACAGTGAGGTTGGTGTTGGGGTTGGTCCTGCTTTGAGCAGGGGATTGGACTAGTGACCTCCTGAGGGCCCTTCCAACCCTAATCATCTACGATTCTAAGAAGTGTGGTTATCATGGGTAAGCCCCACGCTGGTTCAGCAGCCAAAGGGTTAACAAAGCACCTGCCTACCTGCTCAGCCAGAGCTGATTGGCAGCCCCACAGAAGTGATGAGGATAAAAGGGCTGCAACCAGGAGGGTGGGGCTAGGGCAGGTGCCAGAGAAAGAATCCCTCCAGCAGACTGGGCAGGTGCTGCCAGGCAAACCAGCCCACCAAGGCGGGAGAAGCAGGACAGGAAGACTATAAAAGTAGGAAGTTGTACGGGACTGAGGAGGGTTGTTCTGGCTGTTCCAAACAAGGGCCCTGTGCTGGAACCGGTAGAGCAGGTGGGCCTGGGTCACGGCGCTGGATCCAGCGGGACCAGGCCTGCCCACTTTTTAACATAGGCGTAGTAGCCTCGGGCAGGTGCCAAGTGGTGGCAGCAGGCGCTGCACTTTGGGGTGGGGTGATCAGCTCCCCTGTCACGAAGCATAGCCCCTGCTAGCGGTGCCAGTCTCTTCTGGGGGCGGGGGCGCTGAGGTGGGCCTTAGCCCCCCTTTGCCACTGAGCCCTGCTCCTCCTCCTCCCCCTCAGATCCTGCCCCCTGGCCTGGCCAGAAGCTGGAGCTGGGCTGTGGTAAGAGCTGCCCAGGAGCTTAGGTCGCTGTGGGGAGCCCCAGATCCTTCACCTGCCCTGAGTGGTGTGCTCTGGAGGGCCAGGACACGTGCTGGGGGCTGCTCTCAGGTGCCCTGGCCCCCCACCCACGGCCGGTAGAGGGTCTGGGGCTCCTCCCTGGGCAGCTCTTACCATGACCTGGCTCCAGTGTTTTGGCCAAAGACAGGACCTCGGGGAAGAGGAGGAGCACAGGTCAGGGCCCCAGTTCCAGCGCTGGTGGGCCCCCCACTTCTACCCAGGTTCTGGTGCACCTGGCCTGGGTTCCCCTACCTGCTCCAGTCAGAGACTCTTCAAGAAGAAGAGTCACACCATCTGTGTGCTCAGCACTGTTCAGAATACGTCAGAAAATCCAGTCCCTGAGCCAGTGCATATAAGCCGTGTAACTCTGGATAAAATGTCTCAGATATTTAAGTTTGAAGTGTGTAGTTACCGACCACCAGGAGCACCGCCAGCTTTTTTGCCACCCTAGACGGCGAAAGGTCCCGCCCCTGAAATGCCGGCCCCGACAGAGGCAGCGGAAGGTCCCACCCCCAAAATGCCGTCCCTGACAGAGGTGGCAGAAAGTCCAGCCGCTGTGGTCACTGCCCCCCAAATGATAGCACCCTAGGCAAGCGCCTAGGTCACCTAATAGGTTGTGCCAGCCCTGCTGACCACACGGTGATGTTTATAGACACTGATAGCAATAGAAGTTTTAGCTGATTAGTGACTAGATGATTTGACCCTCCAACTTTCTTTCTAAAGGAAGAGCTGCCCAGAGCTCCTGTGCCTGTTTATTTTCCTTTCCTGCCTGCAGTGGCCCTGAGATACCTCAGCAGTCTCTGTTTTTTTCTGAACTTTAAAATATAGAATTTTCTTAGTGTTTAGTTTTAAATATCCTCTTGTGAGAACTGCAACTCGGTCACTGCAGTGTTGTGTTTAAGAGCCTTCTGGAAAGGAACTAGCCTTTAATCAGAAGTAAAAACAGTGTTGCCAACTCTCATGATTTTGTCATGAGTCTCATGATAATTGTTTTCCTTAATGCCCCAGCTTCTGGTGTCAAATGAATATGTGATGATTTCAGCCTTTGTTCTTAAAGACAAATGAAGTTTCTAGTCCTTATGGCTGTGGAGAAAGTTTAAAAATGTGACCCCAGTGCACCTTAAAGGCTCAAAAACCAGAAGACAAATAAGAAGAACCCCAAATCTGTTGTTTTTACATAATCACATGATTTTAAAGCCAATCTCATGATTTTTGGTGAGCCTGATTCATGATTTTTGGATATTTGGGATTGGCAATAGTATGAAAGTGACTTGAAAGTGTCAGTTTCACTCATGTTTAAGGTTTGTTTCTAGTCTATTATTTGTAGTGAGGGAAACACCTCTAGAGCTCCAGGCAGGTGCAGTATAAATTCATGGGGTCTTGCCCTAATAGGATGTTTCCAAAGCTAAATGATCTATTCCAAACTTGGTGAACTTCAAAAAAGTGATAGAAAGTCATCTAGACTTTTCTACAATTGTTTTGATTGTTGGATTCAAGAATTGGTAACAAAAAATATACGTTAAAATTTTAAACCTAACCAGTGTTACTTAAGTGACACAAGATGTGAGAACATGTTAGTATTAGAGCTGAGTGGGTCTAATATTTATTAAATTCCCTTTTTTTATATAGGAATTACATACAGTGCTCCTATCAGCTAATTTCTAAGTTATCTGCAAAAAAAACCCCCTACAGTTTTCAGGTGCTGAAGGAGCCCTTGGAATCACAGTTAAAGTTGCCCCCCTCCCCCAACCAAAATCTGAAATGGCACCCCTGGATGTCAGATTACCAAAGACAGAGCAAGGAGCTAGTAACATCTCCAGGAGGCAATAGTGCGTAGGGATCAGGGCAAGGGCTAGGACACCGGACTCCTGGGTCCTCTCCTTGATGGTGTGATGTTTGGTAAGTCACTTAACTTCTCTGTGCCTCTATTTCCTCATCTGTTATATGAGGCTAACCCTGAGACTGTCATGAGAAGGCCCTATGAAAGTCAAAGTATTACAGGTATGCAGTGTTGTCTAGCTGTGTCAGTCCCACGGTATTAGAGGGACAAGGCGAGGGAGGTCTGCCCAACTTCAATTGGTGAGAGGGACAAGCTTTGAGCTTACACAGAGCTTCTCTTCAGGTCTGGGAACCATACTCAGAATGTCACAGCTAAATACAAGGTAGAACAGATTGTTCAGCATAAGGAGTTAACACATTTCAAGGAACCACTCAGGGTGAAGTGGCCTGTTAATACCCCTCCAGTCTTAGGGAGGGAGGGGGAGAGGCAGCTGGGAGTGTTTGGGTTATAGATTGTTGTAAAGCCATAAATCCAGTGTCTATATTCATATCCAGCAAAGTTATGAATGTAAGCTCCCAGGCACATGTTTTGAAAGTGTTATGCAGATTTCCTGAAATATGTGTTAACCACTTATGCTAAATAACGATTACTTTGCTACTGCAAAGAAAATGAGTTCTGTACTTCACACCAATGGGTGAGCATTCTCTAGAGCAACCTATGGCCCGCATGCTGAAGGCGGCATGCAAGCTGAATTTCAGCGGCACTCACACTGCCCGGGTCCTGGCCAGCAGTCCAGGGGGCTCTGCATTTTAACATTTTAAAAAACGTTATTTACTTTACATACAACAATAGTTTAGAGAAAGAGACCTTCTAAAAACGTTAAAATGTATTACTGGCACGCGAAACCTTAAATTAGAGTGAATAAATGGAGACTCGGCACAGCACTTCTGAAAGGTTGCTGACCTCTGCTCTAGAGGTTAGAGCAGCTGACTATGGCCCAGGACCTCTGGATTCTCTCCATGGCCCTGCTACTGACTTATTGTTGGACCAAACATGAGTCATTTGCTCCCTCTGTGCCTCAGTTTACCTATCAGTAAACTAAGTCTCGCAGTAGCGTTATGAGGCTTTACTAATTAATCTAAAGCTGTCAGACTTGCTGCTGTTGGCAGAAACTTTGCTTACTCAGAGGACAGATTTGCTGGAATCAAGAAGCAGAATTTGCTGTTAAACATTTACCATCACTACTCCCTCCTGTCAAGGATTATTTACACAATTGTCATGTAAATCACTGTTATTTGTGGCTAAAATAACTTTGTTTTATTTCCAAGTCACCTGTAAAGCAGAAGTTAACTGTAAATGCCAAGCAAATTCTGGTATCTGCCTTCTCTTCAAAGCAGAAACTGGCCTTACCAAACTGTCAATCCCATCACCAGGTTTTCTGCTTTGACAGCAGGAAGGTAACCTGTGAGCAACAGTTTAAAAGTACTGTTGCTATAACAACGGGTAATGGGATTAGACTTGAAAGACAGGTTGAAGGACTCACAGGGAATCTAATAGTGGAGTCTGTGTGATCACAACCAGGAACTCTTTCATAAGGGTCTGCTGCAGTTTCCAGTCAATAGCAAACTACCAGTCACTCCAGTGGAAGTAGGATTGGGCCTTTCAATGTCAATCTTGTGCGAGGATTCAAATATTTCTATGTCAAAGGACAGAAAGCTACAGGGCCAAATACTGGCCCAGCTGTAGCCCCTTTCCACCATTCTGGGAGTGCAAAGGGGTCAAAGCTCCCTTAGTGAAGCAGCACTAGCAAAGTCAGCACAAACTAACACTGACTCGTTGATGCTGCTCTGTATACTATACACTGAAACGTAAGTACAATAATTTATATTCCAACTGATTTATTTTATATTTATATGGTCAACACAAGAAAGTCCATGGTTTTGTCAGTAACAGTGGGCTGTGACACGTCTGTATTTTTATGTCTGATTTTGTAAGCAAGTAGGTTTTAAGTGAGGTGAAACTTGGGGGTATGTAAGACAAATCATAAGAACGGCCATGCTGGGTCAGACCAAAGGTCCATCCAGCCCAGTGTCCTGTCTTCCAACAGTGGCCAATGCCAGGTGCCCCAGAGGGAATGAACAGAACACCAAGTGGTCCATCCCCTGTCGCCCATTCCCAGTTTCTGGCAAACAGAGGCTAGGGACACCATCCCTGCTCATCCTGGCTAATAGCCATTGATGGACCTATCCTCCATAAACTTATTTAGTTCTTTATCCAACTTCTGAAAGGGGTACAGTAGTCTGGAAAGCTTGAGAGCTACTAATGTAGTCTGTCGTCCTGCGTAGCACAGGGCATCTTCAAAATAATTCCTAGGGCAGATCTGTTAGAAAAACATTCAGTCTTGATTTCAAAATTGCCACCACAACCGTTGGTAAATTGTTCCAATGGTTAGTTACCCTCATTGTTAAAAATGTATGCCTTCTTTCCTGTGTGACTTTGTCTAGCATCTGCCTCTAGCCACTGCATCATGTTATACCTTTCTCTGCTAGATTGGAATCTCCTGAGTAAATATTTGTTCCCCATGTAGATACTTAGACTGTGATCATGTCATCCCTTAACCTTCTCTTTGTTATGCTGCATGGAGTAAGATCTCTGAGTATATCTTAGATGTATGTATGGTGCAGAAAATGGCTGGATTTTGTTGCGCTCTGACAATCCCTGGCTGATGTAATGGCTCTAGGAGGCTGTTGGCTGCTCTAAATTATGCCAGGAGCTGAATAAATCCATAGCAACCCTGGAGATCAGAGGGATGCAAAAGTAGCTTGCAGCCTTCTTTTCCCTCTCACCCCCTGCTGTACCCCAAGCAAAGCTTTGAAAAGTCTATTAAAACCACCTAAAATCAGCATTTCTTGAAAAAAGGATAATCCCTAAAACAAACCATCCCCCCACCAACCCTCTCCCAGGCAAATTCTGTTCTATAAAGGCTCTTCTCCCTCCACTATCATTGTGAAGAGATTGGATCTGCCGGATGCCCTGAAAGCCAACAAGCTCAGGCTCTGTGGGATCCCAGGGAAATGAACCTCAGCTTCTGAAAGAGACGCTCCTGCCAGTCTTATTCAAGCAAGTAGGCTTTAGTCACACAAACAGTCCCATGATGGACACGAGGAAGGATGGACAGCTCTGAAACATAGGGGCATCGTCACTTGTGCCATAGCAAGGGCAGCAAAGAGTGGACAATGCTAGACACGTGGCCTTAGAAATGTTTCGCATCCCTTCTCATTACTGCTGAGCTCCCCTCACAGCCTCCAACAAAAGTGGATAGAAAGTTTCTCTGAGAAATGAGATTATCTTCTCCAGTTTTCAAATGAGCCGACAACATACTTTAAAACTGTCAATCATATTTCAATCTCAAACAACTGACATCTGCACAATGTAAGCAGGAACATTATTACACCAAGTGATATGATCTTTACCAAAGAGTCAAGAAATGCATGCCAATAATTTGACTCTTCCAGAGTCAAATTAATACTAAAAACAAATTTAAAATGTAATTGTCAGGGATCCCCAGGATCAGTGCTCTGGGCCAAGCTTTAGAACTGTCTCTGACTGGGAGGAGCCCGACAGTGGGCCAGACCCCCTCAGGCTCTCACTCCTCTTCCTGAGTAAGCCATGTAGCTTCACTGCCTCCTTAGACTGGCCCTCTGGGACCTTCCGCATTCCTGCTTCACATCCTGAGCTCTGAGACAGACCCCTGAGGGAGACTGGTGCAGTCTGAGGGAGCAGTGCACTTGGGCCAGTATCAGCAGTGACACACAGCCAGGGCTGTCACGCAGTAGGGTTTATTAATTGACTGCAACACAGCATAAGAAGTCCTTGGATAGCCTAGAGCAGAGGTGGGCAAACTATGGCCCGTGGGCCACATCCGGCTCACGGGACTGTCCTGCCCGGCCCCCAAGCTCCTGGCCAGGAGGCTAGCCCCTGCCCCTTCCCCTGCTGTTCCCCTTCCCGCGCAGCCTCAGTTCACTGGGCCGCTGGCGCAATGCTCTGGGTTGCAGCGCTACAACCTCTTGCAGGGCAGTGCAGCTGCAGAGCCCGGCCTGACCTGGTGCTCTGTGCTGTGTGGTGGTGTGGCTGGCTCCAGCCGGGCGGCACGGCTGCCTGACCTGGTGCTCTGTGCTGCGCAGTGGTGTGGCTGGCTCCAGCCGGGTGGCACGGCTGCCTGTCCTGGTGCTCTGGGTGGCACAGCTGTAGCACGGTGCTCCAGGCAGCAGAGGAAGGGAGAAGGGAGGGTTGGATAGAAGGCAGGGGAGTTTGGGGTAATGGTCAGGGGGCAGGGGTGTGGATAGGGGTTGGGGGTGGTCAGAGGGCAGGGAACAGGGGAATTGGATGGGGCAGGGATTCCGGGGAGGAAGTCAGGAAGAAGGGGGAGGG
>NC_133776.1:2193631-2233049 GCF_003597395.2 Chelonoidis abingdonii | reverse complement strand
ACGCTAGCCTTGGACCATGGACGCACAAATTCGAATTAAGGATCCTAGTGTGGACGCACTAAATCGATTTTATAAAATCGGTTTTATAAAATCGGTTTAAACAAATTCGAATTAATCAGGTAGTGTAGACGTGGCCTTAGTCTGACCTGCTCTGTCAGATTCTCAGCTCCCCTCCCCTCCCTGACTCCTCTGGCAGCCAACTCCCACCTCACACACCCAGGCATTTGTTCCAGAGCTGAAAAAATGCTGCTTGGCTCCCTTCAGAGAGGTGAGGCAATCCACAGTCTCAGTTGCCAAGTTTCAATGTCCTGGTGACTGAATTTGCCCTTGTCGTCACGGATTCTCCAATGATACAAGGATTACGGCCCACTTAGTCCCAGACAGGGAGGTGCTGCTCACACCTTGTGTCCTAGTCTGCCCTGAGAGCAAACAGACCCTTTTCACCCGCTAGGTAACCATGCAACATATAGGGGAAACCGAGGCACACAACAGTTTCATAAAAATATCTCAAAAAATTCCCACTTTGTCACATTAATACAATTAGAATTTTTAAAAGACTTTGCAAGACCAGTGGAGGCATTTGTGGAGCCACTCTGCACAGCAGCCAATGGCTAAAAATGAGATGTTTTGTCCTATTTGAGGCCCTGACCTTTCAATGAATCCATACCTTTGTAGGATCCCTTCAGAGCAGAGAAGGACCCCGTTTACTCTGTCCGTTAAGTGGCTTGCACCTGTGTGTAAATCATCAGTCATTGCCTTTGAAGGCTGTGTGGAGCTCTTCTCTTGCCTCGGAGTGCTGCTCTCAGGCTATGTCTACACTGCAGTCAGCAGTATGTCTGCAGCTCAGGTAGACATCCCCGCCCTCGCTTTCATCTAGCAACACAACAGTGACGATGTGGCGGCACAGGCTTCAACGCAGGCTAAACAAGCCTGTTGGAACCCTGGGGGCTTATTTGGATTAACAGCCTGTGCTGGAGTCCATGCCACGGCACCTTCACTGCACTGTATCTGTGCCAGGTCGGTTAAAGCAAGGCGAGGTCTGCCCATCTGAGCTGGAATCAAACCTCCGAGGGCACTGCTGGCATACCCTCACTGTGAACTGATTAAAACTCATTCCACACAATTTCATTTCCATTTATTTAAATATTAATGAAGCCCTTGACAGACTGTACATTTTCACTTACTGTCCAGAGCTAAACTTGAGGCTGCAGAACACACTAAGACTATTGTTTCAGGCTGAGCGAGAGACAAGAGGAAAGACAGTGACTTACCATTTCATTCTCCTCTCCCTTGCTGAGCAATGCATGGTGACTCTTGGCAAACTTTTCCCCCATGAAATGGTGTTTGCTCTGGAGCCCTCTAAAACACCTTCAGGACAGGTCTTCAGGGTTAGTCTCACTTCCTTAAACTGAAGTGATTAATTACCTTCCATGCTAAGGAACTGCCTAGTGCACACCTTTCTTATGACACTACCAATATTCTGAGAAGGCAGCTCCTCCCCATCTGTAAGGGTTTTTTCAGGTGTATATATCCCTCCTGTCGCCTTTTTGCTGTTTTTGTTAACTGAAGTTGCTGCTTGGAAGGGGACTTCCCACGTACAAAGCCGGCTCAGGGTGGTGGAGGAAGAAAAAAGTTAGAACTGCTGAGTGTCTGCCATGACTTGACTTCCAATCACAGCTCCAGTAACACAGCAAGTACTGCTGGCAGGCAGCCTTAAGGGGAGGGCAAAAGCCGAATACTTCACCTTGAAAGATTATGGGATTTATTTGGGCTAGGGAGTGTGCCTGAGCGAGAGAGAAGCAGGCATCATTATTATTCTATTACATACTTAGCAACCTGTCAAAACTAAGGGCCCAATTTTGATTGCATGCTATACAATGGGAGAATCAGGACTGGGCTCTAGCATTCCAAACCATGGCCCTCATCTATGCAGGTGGACCCAGAGTCTAACCATGCCAGTCAGCACGTAGGATTGGGACCCAGATTGGGTTATCAGTAGTGTCATTATTTATTAATGCCGAGAGTGTTTCGAGTCTTACAGCGTAACTAGATGAAGCTCTGGGCCCTGATCCTGCCACTGGGGACACTGGAGTCCAGAGGGGCCTCACTGACGTCAGTGCTGCTCATGGATCTGATTGCCGCACTGGAGCCAGACTGAGGAAGCAGGCACGGGGGCAACACACCAATTTCCCCCTCCTTTTCCTTTGTCTCTTTGCAGGTTTTAATTGCCAGCCTTGCCTCTATTGCCCTTCCTTTGCCTTTTGACTTGCCTTGTCTCCTAACTGTGCCCAATACTTCTTCTCAGGCAGTCTGGATAACCCTCACTCAGTTTAATTATTTGTCCTGCCCAGTGATTGCTTTTTTTCAGTCCTTTCCCTCTTCCTTGTTTTCTTGTTTGTTTTAAAAAGCAAAGGCTCGGACACTGCGGCGATGCCTACGGTATGGAAATCTGGGGAGACAGGAACTGAGCCACCGAAAAACAAGCAAACATCACTCCTTTATGGGCTGTAATATGGCTGAAACCCTATGTCAGAATCAAGAGTTTCCCAAGATATTTTGTACTCACTAGTGTTTTATTCTCATCTGAGAGAGGCCCAAGATAAGCCCAAATCCAAATATCCACAGCACTGGGCAAGTTCTGGCCAATGTCATGCTCTCTGAAGTGAAATGGCCAGAAGATTCAGAGGAAGAAAAAGAGGAGAGGTGGAGAGACGGAGGTCAGTCTGCACTCAGAAAATGATTTGATGCTACCTGTGACAGATGGCAATTTCCTGCAGTATGCTTGAAAAAACATATTGAATTAAGTTTGTGTCTCTAGAGTCTTTTTGTATTAAATGCAAAGGTTATTTATTATTGGGAGCCAGGATTGTATGTAACTTCTCTAAGGGGGAGATGGGATGTGAATCATCCTGGGAAGTGTTATGATCTTCAAAGGACTGTATTGACCAATGAGTCAGAAGAGTGTACTTTTGGGGCAAACACTGTCAAGTGGTTTTCCTGGGAATCTCTAGGGGGAGGCGAATGCAAATTTCCATCTCCACTTATGCAAAAACTCAGCTTTCTGAAGTTATGCCCAGAGGCGAGAACCATTTTGTGCCGATTACCTGTTCCCGGAATCTGAAGATCAAAGGCGCAAGCTGTATAAAGGAAAGATGGAACTATTCATGGATGTGCTGTTCTAAGCATTGGATGTTATGAACTTGTAACCACAGAAAATCCCGTGTGGGTTTGAAGGACTGACACCTGCCGAGCCTTTGCTGAAGTTGGTGATTATCTCTGGTAAGCTTATCAGCATGTATGTAGGTTCTTGTATTGTTTCTAATGTTTTCTCTAATGCTTTTGTCTTGAGAACAAATGTGCTTGCTTAAAAATTGCTGCATGGTAACATACAACTGGAGGCTGTTAAACTGTTCATAGCCTCTAGAGAGAATGCAATGCACAGATGGTAGCCTTTTAGGCAGCATGTCTTGTTAGGGATATCCCATTGTACTGTTCAGCCTGGAAATACCCCAGTCAGGAAGGAGAGAGATCCAAGTCTCTGCCCAAGAAAGGTGATGTCTGGGGAGCTGGAAGCCTGAGAATGGGTACCCTTTTCAGCCCACAGAATGGGAATATAGGTGCAGTCCCCCTGAACTGTGACACTGCCACCAACGTCTGTCAGGGTCAGATGCAGCGAATGGGCCCAGGATGCAATGTAAATACAAATGGAGGCTCCGGCAAACTGCATAGTATTTAAACCCATGTCAGAAACAATGGTTCAAATCTGCTTCTAGTGGGGTCATGCTACCAAGGCTTCCCTGGCCAAGGAGAATGGGACTTTGGAAAAGATTTTACAGGTCTAAACTGTTATCTTTTCTGACTGATTTCCATGGGCTGGAAAGAGAACCATAGGCACCTCCAACACAGCACATTGCATCCCACCTATGGTGTTGCCAGCTTGAGCCTCACGATATGTGGTGTTTCTCTTTAAGCCCCACCTACAGAAGTCAAATTACCTGAGAATCTCAACTTTCAGTTTCTAGCCCTCATGTTTGCAGAGGAAACTGAACAGGTGTCTTCTAATGACTCTAAAACCAGGAGACAACTATATGAACCTCCAATTAATCAGTTTAAAGAATCAAGGTTTTTAAGACAATCTCGTGACTTGCGAGTCCTGACTTGTGATTTTTTTAAAGGTTGGGGTTGGCAAAATTATCACTCATCCTTCCCCTGCCTGGCCAGTCTCTGCTGCTATTCCCAGTACAAACCCTGGACTCCAGTGTCAGGGAAAAGGACAAGGGTGAAGCAGACGTGGCTGAGTCACCCTTCTGTGTGGCAAGGGGAGCGTAATGCATGCAGAGGGTCCCCACCATGCATGACTCTAAGGGAACATTATGGATTCACGTAGCTATTCCACTTTCTTGGCCTAGTCTGACTCTGATAAAAGTTAATGGAAAGACTCTTGTTCCAGTGAAGCGTCTGTGGTATGGAGGATTCTTTCTCTGCACTGAAAACAAAGGACAAGAAGTCTAAAAGAGATTAAACATTTGTGCTTAGTTATATTTTTGGCAACTTGATATACTTGTATTGATAGCCCAACCCAACATCTAACTCAAAAGGCCACTGGAGTTGATGGAATGTTTCCATCGACATGAGTGGGCTGCAGATCACATTCATCAGCTGCAAACTTTTTCCTGGGTTTGCTGGATTGTCTTTTAGTTTGATGCCCTCTACTGTTCAACTTAACTATTACATGTTAGTGGTCAATGCGCACATTTAAAAGTCTCTCCATAATAATGTTGTGTTTTCTCATCCATTTCTTTATTGAAATCGGCATACAAAACCAATATGCCCAAATATCAAAAGGTAAGGGTTAAATCAAAACATCTATAAAGCAAAGGTAAAACTAAACAATCACAAGGCCAGATTAAATCAAACAAACCTAAAACAGAAGAAGGCAAGGGTGAAATAAAAAAGGAACCCTTATGCTCTGTCACAGTTCAGAGCTCCCACACTTGTATTTCTCCTCCGTGGCCCAGCAAAGGCATGCACTCTAGACATTTTGGGCCTGAGATCTTTCAGGCGGAGGCATGTGTGTCTCTCTCCCTTCTGACCAGGGTACTTCCAGGCTGAACAGTTCCCTGCCTACACATTGTTAGCGCCCAGCAAGGTATAAAGCAGTACCAAGAAAGCATATTAAAACCACTAAAAGAACCTATAAGCATGCTAGTAAGCTTACCAGAGATCATCCCCCAACCCCAGCAAGGGCTCTGGTTGGTGACTACTCCGTCAAACACCACACAGGGATTTTTCCTCTGGTGACAAGTTCATAACACCTTCAGCTCAGAACTAGCACACCAATCTGATGGGCTCCAGTACTTCCAGCTCTTCTCTTCCCTAAGGATTGTTGGGACCCTCCATGAAACAGAGGTCCTGTCCGTTTGTTGGATCAGAAAGACTGCCCTGAATTCATTGTAACACAGTCTTTTTCTATCAAGTTCTTTCTTTGTCTGTTGGTCTCTGGAGAATCCAGTTTGAACCAGTATATGTGAGCCTCCCTCCATCTGATGAAATGGGCTCTAGCCCATGAAAGCTTATGCCCAAATAAATTCATTAGTCTCTAAGGTGCCACACGGACTCCTGGTAGTTTTTCCTCCAGGTGGTGGTAACTCTCTGGAGGCGTTACAGCCTGTGTGAATTTGCCCACCTGCTCCCCATTGTTCTTAGTCCAGTGGTTTCCGTCTCCCGTGGAATTACATAAAGTTCCTGGCCTACACTGATACATAAACGTAATTCAATCCGGTTCTCCAAGATTTTGTCATATGTATTCTTCTAATCACCCTGGTAACTTAAGCCCTGATCCTTCAAAGATTTTACACATCTATTCCACTTTATACACTGTGTGTCATCCTATTGACTTCAATAGCATGCCTCAGTGTGTAGAGTTAATGTGGGTCAATCCTGCAAAGATTTACAATCTTGTCGGTCTTTGCTTGTATCTAGTCCCCCTTTCCTCTACCTAAACTTTTTGGAGCTTTAAATATATTTCAGTTAAGCATGTGCATAATTCAGTATGGTCATTAAATATTCCAGAGGACTTTTTGCAAAATATAACATAGTACTGGTTGAAAACTTTCAAATAAAAGTTTATTTTTGTGGGAAAATGGGACTTAATTGGGAAAAAAGGGGTTTTTTTTCCAGCAAAACTTTTCTGAAAAAGTTTGAAACAAAATATTTAACCCCTCCGTGTCTAAAATGTACATACCCACTATTTCCAAATGAAGATGTATTTCCCCTACTTTCTCTCATTTCTTTACTTTTTAACATTGAAAAAGCAGGGGGAAAAGTTAGGGAACATAAGGAAAACACACCTTTTCTCTTATTTAATATTTTCCAATGGAAAAGTAAGAAGGAAAAAAAGGGAGGGGGGAAATATAACCTTATACCTTTAAACTCTTTCCTCCTGCAAAAGTATGAAAATAGTTTTAAAAACTTGAAAGCTTTATTTTTCCTCACTTTAAAAAAAAAATTCCCTGCCCCCTACTCCATTCTTCCAGTAGAAAATAGGAAGAGAAAGTAAAAAATGTGAGGGACTTGGAAAAAATCCCCCATTCAAAATGTAATTTTTCAAAATGAAAATTGTTTTCATTAAATGATTTCCCCTCCCCCCATTTTTTGACAAAAACAGGACAAAATGAAAACCGTTTTTTGTTTTGTTTTTACAAAAAGCCTCTAAAACCCACAACCAAGCTAAGTGGAGTTGTAGACACATTCTAAAGACAAGGTAGATGAGGTAATATCTTTTACTGGATCAATTTCTGTTGGTAAAGTTAGTCCAATAAAAGATATTGCCTCACCCACTTTGCCTCTCTAATATCCGAGGATTGACCTGGCTACACAATACACTGCATGCAAAATTCTGTTAGGTAATTACATTATTCTGCCTTCCATTCTCCAGCAGATGCAGTAACCATGCAATTTTCAGCTTCACTTCTTGTCCTAAGCCCTGATCCCCTCAAAAGTTGTGCAGGTGCTTTTGCAGCATGATGTGACTAAACTCACTGATTGACAGGCTGTGGCACTTGGCATCTCAGTGTACAGGCTGCCACTTCACTTCACATTTGTGGGCCAGACAAGCCAGCTTCCCCCAGTCATCATCTCAGGAGACTGATGGGTTCCAAAATCTGTTTAGGGCCCCATGGAATGTTGTCACGTAATAATGCAACTGCTGTGCATTGCCACTGAGCAATCCTATTGCATCAGCCAGTCACAACCCAATGGCATCAGCACAGCACCATGTCACCGCAGCATGATGCAAAAACTGCCCACCTCAAGTGTTCAAGAATAAGGCATTTACGAGCCTGGCTTCAAAATCAACCCCTTTTATTTGCCATTTATTTATTGTGAGATGTCGGAGTGTGCTTGAGACCCACTGTCCCACTTTTCTCCTCCTCCACAAGGCCAGAAATGGCCCCCTCTGTACACAATAAGAGCCACTTGTGGCACTCTGTACCTTAAAGCAGCACCTTGGAACCCCCATATTTGCCACTGTCATGTAATTATGATATATTACATACAAAGCATGCCATGTAAGATATCATACAAAAAGTCAAGATCTGCTGAAACCCATTGTTCTGTCAAAATACATATATCAATAGTGCATATCAAGTTATGAGCTTTTCCTGCATGGTTGTTTCTGAAATATGCTGTAAATTTGCTAGTGACACACACAGCAGGGGGATTGCTCTACCATGTGACTCAGCAAAGCCCACCAGGCCATGTCTGACCTGGTATTTTCCAGACACATGGACTGAAGGTATAAAATAGGGGACAGTGGCATTGTCCCCTGGCCTTTCTCCTCCTCCCACCTATGCTGGAAACAACAAGAACTCTGGAAAGCCAAAGACTTGAACTGAGCAGATCAGTCTCAGGCTGAGAGGGGAAGGCTGTAACTTAAGAACTGAAAGGTCCCGTGAGCTGAGAAAAGTGCTTGGTCCAAATACTGCCTAGTGTCATAAGGAATAAGCGTTAAACTGTGCGCTTACCTTTTCTTTGGTAACCAAACCCTGATCTTTTAGGCAGGGCCGGCTTTAGTAAGTGCAGGGCCCAATTCGAACAGTTTCCATGGGGTCCCAGCAGGGATGACTGAAAAAAAAAACCCAAAACACATGGGGCTTATGCTCACCGGTGGGCACTCCTAGTCTTCATAGGCGGGTCTTTCACTCGCCCCAAGTCTTCAACGGCACTGAAGTGCTGCTGAAGACCCCGAGTGAGTGAAGGACCCGCCGCTGAAATGCTGCCGTAGACCAGGAGCGCCGCCGGGTGAGTAAAAATTAAAAAGGAGCCTCTAGCCAGGGAAGGGATTCTCAGCCACTTGCCCTCCCCCCGGCGGCCCTGCCACTGGGCGCGGGGCCCCGATTTGGGGGAATTGGCCTAAAGCCAGCCCTGCTTTTAGGCCTGCCACTTATAATCACTTAAAATCACCCTCTGTGTAGTCAATAACCTGGTTTTATATTTTACCTAGCCCAGTTGTGCTTTGGTTGAGGTGCTGGAGAAATCTTGGGTTACGAAGGCTGGTGTGCGTCCCCTTTGCACAGGCAGGGCGGGCAGACGGGTAATGAACGTGCCCTCAGCAGGCTGGTGACTAGGGCAGGACGTGCAGCTCTGGGGTGCAGAGTGGGCTGGTGCCTGTGTGTGATTCAGGAGCGGCTCAGGGCGCAGTCCCGCAATGGAGCAGGGTGTGGGTAAGGTGACCACACAGCAAATGTGAACAATGGGGACGGGGGTGGGGGGGGGGTAATAGGCGCCTATTATAAGAAAAAGACCCCAAAGCTGGGACTGTCCCTATAAAATCAGGACATCTGGTCACCTGCGGTGTGGGGCTCCCCATGCCCAACGCGGGCTCACTAGCAAAGCCTTGTGGAGGCAGCGCAGGCTGGAGCGACCCCAGGACTCCCGGAGCCCAGGCTGCCCACCCCACAGAGCAGGGCCCGCCTGGGGCGCACCGCGCTGCCTCTCGGCCATGCTCCGCTGCTTGCTCCCCATCGCGGCATCCAGTCCTGAGCGGCCCGGAACCTTCCTCGCGGCGGCCCGTGTTTCTGGCCCGGCCGCGCTTGGGGACGGACCGCCGCGCCCGGAAGCGGCCTGACGGAGCCGGTAGCGCTGCTCCTGGCTGACCCCGAGCGAGGCGCTGAGGCGGGGCCCGGGTGCACCGTACCCCTGTGCCCGGCTCCACGATGTGGCGGGCCCGGGCCGCGGCCGCTTGGTGAGTGCGGGGGGGGCCCTGGGGGGGAGCGGCCCGGGGGGGGGGAGGGCACAGGGGCTGCCGGGCCGAGGGCCCCGGGCGGCGCGCGGCGCTGGGGGGCCGGGCCGAGCCGAGGGGCCCGGGGAGGATAACGGGTGCGGGGCTACGACGCGCCTTGGAAACCAGCTGGGGACAGACCGACCCCCCGGCCAGGACCCGCCACCGCTGCGGGAGACAAAGGCACAGGCCCTGCAGCGGGACGGAGTCTGCTGCCCGTGGGGTCGGAGGCAGGCGCAGGCGCAGGCGTTTTTCAGGCCCCGGCGGGTGTCCTGCTCTGAAGCTGCTTTGGTTCTACAGTTTCTGTCCTGAGGTGGGAGGCCAGTGCTGGGCACAGATGGGGCTGTACCGCCGAGGGATAGAAAGGCCTGAGAATATCCCTGTTATCTGCCGCATTGTTTACACCAGGGCTTCTCAAACGGGCGGTCGGGACCCCTCGGGGTCACAAGGTTATTACATGGGGGGGCCACGAGCTGTCAACCTCCACCCCAAACCCCGCTTATCTCCAGCATTTATAATGGTGTTAAATGCATTAAAAAGCGTGTTTAATTTGTTGGGGGGGGGTCACACACAGAGGCTTGCTGTGTGAAAGGGGTCACCAGTAAAAAAAAAAAAAAAAAGAGTTTGAGACTCTCTGGTTTACAGAGCCTGACAGTTTGATTTTTTTTAAATTACATTTGTGTGTTTGAACAGAGAGGTTTGTCCTTGAGCTTTCCACAGTGACATACAGGTACCATTTCCTGAGTATGGTGTTTGAGTGATAACCTTTTTTCTCAAATGTGCGTTGCTTTGCATTTATCCATGTTGAATTTTATCTGTCGTGTAGCCAATTCCCCATCTCTGAAGTGTCTCCCAGTCCTTTCTGAACTTGGCTAATGTAAATAACCATGTGATCTGCCAATTTTGCTTTTCACTGTCTATCCCCCTTTTCCTGATTAATAATATTAAATGCCACCAGACTTACTGCAGAACCTCGAGGCATCCTGCTGTTTGCCATAATGAAAAGTGACCATTTATTCCTGGTCCTTGTTTCCTGTCTCTTAACTGGTTTTTCATAGAATATTAGGGTTGGAAGGGACCTCAAGAGATCATCTAGTCCTACCCCCTGCTCAAAGCAGGGCCAATCCCCAAATGGCCCCCTCAAGGATTGAGCTCACAGCCCTGGCTTTAGCAGGCCAGTGCTCAAACCACTGAGCTATCGCTTATGACAATGTCACGTCTCTCACCTTGTAATTACTTAGGTATTTCAGTAGTCTCTTCTGAAGGACCTTCTCAAAGGCCCTTTGAAAGTCTAAATAAATGATGTCAAATGATTCTCTGGTTCTATTCTCCAGGTGTAGTCAATCTCATTTATGCACACAGAGACAGATACAAATGTCAGCCAGTCTCTCCTACCCAGCTTATTTTCACATATGGATTACTTTCTACCATTGTGTTTTCTTTGTGCTTTGCTTAAGAGTTCTCTCTTTCACCTCAACTCCTGCTTGGCAGATATTTTAAATTTTTGAAATTACATTCCGTATAGTTACTGGTAAGTTCTCTTTGACTCTTCTCTCCTCTGCAGATCTTTTGGTTGCTGGAAAGTAAAAGAGAGAGATCTTATCTTCTCTACCACTAGATAATACTTCTTGAGTTCTGCTCACCCCCTGAATTCCTCTGCTGTCTGCTTTTGCAGCCCATCCAGTAGCTTTCCCAAGCAGTAGCATGAAATTAACACCATTCTTGACTGTTTCCTGCTGCCCTCTTGATTCTGAGTGATGGTTAAACTGAACAATCTTGTTAATTTCGTGCTGAAGTTCCATGGCAAAGTTGGAAATAGCAGCAGAAACATTAGTGTTGTTCAACTGCAGATTCAGGAAGAAAATACTGTCTTTATTTATATTTGGTTCACATTTGGAAGTTTAGCTTTGCAATCATATGGACTAAAAATTGCTTAGAGCTTAAATTCTATAAAAATTGATTGGTCATGTCCTGCCTCTAGATGCTGGGTGTTTTATTTTTCAAACCTTGCTCATAGCTGAAAACAGTATGTTAATGATTGACATTTTACAGTTATATTGACTTTCATCCCAGGTGCTTAGATGTGATAGCAAAAGGGTACCGTATAAGATCAGAAAAAGTGCTTTACATATATCCATACAACACAGCTGGATTACAGCAGTTACTGAAGTGGCAACCAGGCAGACACCAACAGCAGAACTGTTTGGGAACTGGAAAGCCAAAATTTCTCATGAAATGAGTATTCAGAAGAAAACTTGAGTTGGTGCCATTGATATGTTTAGTTTCTATATAACTTGTGTATTTTATAATAGATATAATATACACTATATATCTGGAAATATCTATAAATATAACACACTCTTAAAATGTTGTAATAATATAAATATACCAATCTCCTAGAACTGGAAGGGACCCTGAAAGGGCATCGAGTCCAGCCCCCTGCCTTTACTAGCAGGACCAATTTTTTGCCCCAGATCCCTAAGTGGCCCCTCAAGGATTGAACTCACAACCCTGGGTTTAGCAAGCCAGTGCTCAAACCACTGAGCTATCCCTCCCCTAAATGTTGAAATAAAATTAAACAAAACAGCATTATTGAAACTAAACGTTTCAACTTCCCATTAAAAACTTGTATCAATCAACAGATTCTCACAAAACATCTTGGTTTTGAGAAAACTGAGTTTTTTTATGGACTTTTTCTGTTGAAAACAGTTCTAATCAACAGTATGTGACAGCGAAGAGAATAATAAAGATCTTGGCATGGCACTGGAATATACCCTTACTTTTATGAGAAGTGGCATGAAATCCTTACTGTCCACTTTAAAGCAGAAGGGTTTTGATATTTTTGGTATTCAACTGAGTTCTAGTTGCTGTGATATCGAAGGCCTTGGCTACATTGGTGCTTTACAGCGCTGCAACTTTCTCGCTCAGGGGTGTGAAACCCCCCCCTCCCCCCGAGCGCTGCAAGATACAGCGCTGTAAAGCGCCAGTGTAAACAGTGCGCTCCCAGTGCTGCAAGCTAATCCCCATGAAGAGATGGAGTACGTGCAGTGCTGGGAGAGCTCTCTCCCAGCGCTGGCGCTGCGACCACACTCACACTTCAGAGCACTGCCGCAGCAGCGCTTTGAAGTTTTGAGTGTAGGCAAGCCCTAAGGGAATGCAACTAGAATATAGAACAAAAAATAAACATGCAGGATATTTCATTGTCTGATTTTTATTTCAAATCTAGGGGTTTTTTCCCCAAAAAATATGATTTTATCATATGTCCCTTTAAACTGGGTTCAAACTAACAACTAGAGGTGGCCATCAGATCACTATTTACTGTCTTTTCATCTCTGCTGAAAAGATTAAATATTTCTGTACACTGAGTGTAGGCCCAGAAAATGAAGGAGCTAAGTGCAGTCGTAAGCTTTCTTATGGACTGACTATATTCAGTCTCAGTCATTGGCTTATAAAGCAGAAGGAATTAAAATATTTCTGGTGCTGTGGTCATCTTCCTTTCTAGAAGCACTTTCATGTCAACTATTCTGAAGCCAAAGTTTCTGTTAAAGTCCTAAATGACAAGTTTTAACCCTGTTGTGTTTTTATTTCAAGGTGGTAATAGTTGGGAAGGAAGGGATTATGGGACTCATTGATTGTGTCCCTTGCTGGTTGCTAGATGATTAACTTAATTATTGAGGCGCAGCTTCATAATTTATCAAAAAAGAAATAATTGCAGGATGTTGGTTCTCAAAGCCATACTGATTTTTAGGAAAGTGGACTGTTGGTGTGTTTTAGCATTTAGCTATCCTTATTGAGAGTTCTATGCATGGCGTGTCTGAAGAATTGAGTCCTTAGAGAAGAAAATACTTCCATTCAGCTACATTTAATTCCAGTTTTCTAATCTCATTGCAACCATAAAAGCTCAATTTCTGGTTCAAAGGTCCTTTTGCACCTTTGCCTTCTTTTTAAAGAAAGTCACTTGAGTGGTAATGGGATGTTATGTCTCCAGTAAGAATACATCCATGAAAGGAGCAGAACATCAAATGTTCCTTTTCTAGTGTCCAGAATAATGTATTGGCAGATGGTAAATTTAGCCAATTCACCACCACTATTCAGAGAACTAGGTAGTGAGTATGGAAGGAGTTGGATTTACTCTGGCAATGAATGGATCATGTGTGTTGTTACAACAGCCTGGACAGATGGACAGAGAGAGCAGATTAATATAAAAATGTGAGGGGGAAATATAGGGTATGTAAAGTATTTGTAAGGAAATGGAAAAATATTGGTTTGGTTCTTTGATGCTTTCTGATATAAAGCATCTTAATATTGATTCCTTTGGTGTTGTGAATAGTTGGGTCAGTGATTTCATTGCTGTGTGATAAGTCATTTCTGCTGTTCTCCATCCATTCCCATGGAGAACACTAAATGGAGTTCGGAATCCTGAAGAAGGCGCGGAATAAAAAAGTGGTTGTTTCCAGTATTTTAGTATTCAGATTTTGGATTATTTTAAGTGATATATCTAATTTTCACTGCTATGGATATGGCCAGATTGGACAAGTACAAAAGGAATTGTTCCTTGAAAAGCTTTCTCTTCCCTGAGCTAGCGAAATAGTATTAAAAATAGTTTTAATAAACGTTTATAGGTTTGTTTTGAATGTCCGGTAGAACACTCATGAAAAAATAACAGTGAAAAGTATATGGGGCTTTGTTCCATCCCATGGATAGCTATCCTTGCTTATAAGCAGGGCAAGTAGTGATGCCTGTACTTCAGGTTGCCTGGTGCTTTCCATGATAAGACCCTGTTTTCAGTTGCTTATGACCTTGCCAAACTTAAACCGTTCATACTGGGTGTTTGCCTGAGGCTGAATTATTCTTGGAAAATTTTAGCTAAGATGGTTCAGCCATTTCCAAGAATGAGACTAGGGTAAAATAAGTGATTTTGCCCAATTTTTAATAATAATAAAAAAATAAGTAAGCTATGTTGTTGAAAAGCTGTAGCATGTTAAACAGTATGTGGTCGTGTAATTAAAACTATCATAATGCTTATTCACAAGGGGGCCGAACTAGGGTTGCACAGACTGGCATTTTTTAATGTTTGAGTGCTTGACCTTGTGACCTTAATAATGATCTTTTAATGTAGGGGTTTTGACTGCAGTTCTGGGTAAAGGTAGTTGGGTAAACTCTCTATTATATGTGTCGTCTTATGTGAAAAGATTTTTCTTCCTTCCCTAAGATGAGAGTGGAACATTGTAGCCATGTTCCTGTATAGACTTTCCACTCCTGTTGAACGTGCACAAAGCCAAGTTCTTGTGTACCTATTCACCAATTTCAGCTACAGAAATTAAATTTATAAGACAGCAGATGTCCTAACCCAAGCGTTGATACTTATTTCTGTCCTTCAAATCCTTGTTAACAAGTAAGAGGTTTTTTATCTAGTAAGTATTCTTTAAACCAAAGTATTTTATCCAATTCAACATTTTCTGTGATTAGGATACAAATATTGATGAAGATGATATGTCATTTTAATATGTCAAGCTGATATGGAGGATGCTAGCAAATGTGTTTAAAGTAACAAAACATAACTATAATTCTGTTAAATGAAAACATTATGGACTATTTAAGACTGGATTAGAGAGCCATTACACATTTTTGAAAGTAATTGCAAAGGTTAATTCTATTCAAAAGGCTATAAGCACCCACAGGATCTATGTAGCCGAGAAGGAATTTCCTGTATGGTAAAGCACTGTAGCTTTGGAATGATACTCTACTTTATTTTTAATCCTTTGTAAATCTCTCTCTCTCTCTGTATATATATGTAAATACACACTGTCTCTCTCATATTTTGTGTGCTGGAGGTAGGATACAGGACTAGTTGGACTAAAGGTGTTTTGAGTAGAGCTGTCACATAATCTTAATTTGTTTCTTTATTTTTCTCTTTTCTTTCAGTGTTGTCTGCCAAAGCTTAGCAAATAGCAGCTATGGAGTAAAAGGAAAATCACCATTGCAAAAATTACACCTTGTTTCCCGAAGTATTCATCATCCCCATTATACAAGTTCAAAGTTTCAGAGACCTCCACTAAGGACATCAGTTCAACAGTTCTCCTCTCTTAATCGTCTTCCCTTACGGAAAACGAAACTTTTATCTGTAAAATATGGATACCTGTCCCATAGAAATTTCTGGGTAGCTAGACTGGCTTCAAGGCTTCTAAAACTTCGCTATCTTGTACTAGGATCTGCTGTAGGTGGTGGCTATACAGCAAAAAAGGTATTTATTTGCAGAAGACACTTTATATGTTTCATATTGTTAGGCATTTCAGAATAATAGTTATTGCTGCAGTCAGTAAAATGTAGAGTTCATCATTTGTTCAAATAAAGACAGCGGAGAGTATGAGGATAGAGAGGGACAAGTTATTTAAATTACTAGAATAGATTTTATTGGACAGAAATGGGATAGGGATTTTGATGACTGTTTCATAGATGTTGTGACTAAGCCACAAAGCCATATGTAAGATGACAAACTAGCGCAATAGATTAGTAGGTAAATTCTTTCAAGTAGAACATTTTTATGCTTCTCATGACTTTTTTTTTCTGTTTTTGTATTAGACGTATGATCAATGGAAGGAGATGCTGCCTGATCTCAGTGACTATAAGTGGATTGTTCCTGACTTCATTTGGGAGCTTGATGAACACATTGACTTTGGTATCATAAAAGCTAAAATATGCTTTGATTGCTAAAGATCAGTGTATGCCATGCTTAGATTTAAGAACATGGGTGTTCAGAAGCTGTTTGCTTCTATACAAATGTTCTTATGACATCATTTTAAGAAGATAAGTGCTCAGGGGTGTGTCTTAGGAAGGCACACATCTCATATATGCATTCTAAGAGGAGAAGACCACATAACATTTGGTGGTGGTTATTCCAACATCTATCCTGCACATGGGTGCATTGCTTGAGACTAGATGAAAAAATTGAATTATGGAGTAATTAATCATATACTCTCTGTGATGGTATTTAAAGTATGCTGTCAGCCTGAAATCTTTTTGTTTGCTTGCTCGCTCTTTTAAAGGAAAGAATTAAAAGTAGCAGCAGATGCTATACTTGGCTCTGGGAACCCCTGCAATTTTTTTGTTATTGTTGTAATCAAATTCTTGTTTTTGTGAATATTTCTCTTTCTGGTTGCTACGAGAAAGACTCATACAAATAAAAGGGATATCTGACTAAGTATGCAGAAGGAACTGTGGAACTGTCTAGCCTCAAAATGCTTTTGAATGCACCAAATAAACTGAAAAATAGGAAAATACCGTCATTGAAATGTTTATTACAGTAATTGTGTTGTACAGATTCTCTCTTGTTCTCTTGCTTTCATATACATAGAAACATAAACAAACATTAAAATATAGAAAGAGGAGCATATTGATTCCTGACACAGAAAAATGGAATGAGCATGTGAATGTTTTTATTTTTAGATACTTACTAAATTTTACAGTGCAAACTATTCTCGCTTACAAAAAACTCACCTTTTTATACTTTTCCCCTAGAAAAGCTTAGCAAAGCCCTTCCTGATGCAGAAGACCTCGCTAAACTTCTACCTGACTTTGACAAGATTGGAGAGAGCCTCAGTTCACTGAAGGGCTTTTTCTCACCTGGTGAGAACAATTTTTCAGCTTTGTTTTACTTATGAGAATGTGTATTGTTACAATATGAGATCACAACACATCTTTAAACAACAAGTAAAAGGTTTGTGGAAATTGTGTGCTGTTCTAGGAGTATCTCATTTGTTTTTTAAAAATAAATTGTGATAAATACTCAGTGAGAACTGAGAGATGTGAAACTGAACAGTGAATTGTAGAATCACAGTCAAACTAAAACCGAATAGATTGAAAATGTAAATGTTTCAGTGAGGTGTAGATGCTGGAGCTATGTTGCCAGTGAAGGTGAGAGGAGAGGTTTAGCCAGTACTCTTTAACAATATATCACTATGCTCATGGTAGGAGAAAAGGATTTTTTTTATTAAAGAAATATGCTTCAGGCAGTGGGTGATTTTTTTTTTTTTTTTTTTTTTAAACTACCAAACTATCTCTATTTGCGTTGGGTGTAGCACTAAGTAGATGCAGAAGATTTGTCACTGACCTAGTAGTCTCTCAGGGGTTCAGCTGACAGTTTTCTACTTGAGAAAAATTCTGATTGAAGTTAATGGGAATTTTGGCTGTGTAAGGACTGCAAGACAGGCTGAATGGAACAAAGAATAATGAATGAACTCTAAAACGCAGATGCTACATGGCAAATGGATGGCCATATTATCAAATTCGCACACCCTATTGATTGTCCATACCCTACTGAATTTAATCTTTAACCATTTTCTCATGTTAACAAATTCTACAAAGGTATTCTGGCAGTGGAAAATGATAGATTTTAAGGCCAGAAAGGATCACAGTGGTCATCGATAGTGATTCCTTCTGCTCTTTAGAATCTATGAATCTAGTCTGATTTTCTGCATAGCACATGCCATAGAAATTCACCGAACCATTCCTGCAGTGGAGGGAAGTCTCCTTCCCTGCTACACAAGTGAAATATTAAAAAGACCCCTAAACTTGTGGCTGAACTCAAGGTTATCTTTTATACACGCATCTAATCTTGATTTAAATATAGTTTATTGTAAATTTAGACGGAGGTATAAAGATGTAGATGTACATATAAAGCTTCATAGCAATCACATTTTTTTCATGTAAGTGTTCTTGAAAATACTGTAGTTGTTCTAGGTCTATTTGCATGTTCATGACAAGCTTACTTGCATTGTCTGAAACAAAACTTTTAATATTGTTAGAACGCATAATATATATAAAAAACAACCTTACAGAGAGCAGAATCTAAATGGGATTCAAGTGTGAGGGTGATGAGAAGGGCAATATCAGAAACCAGAGACAAGTAGATGAGACCTCCTATGTGTTGGGGTTTTCTTAACTGGAATGTAATTTTGACTTTGGTGCAAGTTACTTGTTATCCATTTTAGCTGCATTTGTTAGCATGCCAAGATTAGTTATGACTGCCCGGTCCCTGAACTCTGAGACTGAAATCCCTCACATCTTTGCTTTGCCATTTGTTTGAATTTATAATTTTTATTTCCCCTTTTTGCTGGTTTTTCACAGGTTACAATTTGGTTAGTGAAGTCATAGGAGCTTCTGATCTGCTTCTCTTGTTAGGTGTGTAAAAAGCCATTTTTACTGCCCTTAACGTGCCTCTTTAAAATTAATTAATTAAACAGTGATACACTGAAAAAAAGAGTGAATAACAATGCAAATGCAATTTATTGCAGCAATTTAATCTTGAATTGAAAACATTTTATAACTACTTTAAGAAAACTCAGTTCCCACAGTGCCAATGAAAAGCCAATTGCTCACTGTCAAAACACTAAACAGATGCCTATAATTCAGGCATTTTTCAGAAGTTTGTTCAGAAAAAAATTATTTACAATATGCAGGAATATTTTGTGTTTCTCATCACAAATGATAATATAACTTATGTCCCATCATCTGATGTCTAACACATGCAGTCATTTCATCAGCAAAAATGTCTTCAGAACTTGAATGATCTAGTTGAGATTTTCTGTTACCTTTTATAGTAGCCCATTCGTTTTGAGTTGGATGTTAGATTGGTACAGTTGTAAACAAATCAGTTTTAAGATGTTTCTGTGCTTATTTACAATAATTTGTAGAATGATTGCAACTTCAGAGAGGTTTTTGTATAGTAAATACCTGGATACTGAGTTCTACTAAAAATTGGACCTCCTATTAGACATAGTTTTGGGTTTTGAACAGGGTACTAAGGCGTTTCAGTACGTTTCTGTAATTATTTCCTAGGTTCCCAAGGAGAAACAGCATTCAGAGCTACAGACCAGGGATATGAAAATGACAAACAGTACAAAAAGGTATATTTGAAGAAGGTATTTAGTTATTCAATCACAAAGCTTTTAAAAAGATTAAAATCTGTCTTTTTTTCTGTAGGAGTTAATTTTTTTAAAAAGACACTTTAATAACGAACTGTAGATGTAGATTTAAAGAGGCTTGAGAGCTGAAATGGTTTAGTATAATTTAACAGCTAGACTAACAGTTAAAATATTTTGTGGGGAAGAAGGGAGTAATATAAAGTCCTTAAATCTTCTGTCAAAATAATATTCTCTAAAGACTTGGGTTGTAATGGGCATGTTACTATAGTCATTCTGTGTTCATTTTAAATTTCTATGCAGCCTGAGGGACTGATCCTGCCAACACTTACTGCTTGTAACTGTGACAGTGTTGGCTGGTTCAGGCCTTAATACAAAATTCAAAGTGCTGCATCATGCACTAGCTTCAGTTATACATCTGAAAGTATTGCATCTTATGTCCCTTTTCCATTTAGACATTATATATCAAGCTTTGGAATTAATTCTTTTTCTGCTCAAAACTTAGTGCAGCAACTGTTTTTATGGCCTGCTCATTTTCGAGAAAAGGAGGGTTTTTTTGTTTTGATCTTAGAAGATGACTTTGCTGTGTGAAATGTCACATCAGCTGGTTAATAAAGTTCATTAGCGTGCATGTTCAACTTTTGCCTTGCAAGTGAGGAAAGTAAAGTTTAGCATTACACACTTCTAGATCACAGATCTTATTTTTATTAGTGCTGTTAACCACCAAATAGCATCTCTGATTGTTTAATTTCATTTTATAGTAGTTTTCATTTTTGCCATTGTATACTTTAAAAATTTCTGAACAAATTGGAATGAAATCTAATACATGCTGAGAACTTCTTTGAAAAATATTTGCCTTGTATGTGAATCTAATGATCAATACTGTGTATACCTCACAAATGGGAACATTTATCATCTCAGTCTTAGCAAAACTGTAACTAACTCTTATTTTAAACAAGTCGGTGCATGCAGGCATGTATGCATGTGCGCTCCATTTAATGCACGTGCACACTTACTGCACATGCCTTTTATTAGGCAACCTCCTTAGGCTGATCAGACAGCAAGTGTGAAAAATCGGGACAGGGAGTGGGGGATAATAGGAGCCTATATTAAAAAAAAAAGTCCCAAATACCGTGACTGTCCCTATAAAATCGGGACATCTAGTCACCCTAAACCTCCTGTCTTGGACCACCTCAAAGTCTCCACATTTGAAATGAGCACCATTCTGTTTCCCTTTTATTAGAAGCCTACCTTTGCTTAGCAACAGATTTTTGTCTGCCTTGAAAGGTTGCTTAAGACAGGTGTTCATTGTTCAAAACTCGAAGTGTTTCACTCTCAAATTGTGAAGTAAAGGTCTTCTTACCTATTGTCTTAACAAATCATTTATGAAGCTAAGCCAAATTACTTGCTTTCATATATATTTTGTTGAATACCGCACAGGTAATGAGTGCTCATTAAGCTTGGTTTCTAAATGCAAATATCAAGTCATAAAGCAAACCAAGGCAATAAGTGGTTTTATAATAAATCAGTCTTAAGAAGAATATGTTCTTTCATACCTTTTGGTGGAAAAGTCACTTAGATCTGAATGAAACAATTGATTAACTGCCTCCAAATCAGACAAAATGCTATGGCTACTTATCTGAATTCCCAGTGATAATTCATGCAAGGATCCTCTCTTCATATGCAGAGTTTCTTCACCCATGCTTGTGACTGGCTAAGCTCAGTGCTGTATTGCTGGGGACTTGAAAACAGAGGAAGAAGAGTGTACAAATCTTCATTATTATTTATTGACTTTTCTGTGGTATTCATTGCCATAGCATTTGGGTGGTAAACAATGTTAAGGTCACAAGAAAGTATTTTTAAACTTGGATGTGCTGCTTATGGGCCTGGTTCAACTGTCACAAAAGTCAGAGGGTATCTTTTTATTGACTTCAGTGGAGGTTTTATGGAAGGCATTAGAATTTGAATTCTGGTCACCAGTAAGAGGCTGTGTTACTGCGCTTCTGACTGTCCTTAATGAGTTAGCAATGGTTTGTTTTGAATGTTTTAATTTTATTGCCTAATTGCTTCCACTTGCTCTTTCCTTTTATTTGTACCCTGTGAGCAGTGGAATAATTCTCATGCTATTTTCTTGTTCACCTTGTCTTGCTTTTCTGGGTACATCCCTCCTGTGCATCGCCGCTCTCCTGCCTCATTCTGAGGCCTAAATTGGCTGTGAGGAAGAGGTGCTGGCTCTAATGAACTTTAAAATTGGGGCCCTGTTCATACACTTGTGGAAATGGGAGAACACTATACTGGACCTAGCATAAAACAGTACCTCTGTTTTGTTCACTGTGTGAGATCTGCTTATGCTGTCAGGCAGAGCATGCTGATAGGCAATAACTGTAGTGCAGGGGCAATAATCAATAACACAGTGTGTAGCTGCTTTGAAGGTTTGGGATATAAGAAGAGAGAGAGAAAACCCTCTTGTTTTTAGTGCATTTACTTGTGACCACAGATCTTTTCAGTTTGCTGCAAAACTCATGACCGTGCTGCAGAAAACATGGGCCCTGATTAAATCTATGGGCCTCCTAAAGTTCATCTTAGTTTTGTTATCCAGCAGCTCTGCTAATGGAATAGCTTTCTTACTGCAGGGGAGTGATGCCTCAAAAGGGAGGGTTAAAGGTATCATGGGTTTTCAGAACTGTATACTGTTCTTGTGGTAGTGATTGAAACCAGACATTCACTAATGGATAATGAAGATAGCATAGCCACTTGGTTTATTGGCAACCAAATGTTTTCTAGACAATGGGTTAGATGACCTTTCTTCATACTGTGCATTCCATTTCTGACCCACATTAGGTTGCATTCCATTTCTAGTCAATATTAGGCTGTGTTAAAGATTAAGAGGTAGTATGCATACCTTAATAGAGAAGTCCCTAACCTTGGTTACTTCCCTGGTTCTACATCAACATGTTTTTGTTCTCATAAGTTTGCCTGCCTGGAGAGCACAGTCCTGAAATTATTGTTGCTGATGTCTCTATACATTTCTGTTTTCAAGGGTTTAAAAATTTTAATTTCTATAGGTCTAACAGGTTGTCAGTCTTAAGGTGATTTTGATTTTATTTTTGTACTAATAATTTTAGTAAGTCCAGTGACTTCTGATTTACTTGTCTTCATGAAACAATTCTGACTAGTTTAAAAAGCACAAAATCCTTTTTTTGTTAGAGATTTCAACTTAATGTATAGGACTTCTCTCATTAGGCACTGTGGGTACGATTTTCAAAGGCACTTAAGTGACAGAGGAGCCATAATCCCATTAACTGTCCTTGGGACTTAAGCCCTGATGCTGCAAAGATTTATACATGTGCTTAACTTCACCATTGTGAATAGCCCCATTGAAATAATGGAACTACTGTAGAACCTCAAGAGTTACAAACACCTCGGGAATGGAGGTTGTTCGTAACTCTGAACGAAACATTCTGGTTGTTCTTTCAAAAGTTTACTGCTGAACATTGACTTAATACAAATTTGAAAATTTACTGTGCAGAAGAAAAATGTTGCTTTTAACCATCTTAGTTTAAATGAAACAAGCACAGAAACAGTTTCTTTACCTTTTTAAACTTTCCCTTTATTTTTTAATAGTTTGTTTAACATAGTACTGTACTGTATGTGTGTTCTGTGGGGTTTTTTGATCTCAGCTGCTGCCTGATTGTGTACTTCCAGTTCCTAATGAGGTGTGTGGTTAACTAGTCAGTTTGTAACTCTGGTGTTTGTAACTCTGAGGTTCTGTTGTACTCAGGGGAGCAAAGACAAGAACACGTAAATTTATGCAGGATTGAGGCCTTAGATCGGGGTGGGCAAACTTTTTTGCCCTGAGGGCCACGTCTGGGTATGGAAATTGTATGGTGGGCCATGAACGCTCACGAAATTGGGGGTTGGGGTGTGGGAGGGGGGTGAGGGCTCTGACTGGGGGTGCGGGCTCTGGGGTGGGGTCATAAATAAGGTGTTTAGGGTGCGGGAGGGGGATCAAGGCTGGGGCAGGGAGTTGGGGTGTGGGAAGGTGAGGCCTCCGGCTGGGAGTACAGGTTCTGGAGTGGGGTTGGGGGTTCAGGAGGGTGCTCCAAGCTGGGACCAAGGGGGTTGGAGGGCAGGAGGGGGATCAGGGCTGGGACAGGAACTTGGGGTGTGGGAGGGGGTCAAGGATGCAGGCTCAGGGTGGCGCATACCTCAAGCAGCTCCTGGAAGCAGCGGCATGTTCCCCCCTCAAGCTCCTAGGCGCAGGCAGTGGCTCGGTGCGCTGCCCTGTCTGCAGGCGCCTCCCCTGAAGTTCCCATTGGCCATGGTTCCAGGCCAATGGGAGCTGTAGGGGCAGTGTGCAGAGACCCTGGGTGCCCCTACACATAGCAGCCGGAGGGAGGACATGCTGCTGCTTCTGGGAGCCACACGGAACCACAGCATGCACAGAGCGCGGCAAGCCATGGACCGCATTCCCCAGTGGGACCTTGAGGGCCAGATTAAAACATTTGAAGGGCTGGATGCCGCGCCCGGGTCATAGTTTGCCCACCTCTTCCTTTGATGTTTATGAAAATGGGGCTACAGCTCCTAAGCCATTAAGGTTCTTTTGAAAATGTGGCCCTATATAACTGAAACCTGATAGATTAAGGTGAGAAATATGTCTGTTAATGTAAACTACTTACTTATGTGTTATGAAGGGAAAGAAAAAGAAAAGGTCATTTGTAAAAGTTGGAATCTGTGCCGTGGTTCTTCCTCATTTCATGCGATTGTGCATCCTCATTCCCTCCATGCTATTAGTACCACCCATTTTGGCAGCAAATTTGTAAAACCGTCTTGATCTTTATAACAGAAGTAGCATTTTAATGATTAATTCAGTATTTTTCTCATGTAAAATCCCATGAATAGATTTTAGTGATGGCTAACTTTGTTAGGAGAAAACAATGGCAAGTTCAGTGGAAGGAAGGGTGGTTCTTTGAGCATGTGTCAGTGTAGATTCTCCTGTAGGTGTGCATGCAGTATTAATCTTTTGACTATCAGTGTCTGTCTGGGTCACGCATGTGCCTTGGGCCTTGTGCATGCTCCTGTGTGAGGACATAAAGGGTAGAACAGCCATGACCCTCCCTCCATTCTCTCCTACTGCCTGTGGGCAGTGAGATGAAACCCAACACTGTCTGACCCATTTCTCTGTTGTTGTTCTCTATCTTATTTACAAATTTAATTGAAGAATTCATTCTTCTAGTCAAATTGGCCCTACTTGGACTTTCCCCAAACAAAATATATAAAAAAAAGAAAAAGGACATCCCCCCTGTCCAGAGGGGATTGAGGCTCAGCTCTGACCCACAGGAAATGACACCCACCAAACTGGAGCCAAAAAAATCATCCTTAGCTAGTGCCCTAATTGTACTTGGTCTTTTCTTGCCCTGTGGCACTAAGGTTTCTTAAAGTCTTACTACATGCTTACCAACTGATCAGAGATCCCAGTCCGACATGGTCATCAGTATTGTCCTTCTAAATCTCAGGGAGCCCCCACCTGCACCTTTGAGCCTCTTTTAGAATGCTCTTTGCACTCTAAGATCGTCTTTACTCCATCCCTCAGTTGATTTCAGAGTTCCATCTGAATCAAAAATTAACTGGCTTGTCTTTGTCCCAAAGCCCCACTATGCACCAGCAGAGGAAATGCTGCACACTCTGGATGTCTTCAGAGCCTTACATGGGCAGAACCCAACTTTTCTTTAGACTATCTCCTCATTTATTTGTAGTCATAGACAGCCTGTCAGACTGTCCGAGCAGATAACAGTGTATCTCAACATGTCATCAGATGGCTTGTGCATCTCTCCCCCTTAGTGTTAAGGCTCCACCACAGCTCAGTGCCAATATCAGAAATCTGTAAGGCAGAAATGTGGGTTACCCTTTGACCTTTGTTAAACACTGTGCTTTGGAGTTAGCTGACAGGTCAGATGCCAAGGTCGGGAGAGCACTCTGCAGTCACCATTTGACTGATGTAGCTGCAACTCCTAATTTTCACCATTCAGAGGTAGTTGCCAATCAGCTACAGTGGGATTTACACTGATACACATTCGTAGCAGAAAAAATGGTTACTTATCCTACAATAACCGTTTCTTTGAAATGTTGTCATGAGCATGGATCCCACAGCTGCCATCTGCCCTCACTTCCAGAGTTTTGAGCAGACATGGGTTTTGGATTGTTAGGGAGCCTTAGGGAGGGTTGCTGCTGCCAACCGTTTATGCCCTCACAAGAGAGGGTGTGTTTGTGTGGCTCCGGCTGACACTGCTGTTCAGAAGACTCTGAACTCACACTCATGAAGAGCATGCACACTTACAGTGGGACTCTCACAGACAACAGCATCTCGAAGAACCTCTGTTCCTGGAAGGTAAGTAACCATTCCTTCCTTTTGTTGTCTGTGCCAACAGAGTTGTTAGTGTGCGTTATGGTATTCAAAGATTTCTCTTTCAATTGTAATGCAGTCATAAAAGACATGAGAAAGCCAGAGGAAATGTATGTGAAATAATGCTATGGGTCTGATTATAAACAAAGGAGCGGAAGTTATATTTAAAACAGTCTCATTCCTTACACTGCTACCATTTCTGCTTTGATGTTGTACTAAAGACAATTACTTAGCCTCAGAAGTTTTTTCCTTAGTTCCCCAGGGAACAGCAGGCCGGGAGAACTGGTATTGCTGCAAGTAATCACAGATTAAACAAAAACTACATTTGAGAACATGGAACAGTGTTACACACTGTGCAACGCTTCTTTAAACACTAACGGGCAAGCTAAGGCTTTAATTCCATATGTTCTTCCTTTTGTAGAGTCTGACCCTTAACATAATTTTTAAAGGGACACTGTCAAGTCATTTTGAGAAATTCTTTATTTGATACCAGTAACAACGTTACTCAGCAGAATTCTAAAAATATACCTTATTTTTCACTTGTCAGCTTTTTTGCTCTTATTGGACAGTGAAACTTGATGGATCCGTTTAATTTTTGGTTCTCATGCATTAGCATGATGCATTGGTGTTTGGTTTTCCAGCAGTGCAGAGATTTAAATAAACAAACACAAAACAAAATAAAACAACCTCTCCCCTTTGTATTTATTGAAATATAAATATGAAACTGTTTCTCTTCCTACAAAGATGGATAAAGCTTTTTTTTGTTTTTTTTGTTTAAACCCTCTAGTTTAGGCTTTATCCTATTGACAGTGTCTGTTTATTTTTTTGTATCCATCCATATAGTGTGTGTCTGTACTTACATGCCTATGTATATGGGTTTTTTTGTGCAGTGTATGTATAGTTTGATGATACATGAGCTCTGAAGAACTATTTTGTTTTTCTTAAAAAAAAAAAAAAATTCAAATTCTGATATTTGAGGCTTGCTTTTAAACTCTTATGTATGTTTTGAAACTGGTAATGCTATTAAATGTTTTCTTTAATGAAAATGTAATGTTACATTTGAGCAGAGTATTGTTCAAAGACTTTTTAGTGTTTTTTCAAATAGGTTAATACATTTAATATTAATCTCCAATTTTTAAAACTAGTTGTATGAGAAATTCCAGTGGAACTTAATTCACACACTATTTCTGAACAAATGTGAATTTTTAAGACATGTGGCTATTAATAGAATAATTGGGCAAAAGAAAATCAGGCATTTTGTTCATGGAGAAATTTGGAAATAAGTTGAAGGTATTAAGCATGACACATTTCTGCAATTCTGGAGGGGTGAGAGAAACTATGCAATTTAACTAGACACTGCCAAGGTGCTGTAGAGCGAGAGCTTTCGCTCTCTCTCTCTATACCTAGCCAAAAGTCTTTTATTCCTTCAAGTCTGGAGGTTGAGCAGCAGGGCAAATCCTCTTTTGACAAACTATCCAAGCAGCTGAGGTATTTAAGAACAAAAAAACTTTGTTTATTCTCAGCAAAGTTAAAGGAGTTAACTGTTACACATACAGCTATATGTCCAACTTTGTAAAGAGCATCCAAACTTCAGGTCTTTTTTTATTGAACTTCCTTCTACCTCTTGTTTGAAAAGAAAATGCTGATATCTGAAAATACTTTTGAAGTGAATAATTGAGGATGCAGTGCCAAAAATCTCCACAAAGTCTCTTCAAGCAAGGCTAGTTTAAACCTTTTTTAGGATTTGGACACAATTTTTAAAATTGACTTTAATTCTAAAATGTAGCCTATTTGTTGTTCTGTATGACCTACAGGCTGGCCAGCTGTTTCCAGTCCCAGTTGGCTAGTAATAGCTGTTGAAATAAGTTTTCTTTTTTGTTTGAACTGACCCATTCATTCCTGCCTTTCATCTGTTTTTATGTAACGCTCTTTGGTTTAACATTGTTTTCCTCCCACCCCCAATTTTCCCCTTCCTTCTCCTTGTTGTAAACTCGTGGCAGGGCCTGCTTGGTGAACTCATTCTATTACAACAGCAAATCCAACAGCATGAAGAGGAAGCACGCAGAGCTGCTGGCCAATATAACACGGGCTCTTCCCAGCAGAAGCGAAAGGTGATGGTTCAAAGGGCACTGTGTACTATATTCATATTAACCAAGTGCTTCAGCCTCCTTCATTTGATGTAGAAGAAGCTAATTTTAATCTGACCAGAGACCTAAATAATTATTACAAAAATCTTTTTGCAAGAGCACGTGGTGTTAAACTGGTCCTGCTTCCTGTCACTCTACCTGGGGTGCCATTAAATGACTGTGGATATTCTGGGGGCAGTCTTATAAGTAATTTAACATCCATTTCTGAAACCTTTGTTTACTTCTAATTTGACCTATATTTTAAGTTATATTTCTAGAAACTGGATTTAGGGAAGACAAAGAATCCTAGTCAGCCTTAAACTGAGTGCATGCTGATTTAGCTTCCCAATTCTGATATCGGATGCAGTATTTAGAAAGTATATCTCAGACATATCCTAGTTCAGTTTATTCCCGATGGGGTGATAATTCTATCTAAAACAACCTGTAACATATTAGGATGAAACCATAAACATTAAACTCCCCGATATAGTTGCAGTGATAAACAGCCAATGACAAAATTAGTAATAACACAATAGTGAGCGTTAGCCGGTTACCAATGTCTGATGGCTAATGCCTGGGCAAAATCTGATATTCGTAACATAAACAGGAATGTCAGGAATGGTCTAGATCATACTTAGTCCTGCCACGAGTGCAGGAGACTGGACTAGATGACCTCTCGAGGTCCCTTCCAGTCTTATGATTCTATGAAACCTAGTACACCTCTACCTCAATATAACGCGACCTGATTCAACACAAATTCGGATATAACGCGGTAAAGCAGTGCTCCGGGAGCATGGGGGCGTGGGGCAGGGTTGCGTACTCTGGTGGATCAAAGCAAGTTCATTATAACACGGTTTCACCTATAACACGGTAAGATTTTTTTGGCTCCCGAGGACAGCATTATATCGAGGTAGAAGTGTATATGTATCTCAATAGCTTTCTCTTGCCTAGCTTCCATCGTAAATCACAGTCCAAGTAATTTGGCTGTTGGTCTTCTATACATTATTTTACGCGGTGCTATAGTTGGATTTTTAGCATTAGCATGTTGCCGACATATTGGTTACTAGATTGGGATAATTTCTGTAGTCATGGGTACTTCAGAGCTAATTTTTGTAGCCAGTATAATCACTTCTGTGCCTGTGAAAACACAGTTATCTGCAGTTCCCATGTCCACAGAACCTACAGTTCATTCTGACTTTTCACAATTCCATAGCTTTGGAATTAACCACTGGATACACCCCTTTAACACACTCTGTATCTGAGGTTGTATCGGAGAGAGAGATGGAGAAGACTTGAAATAAAGTTCTATGCATAATATTGTATATAGCCATGGTTTTCACCAAAGAGCCTGGTGGATTTAAAAACCTAAAACACGTCACATTTTAAATGTCAGTACTCCAGTCTGTCTCCAGCATCCTTTGTCAAGCTACTGTTAAATGTTAAGCGGACATTCCTTGCCACGTTGCAGCTCAAGAACTACCCTTCCTTCTCCCCTGTACAACTATGGGAAAGATGAGTAGTGAGGGGGAGAGGTATGTTTCTTTGTTTCATTTTTACCTCATGCACGTAGTGTACCTTTGTGGCTTAGAGAAAATTGACCAGTCCTGTCCTCAACGAGACACCATGATACATAATAAAGATGCTGGAAGTGTAACGCACTGGAGTCTGACTGCTCTGAGAACAATTTGTCCAATAGTACAGGGGTGGCCAACCTGAGCCTGAGCAAAAGAGCCACAGTAATATATCAGCAGCCCCCCATCAGCTCCCTGCCCTGTCCCAGCTCCCAGCGCCTCCCGCCCACTGGCAGCCCCGTCGATCAGCCCCCCTTCCCCCATTGCTCCCTGCACCTCCCAATCAGCTGTTTTGTGGCATACAGGAGGCTCTGGGGTGGGGAGGGGGAGAAGTGAGGTCACGGCAGGCTCAGAGGAGGGGGCGGGAAGGGGTGGAGTGGGGGCAGGGCCTGTGGCAGAACCAGGGGTTGAGCAGTGAGCACCTCCCCTCCCCCCAGCGCATTGGAACGTTGGCGCCCCGGAGTCAGTGCCTATACAAGGAGCCGCATATTAACTTCTGAGGAGCCGCATGTCGCTCCGGAGCACAGGTTGGCCACCCCTGCAATAGTAGGTTACACAGTCTTTTCCCACTTCCCATCCAGAGCAGCATTACTGGTAAAAAACAGGGATACCTTTAGCAGACTAAACCTGCCTGTTTGTTTACTGATTCCTTTACATAATAAGAGTGACTCCTTCAATTCCTTTGTCAGGTAGCATGTAAGTCTGTATTTAAGCAGAGCTAGGTAGTTTTTTGTCTTGAACGCAGTGTATTAATTTGACTATGCTGAAGAGACTACATTCTGAAACAGAAAGCACGAACATTTCCACAGAGTAATCCCCAGTTTTTTCTAAAGCCTTTTAAGAAGAGTTCCTATTTGTGTAGCGTTGAATGTATGAAAACAGTTGCTGGAAAGGGAATGCAGTACTTAATCTTTAAACTTTGGCTCCATTTTTTGAGGAACTAGCAAAGAATTTATTTTTTCAGGATTAATCTGTTTCTACAGAGAATTTCCCATCATTATTTATCTTTTGCAACTAATTCCATGGTGTTGGAATTGCAGAAAATATTTGATGTCTAGCACAGTAAATAACTTAGTCCTGTAAGGGAAAGTCCTAAATTTAATGTCCCAAATGCTTGAGCATCACATTCTTTGCAGAAGTATCAAAGCCAATTGTAACATTTAGATGTGGAGTTTTGTGTGCTTTGGTGTATGCCAATGGCAAGGAATGATGATGTGGTTTATTTTGCTGCAACTAACCCATTTGTTGTGAAACAAATTGAATGGCTGGGCAAACAGAGAACTTGCTGTACACACCTTAAAAATGAGGATGTAATAATATAAAGATTCAGTCATTGGGCCAAACTCTGTCTTGGCGGAAACAGGGGCTTCTCCCATTGAAATCAATCAAGTTGCTCCCACTTATGCCAGGGCTAAATTTACCTCGCTTTTCTTTTGCAAGCTGATATGTTACCTTTCTACTTGAAAATATGATTTTTTCATTTCTATTCCTCTAAGCCTGGGTATTCCTGTTCCTTTCCTTTAATATCTCATTGACATTGTTGTCAGAATGTGTAATGAACAAACCAAGCAGCAGGACTTGCATGCACCATGTTATACAGATCCTCCTCACAGTGATATAAAAATAAATCAACTGCAGAATCTAAATTTCCCAGATTTTCATCTTCAGTCTAGAATGTTTCTATAATGTAGATTGTCTATTTTAGATGGAAATCTATAAAAATATTACAAAAAGGACACCTGATAACTCATCTATCATTTTTAATACCCTCATACACTTGTAATTCTTTCCCTTTAGATTATTATTGACCACTTGGCAAACACTATATTTAGGTGAGGGGTTTGTTGTATATCAAGAACTCGTATGGCTGCATCTCTCTGTGCATTGACATTTCCAGTGATGCTGCTGGGAGTTGTTATAGCTCCTAATGTTTAACCAAGAGATGTTTGTGGTTTGGGGCTGTTTTGTGATATCATGTCACAATAGTGACAATCTCCCAGATTTTTAAGGTGCTTAGGTACCTAAAGATGCCAATAAATGCTTCCTGGGATTTTCAGAAGTTCCAGGACTTGGTCCCTATATGGCCCTATGGTTTTTTTGGTCATTTATGGTTTTTTGGATGAATTGGAATGACAAAAAAATTATCTACAGAGCATTTGAAATAAGATCTAAAACAAGTAATTAATGGATTTGTATGTTTTGTGAATAACATAGCTGAAGTCAACGTACTTCACTCCCCCATCGACTCTGCCTGTGCCTCTCGCTGAGCTGGAGTACCGGAGTCGACGGGAGAGCGCTCAGGGGTTGATTATCACATCTATGCGATAAATCAGTAAATTGCTCACTTCCTGCCGATCCGGCAGGTAGTGAAGACATGCCATCAGCCTCCTACACTGCCCTTTTCAGCTGGTGGCAGCACTCCTTGTGAGAACATGCACCACTGGCAGAAGGAGGGTAGTGTGGTCATCTGCCCCCCGCAGTAATTATGGCTGTAAGTCGACCTAATGTGGGTTGATTTAGGGCTGTAGTGTATACATGTCCTTAGCTCTGATATATGTTACTGCTAGAAGTGTCTCAGTGCTGGGTATTTTCCTGCTGTATATTGTGGCACATCATTAGAGGGCTGCTTTCTAGGAACTAGATTAAGGCTACCACAAACCGCTCCTTTGTGACCGACAGCAGGTTTCATCTCGTGTCTGCTGGGAAGAGAGATTAGTGCATTATCTGCCCACCTACTCCTGAAGTATAAAATGCCGTTAATGGAGAAAGGAGAGTTGTGCCCCACTTCGAGAGCATTCTTTGGATTCCAAAAAGGCATTGTTTATTTTTCCTAAAATTCCTCAGGCATTTTCAGTAGCTGTTTCAGGGGGAGAATATTGAATACTTGTCTATATATCAGTGGTATATTTATAGTGAACAGAATGAAAGGATGCCATAACAATGAGTGATGTAATCCCCTTCACTATTTCATTAAAGATTTATCAAACCTCCAGGAAATACTATTAAAAAAGGCTTTCTTAAATGCTTTTGAGAAGAGGAACATAGCTGTTCTTCGGATGTCTGCATTGCCCAGAAACATTTTCTGTATTCCATTTTTTTCCTGTTTTCCTCTTTTCTTCCTTCACTGTTTTCTTTGCTTCCTGTCCCGGTCTGCCCCATTATATCCCTGTGGTGCTTTCTGTTTGGATGGGTAGATATATCTCTGTTTGTTTAGGCATACCATGTATTGCTAAAGGTATCAAACCATCTTCCCTGTGTTGAACTCTTCTTAGCGTCTGTCGTAGCAGGTGCTAAGAGAGCATGTTTTCTGTGCTGTTGGTCCACTGGTGGAAACAGAGGGTGGCCCACTTCCAGCACTTTATTTTCAAGGATCAACTAATGAATAAGAAAATAATTGGATATAGGGAGCATTGTAATTTGGCATTGCCTATTGCAAAGTTAATACGTGGTCATGTGTATCTTATAGGTTAAGTAGCTCCCATAAGCCAGTTGCCATGAAGAACTGGGAATTATTAATCTGCCAACAGTTACTATGAAATTAAAGAGTGACTACATTGGTTTGTGTCCTGTAAATGACATGTTATCCATGCATTAAGCTGATAGTCTCCTTTGATTTTTCAAACTAATTTGTTTGAATTGCAAATATTTAGAGTGAATGCGTTTTAAAGTTGAGTTGAATTTCTTTATATTGATATTATTACTTCATTAACTTTTCATTAATCGTTCCTTCTTAATTGTCCTTTAGGCTTTACGTTAGTTTTAAAATATGTGCACGATGCCTATTTTTAGTATTTTATATTGAATTTGTGACCTTAATTAGGAAAAAACAGATTGAAAGTTCCATCTGTTTTTACTTTCTTTTATAGATCTACTTTGCTTTACAAATTCTATTTTTGAAAGGATTTGACTAGAAATTCCTTCATGTTTGGGCAACTATAGTAAGATCACAGTTTAATTCACTGAACACTGAAAAATTTAACATTATTTTCACTCTTCTACATTGTTTCCCACATTTTAATACTGTCTTAATGACTATGCATGCTAATGTAAAGCATCCCATCAAGATTGCATGTTGACAAATTAAAACAATGGAACAGTAAAATATACACAATACTTTTGCAGAATACAGTATTCCTGTTAGAACTTGGCTACATAAACAAATTAATACGGTGCTCAGTTGTGTACCAGACACACAGAATGTGATCCCTTTGACATTTATAAATCTTAAATATAAACGCCTGACAAGAATACACTGTATGATCTACAGGATGCTGATAGTTTAGAAAGATTTTATGTACTGACATACCTAGTGGGGAGTAGTGTTGGACCAAATTGATACAAGTTAAGTATCAGAGGGGTAGCCGTGTTAGTCTGGATCTGTAAAAGCAGCAGAGAGTCCTATGGCACCTTATAGACTAACAGACGTTTTGGAGCGTGAGCTTTCGTGGGTGCATCTGACGAAGTGGGTATTCACCCACGAAAGCTCATGCTCTAATACGTCCGTTAGTCTGTAAGGTGCCACAGGACTCTTTGCTGCTGATACAAGTTAGTGTTTGCATCTTCAAAGTGCCGTACTAATTAAACAAATAAATATTTAGGCCCAGACAATTTGGCCACATGACTTTATCAGTCCCTTAGTGGGGGAGAAATTCTCAGAGGAAGTTACTGAATTTTATTTATCATTAAGCCTGATTTCTCAGAATCTGTTCCTGGAGGTGTTAATTTTTCTGCTGGCTTGCACAAAGATTTAGACTTCATTTATAGAATCTTTCTGCTTTCGATGGAACCTTTAGTCACTTTAAATGCCAAATGATGATTTGATTTATGAATTTGATTTGACTGGAAATGCATGCTTAATCAGATATTTTATGTTTAATAAAGATTCTGGTTTGGTGTTCAGTTCCACCCTGATGATAAACTAAACATATTTGCTGTATAACCAAGCAATGGTTGTGATTATGTCTCTAATGTTGTAGGTCTCTGACAAAGAGAAGATTGATCAGCTTCAAGAGGAACTTCTGCACACACAGGTACGTACTGTAGTCCTAGTAACAAGGAATCAAAATTCAGAGGACCGTATGTGCAAAACTCAAATTTGCTAAACAAAAATGCACTTGAGATATAAGACATCTTCCAGAAATTGAAGGAATTTTTTAAAGATTATGTCTGGATCAGAGGCTTCTGCAATACAATTGATACTCCATCCTGAATTGGACAATGTGTTAGATTTACCTTTTCTGATTTTAGAGTTTTGTTGATTTGTCTTGATTGTTGATTTGTCTTGATTTTTAATGTTTGTTTAGCCTGCACACTTTGCTATAGAAAGGAAATGGGATTATACATAACAAGATGACATTTTAATCTCTTAATCCGTAAAATGACATTTCTAGGAGAGACACAAAGCTCTTAAAATGCATTAGACAATCAAGCACCGGGGGATCTAAGTGTGGAACAAGAGAAAGTTCTGTAATATTAAAAACCACAGAAGGTAGTATACTATTCTGTTTATAGTCATAGTAGAATTCACAAGGACCAGTATGTTTCCATTTCTTCCAGAAGAAGAATTGCATTGTTGACATAGACAAAATTAGAATATTTGGTTCTCTTATCAGATAAGTTTACACCAATCAGTAACCATTTCCCTCCCATTTAAAGCTGTTTTTATAAGAGGTATTGTGATATCCTTTCAGTGTGAAAAGCTGCCAATGGCAAAGTTACAGAATGTTTTCCTTCGGATATTTTTGTCCATTTATTGATGGACTTCAGTAATCTGAAGCCAATAGAAGCGCTCAGGAAACTATTTTAAAAGCTTGAGCCATGCTGACAACTACTGGCAGAGCTCTTCAATTTTCCACCCTTTTCAGATGACCAGCCCTTTTTAATTTTTGTTTTTAAATTATAAAGGCTTTAAAAATGCTCAAAAACCTGATATTTTACAACTTTTAAAACTGCCTTTTTTCCCCTTGTGCTGTAACAATTTAAAATAGCCTGCCTTTCCTGTCAGCCAGGAGTGAATCAGAACAGTTGTTCTAGAAGCTGTGTTAGGCAGTAGAGCCACAGTGTTCAGTTACGGACCTAAAGGGGGCTTCTAAAGCCACATGCAGACTCTGAATATAAGGATCTTTTTCTTGGTGATGGTGAGCACCCACAGCTTCCCACTGATATGTTAGTGACATCTATGGAATTGTGGGTGCCCAGCAGCTATGAAATTCAGGCTGCTCATTTTAGATGTTTAAATATGAATTTAGATGTTCCAGGTTTGAATATTTTGGCTTAGTTCCATGGTTCTAAAATAGTCTGATACCAGAAGTACCTTTGGCTTCTGATAGCTGAAAAATCTATTGTCTAAAGCAGTGGTTTTCAACTTGCGGTATGCAGAGCCAGGGGTCCACAGACTGTGTCTAAGGGGTCCCTTAAAGGTTGTCATTACTGTAGAATAGTGGCTTTCAACGGACCATGTCTGATATTTCCAAAGGGTTCTGTGCCTCCATTTGAAATTTTTTAGGGGTCCGCAAATGAAAAAGGGCTGAAAACCACTGCTCTAAAGCATTTTTGTAAAGTGTATGCAATTTGTAGGAAAAATATCAGAGAATGTTGCATTTCTGTCCCTGCTTCCCTCACCGTGAAATCCTGCATAGATCGTAGTTTGATAACTTCTGGTTTAGGCTCTTGTTACATCCATTTTTGAATAGTTTTCGCTTAGTTATGTAGGATTTTAACAAGCTTTCAGTGGTTAAATATTTTCTGTGGTGTGGAGGGACTTGTTCGGAGAGTTTTTTTTTTCATATAATATTCTTAGATAGGGAAAAGTTTGCTGATCTGTTCATACTGTTTTCCATGATTACTCTATTTGTACTACTGTTTTGTAGCTGAAATATCAACGAATTCTTGAGCGCTTAGAGAAGGAAAACAAAGAACTAAGAAAGCTGGTGTTGCAGAAGGATGACAAGGGCATTCATCAAAGGAAGCTAAAGGTACTGTATCGTATAGTTACACAGTTGTCCGTCAGAAGTGTCAGACCAGAATTAGCCCATGAGCTCCACAGTGCTTCATTAATACTTATTTAGCAATTGGTCTTTTAACATTATAAATGGATCTTAACATTTTTAGTTGTTGATGAGTGGACTTTACATTTAAGGATACCGGTTAAGCAATTTGAATGAACCTCATTTCTAACTGTGCTTTAACTGTATGTAATTACATGTGTTAGCAACTTCATAACAAGAATACTACTGAAGTTACTAAGTCTATCTTGAAGGTTAAACAAATTAAAAAGTTGGATTTGTGGTTTGTGTAGTATTATGTCTTGTAGTATTACTTGTCTAGGAAGGAGTATGGCAGAAAGAGATCTAGGGGTCATAGTGGACCACAAGCTAAGTATGAGTCAACAGTGTGATGCTGTTGCAAAAAAAGCAAACATAATTCTGGGCTACATTAACAGGTGTGTTGTAAACAAGACACGAGAAGTCATTCTTCCGCTCTACTCTGCGTGGTTAGGCCCAACTGGAGCATTGTGTCCAGTTTCTGGGCACCGCATTTCAAGAAAGATGTGGAGAAATTGGAGAGGGTCCAGAGAAGAGCAACAAGAATGATTAAAGGTCTTGAGAACATGAGCTATGAAGGAAGGCCTGAAAGAATTGGGTTTATTTAGTTTGGAAAGAGAAGACTGAGAGGGGACATGATAGCAGTTTTCAGGTACTAAAAGGTGTTCGTCAGGAGGAGGGAGAAAACTTGTTCCCTTAGCCTCTAATGATAGAACAAGAAGCAATGGGCTTAAACTGCAGCAAGGAGATTTAGTTGGACATTAGGAAAAAGTTCCTAACTGTCAGGGTGGTTGGACACTGGAATAAATTACCTTAGGGAGGTTGTGGAATCTCCATCTCTGGAGATATTTAAGAGTAGGTTAGATAAATGTCTATCAGGGATGGTCTAGACAGTATTTGGTCCTGCCATGAGGGCAGGGGACTGGACTCGATGACCTCTAGGGGTCCCTTCCAGTCCTAGAGTCTATGAAAATCTCATTATTTTTATTTAATTATAAAAATATTCTTCTAGCTGTTTGTATACAGTTCTCTAGCACCTCCATGGTTTGAAATGGGACTTTGAAACTTGGCAGAGGGGTAGTTCTGAGTGTGAGGAAGCGTCTTTTGATGGCCCCATATAAATCCATGCAGATTTAACTAAGTAAAGAGTTGTTGAAAAAAGCCTAAGTACTTGGCGGTGCTGTCTGTAAAATGGGGCATGTCGTGTATATGTCCCCCATTGTTTCAGTAAGCTAGAAATCCTCCTGCACAGGATATCAGTCTACTGCTGCTGCCAGTTATTGTAGATAATACTTTAGCTAAAACGGAAGAGGGCTCAGCTGCAGCGCTGGAGGTTTAAGGCTCAAACCTTGATGAGAGTGTAAGCACACAATAATCTTCTTTCTAGGACTTCAAGGTGAAAACTGTTGGCATTTGGTCTTAGCTCTTTTAACTAGTTGAGTTTTCTCCCCTGTATTTCAATTCTTTTTAGAAATCTTTGATTGATATGTACTCTGAAGTTCTAGACATTCTGTCTGACTATGATGCCAGCTATAATACCCAAGATCATCTACCTCGGGTAAGTCAGTGAAGTCTTAAAGGGTTATGTTGCTTCATAGTGTGACTACTATAGAGTGCATGAAAAAGTTATAGGTATTGGTTTGCAGACCCCAGATTAAGTGTTAGGGGTGATTTTAATCTTACATGCAGAAAAACAGCCTAGACATTTAATCTAAAAACCTTCATATATCCCAGAATGATGAAAATTAGAGCTAGTCCATTTGCCTGATAATGCAGGACTTTTCCCTATAGTGTAGTTCTGAATGTTTTGTCCATTTAACTTTTAAATGGTTGGTCAAGCCAGCAGCCCTGAATATGAACCCCTACAAATGCTGGGTGCTGGTGTCATTTTTGGTTTTGAATTTCTGCATCCATACATACCTGTGCAGTTTGGTACTACTTCAGATCCAGATTGAAAAAGGCTAACTTTCCAATTCATGTGTGACCAAAATCTTGCAAGAACAGACCATGTGGCTTCATCAACATTGAACCAAACCCTGAATTAGCCTTGAACCATAGACAAAGCCTGATCCAGATCCAGACACTGTTACTTTGCCCTATCACTAGTTTTAAATGGCCTAAGGAGAAAGACTTTTGCATGAATAAAATCCATTGTTAATCTTAAGGAATTCATTATTTGTGGCAATACTTTTGTTGTCAAAACTAATCAAATGTAACCAGCTCTAATATGTGTTCCCAATTGGTTGCTACAATGTATTGTTTAACTAAGCTGTCCTACTGAAGAAACTGACTTAATTATGAAAAGCCGTTGACTGCTACTACTACTTTCATTTAAGGTTGTAGTGGTTGGAGATCAGAGTGCAGGAAAAACCAGTGTTCTAGAAATGATTGCTCAAGCCCGGATATTCCCTCGAGGGTCTGGGGAAATGATGACACGTTCTCCTGTTAAGGTAAGAAGCAGTATCCTAATGGTATTCAAAATGTTGTAAAATATCCAAGTACTATAAATTCACTTAATCTAAGCTAAATTATCTTTGTTTGAATATCTGATTATTTTAAAAGCATTCATCATAAATATGCTGTTACATTTTTACTACTGATGGGCTAAATCCTACCAGTTACTTACTATCAGGGTGTAGCAGTTACTAATGTGGATGGTCCCATAGATTTCAACTGGAGTTACTCACACTAAGTAAACACTATGCCTAGATGTATTTGAAGAATTGGGGCTTTAATTTTTAAATGAAGAAGAATAATACATAAATATGTGCTGTTATGTCTGTACACATTAGTTCTGCCTCATCTTCCGTTTTGATGAATAGTATTTTCCTAACTCCCGAGGTATTGTGAGGAGAGATGCATTGAAAAGATTGTGAAGCGCTGTGCGATATAGTGGGAGGGAGGTGTTATTAGTTGTATTATTATTGTGCAGAGAGCTCCTGTGGCCAGGTCTACACTGCGACTTTAAATCGGTTTAATGGCCGATATACCGATTTAACGCTGTACCCGTTCACACGACGTCGTCATTAATATCGAGTTAAACGGCTCCTTAAATCGATTTCGGAACTCCTCCCA